>NW_022105855.1:2741280-2754383 GCF_000313985.2 Echinops telfairi
ATCGTGTCATGGAGGTGAGCCCACAATGATATGATTTTTTGTTCTTTGATGCCTGATAACTGATCCCTTTGGCACCTCGTGATCACACAGGCTGGTATGCTTCTTCCATGTGGGCTTTGTTGCTTCTGAGTTAGATGCTGGCCCCCTTTTAAGATAACAAATTGGAGCTTCCTGATATTCAGCTCCTAGTAAAGGTGAAGTGTTACTTGGGGAAATTCCAACTTTATGTAATTTTACACTGTTCACATATACCCTTTGATCAAAGGATGCCATTTGAAATACAACCTAGCCTAAATATTTAGTAGAACACACTACCTTAAATAAAGCCAGCGTGTACTCCCTGTCTCTCAGGCTAGCCAACACTCTATTACACTATCCTGGTTGTTCATAGGCGGGCATAGTGAAGAGTGGTACATGCCTATGTTCTGCATCTCAAAAACAGGAGCTCATCGGGGAAACAGGTGTCATTTTTGAACTCAGCAGGTCAAATATACCCCGAAACCAGTCTAACCTTTGAGGCACAAAAATGTGTGTTGGTCAGTCATGATTCATAGTGAAAACTTGCGTCTTTGATCTGTATCTGTAAGTGCTTCCCGTGCGCTTCGCTTTCAGTCAGCAAAATCGTGCCCTCTGCTTGCTGTGGATTGTTCACGAGTCTTCCCCCACTGTGCTGCGTGTTCTTCTTCAGATAGTACAACCTCTCAGATGATTTACCCAGCACTACAGATTGATTACGTAGAGCCAAAGGATACAACCCAGACACATCTTTTCTGATTTTAAACCATGTAATATTCACTTGTTCTGTTTAAATGACCGGCTCTTTGTCTATACAATAAGCACAATTTCCCTTCTGCAAAATATTACCCACAGACTCTAATGCCTTTGCATCTTCAATAAAATGGAAGTAAACTTTTTTCTGGTATATTCTGATTTCAAACACGGTTCAGCTGACATCAGCAATGATATTCCTGTTTCATGTCCTCTTCTGAATCTAGCCTCAATTTCTGGCAGTTCCCTGTTGATACCATGTGTTGCAACCTTTTGTGTGTGTGCAGTGATGATTACACAACTCTTCTTCTTTAAAAAAATCATTTTATTAGGAGCTCTTACAGATATTATAACAATCCATAAATCAATTAGATCAAGCATAATTGTACAGTTGCTACTGCCATCATTTTCAAAACACTATCTTCTTGAACTCTTGATATCAGCTCCCCTTTATGCCCTCTCTCCCCCACCCAGCCTTCACAGGAGCCCTTATTATTATATTATAAATTATTATTATTATTTTTCCGTACCTTACACCATCCAATGTCTCTGTTCACCTACAGCTCTGTCACTTGTTCCCCTCAAGTGGGGTTATAGTCATCATTGCTATCGATTCACCCTCCCCCCACCTCCTCCCTCAGGGAGTCATTGCTCCCATTACTATTTCTGAAGGGTTTATCTATCTTGGATTTCATCCATCAAATGACCTTAATTATACAAATGAACATACACAGGTCTCACAAGATTAATTAGGTTTAACTAAGACCCCAATAGTAAGGGGAGGAAGTATTAAAGAACTAGAGGATATTTATGTGTTTCATCAATGCTATACTGCGCCCTGGATATATCGTCCCTTCGGTGTGGCCCTTCTGTGAGGGACTGTCCAAGTGGGTTTTGGGTCTCCACTTTGACTAACCTCCTTCACGTCAATCTGATTGCTTGATTTTGAATTTCTGATCCCTTATTCCCATTGACACCTCAGGATCACACAGGCTGTGTGCTTCTTCCATGTGGCTCTGTTGTTGCAACCATTTTAAAGTTACTTTCAGCAAAATCCTATTAGGTATGATAGTGACTATATGTCTGATAATTTCTTCATTTTCTGCTACACCACCTTTCTTTGGAATGAGCGCAAGTCTGTTCGTCAGGTAACTGTCCTTCAAGTGCCTTGGCCTACATAGACGAACAATTCCAACATTGCTTCCCTTTGTTGACATCTTCATGGGTAGTCTCTCAGTTCCTAGGCGCTACAGCTATATATTTTATGGATAGAAAAATTGAGATTTATGGACGTAAGTAACTTGCCCAAGGTCACACAGGTAGTAAGTAAGAGAGCTGGGATTTGAATGCTGGCTGTCCTACTGAAAGGGTAAATAACTCAAGACAAACAATATAAAGAAAGGAAAAGGAAGTAAATTTTTGTCTTGAGTTGTTTCTCTGACAGTTTAACCCCACATCACTCATTTTAAAACATTTTATTTCTCCCTTGACTGTTCTCAACCTTTGGACAGACATGTATTTCCTCCTTGCCTGAGTTCCCTGTGTCTGCGATCATGACTATGTTTGCACAGTTCATTGTGAAATAGGTCTTGCACGGCAGTTGTATGAAGGGTATAGTGTCAAAGAAATACTAGTCGATATTGGTGGGGCCAGCAGCCTCCGTTTCTGGTCTTGTCAGCACAGGTGATTTGTTTCTCGGTACCTGGGTTTGAAGAGGAAATTCACTGTGGATGTTTTGTTTTCCCACATTTCCTGAGCAGGCCACTCATGCATACCCACCCAAATCTTGTTATAAAATGAGATGCAAAGTAACTGCACAAGAACAAGGCCAACAGCAATCATGAAAGACTGAAATGTCTTGCACTGCCGTGAGTCTGGTTTATGGATCTACGGTGTGGATCAACATATGCACTACCATTGAGTGAATTCGGACTTCATCAGGAGAGTTCGCCCATTTCATTCTAAGTCTGACTCTCTGTGAGATGGGGGTGGGGGTGGGGGGGAGAGAAGGTTGTGGTCAGCACACGGATGGGCAAGGAAGACCCGTTCATGGGTGAGGAGCTCGGAGAACGCTGTGTTCTTGCTCCTTTGTGAACTTTAAGTCTCTTTTCTAATGAGGATCTAAACCTTTCTTCATGGATGTGTACTCTAACGAAGGGGTGTTTTCAGGGGTGGAAGAAATAAGGTGAAAGCTAATCTTGGCCCAAGCAACAGCACCTCTATCCGACTAGCAGCTAGACGGCCCGTCCCCCCACCCCCCGTGCATGGGGCATGTTTTTGGAAGTAGATTGCCAGGGATTTCTTCTAAGAAGCCTCTGTGTGGATTTGAACCTCCACATGTTGGGTTAGCAGAGTGTGCTACCCACACAGGGACTGGAGATCTGAAGGGAGCCGGTCCTGAAGAGAGGCTCTTCCCTCTATGGCACAGCGCTCACGAGGGGAAAATGAACCCCCAGAGAGTGTTTCCTCATTGCCCTGGAGTTGTCAGAGCAGACTTCTAGATCGGACATCTTGATGTGTGTGAAGTTCTATGGTCATAAGATTTGTAAGACACACACACACACACACACACACACACACACAAAACGATAAAAAAATAACAAATTGTTTTAAAAAGGAAGACGAAAATGAGAAGCCGAGGGAGCCCCAGGATGGATCATGATGAGGTATATACCACTCTTTTAGAAAGCTACTGAGCCATGGACGTGTATGACATATGAATACTCTATGAAGAAAGCTACTGAAAACAAACCTGCCCCATGGTTACCGTGGGTGAGGGAGAAAGAGCTGTTGCTTATGGCTTGTTGGAAGGGCTATGTAAAGACTATTAGAGGGTGGCAGGGGCAGCAGGTCACCATCGCCTCTTTTTTTCCCCCCAAAGCCATTTTATTAGGAGCTAATCCAGACAGCATGCCAGTCCATAGTTCAAGCATATCAAGCAGTGTTGTACACAATCGGCTTCAAAACATTGTCTTCCTTGTGAACTCCTTGTTATCAGCTCCCCCTTACCCATCCACCCACCTTTCCAGCTGTACCCCCAGGGACCCTTATTCTAGTTGTTGTCGATATGTAGGTTCACCTGTTCTGGGTTTCATGTACCAAAAAACAGAAAAATACACAACAGAGAGTCAAGACGGTTACTGGCAATGATGAAATACAACACAGAAAACTCCTAATATGAAAATACACACACACACACACACACACACAAATTAAAAACCAGATCAAGAACAAAGTATATCAAAAGGGAGATCATATGGCAAGATTGTAACCATTCAGGCCAGATTTGTCATTTTAATCCACCACAGTTGTCTCTCCAATAATCTCCGACTGATAACTGGGTGATTGGAAATCACCGGAGGCTTATTCCCTGTGTGGATCCTGTGAATGTATTTTGGCCTTTCACTCTCATCCATAGCCTTCTGCACACCAGAATCTCACAGTTTAAGCTCTGATAATATTCCCTCCTTTGGACTTGGATTATATAATTTACAATCCTTGGATCACGGATGCTAGTGTGCTTCTTCCATGTGGCCTTAGTTGATGTCTCCCTTGGATAGCTGTTTGTTTAAAAACAAGCTTTTAAGACCTCAGATGCTATCTTTCTGATAGCCAGGCACCATACAATTTCTTCACCATACTTTGCTATAGCATCCAATATCTTCTGTGTTTCCTTCAGGAAGGTGAGTATCCAGGAGGGCCATGTCTTAAGAACCAATTGCTCTTAGTTTGGAGTTAGGAATAAGTTGGAACCCAAAACCCTTTCCTGAATCAGGATTGTTTATCTGCCTCTGGTTCGCCCTAGAGACAACCTTGTTATTTGAAACCAGCGCCTCTTCAGACACCGGTCTACGAGGTTGCTTCAGGTCCCCTTCCTGAAATGTAAGGCAGGCAAAACGAGGAAGATGCTCTGAAGTTTCAGGCCCCCACAGAAGGCACCGCCAGGATTGGAGCCGCCAGTCTCTAGCCACTCACGAAGCAAGGCGGGAGAAGAAAGGGTTTAAACCTGACTCTGTGATAAACCTAACTCTGAAGAGGACAAAAGTGTGGCTAGCATCGGCTCCGAGTGGGAGAAAACTTAGAGACAGCGAGGATGGATGCGTTCAGGGAGTTTTACTGCAAAGGAGAGAGAAAACGCCAGCGTAGAGGGCCGAGGCTGGCTGGCATTGAACAGGTGTTGTATTGTCTCCTTTTTAAGATGCTAGCCACCAACGGAACGAATAATTAGAGCCACGTGTATTATCATGGATATATCTCGAGTGTAATGTTGAGTGAAGAAAGCAAGTGTAGAATATAACATTCAGAATGATACCATCTACGAAAAAAATTTAATATGAAAAGAAGACCATTTTAATGGGTATATCTGTAGTAAATATATATTTTTAAGTCTTCCTGGGACCAGTAGACACAGGCCAGTGATTATCTATTGGAGTGGCAAGAACGTGGAGCCAGGGAAAAGCACTCAGCAAGACATGTCTGTAAATGCTTTCTTGCAACAACAACAACAAAACACACAGAAACAGCAGAATATGGTAATATGCTAATAATGTTCAAGCGAGATGGTAGATGCATTGGTATTTGTCTTTTACTTCTATACGCTCTTTAAAATATATTATAACATAAAATCAGCAAAACCAAACACCAAACTCAACGTGTTACCGTGGAGTTGATCCTGACGGACTGATGGTGACCCCGGGTGGTGTGGAGGAGCCCGGCTCCATTGAGTTAGTCTCACCTGTCATCGCTCGGAAGCAGATCATTAGGCCTTTCTTTCATGGTGCCACTGGGTGGATTTGAACTTCCATCCATTAGTTTATAGTCGAGTCCTAATTGTTTGTGCCATCCGATGACCTGCAAACCAAACAAAAATACCATCGCCATCATCAGCAACAATGACAGAGGAAGTCTCTCTCATTTGGATGACTTCAAATACAATTTGCCAGGAGGAGGTGTGGCTGATGCTTTCCGAAGGTCGTCTGCTCCACCCCCAGGCACTGTGGAAACGAAAAGGTCAGTCAGTGCAGATCGAATGATACCTTCCGCCCTGCCATCTCCTTTCCCACTAGCAGAAGACTGCTCTGGTACATGGGGTGATTACAAAATGATTTTTGTTGTTCTTTTGCTTAATTTTAAGTTTTATTGATATGCGATGTATACTTAAGTATAAGTTGAGATTTTTAGCATATTTTAATGGTAAAATTAGGTGCCTCAGCAGATATTCAGGCTGGCTTATACTCGAGAATATGCGGTATGATTCTTGTACTATACAACTCGGTGGTTTAAATATATTAAAAATAATTGTGGTATCATCACCACAATCAATTCTAAGACATTTTCTTCCTTTTGGTACTTACTTATTAGTTCCTTATTTCCCCCCAACTACACCTGCCACAACCTTTCAAACTCATTACCATAGAGGTGATTCTGACACATAGTGGTCCTATAGGACAGGGTAGCCCTGTCCCTGTGGGTTTTTGAAGCTACAAATCTTTATGGGACATCAGCTCCACATCTTTTTCCACCAGAGTAGCTGGTGGTTTTGAACTGTTGACCTTGCAAATTAGCAGCCCAACACGTAACCCACCTCACCACCACGGCTCTTTTGCCATAATCCAAATCTTTTAAATTTTTTACTGCCTCTATAGATTTACTTATCCTGGATCTCATAAGAAGAAATAATGCAAAAAGCCTCCAACAACAAACCCAGGGACAAGGGAACACCAAATGATCCAAAACCGATGGCGAGGAGGGTATAGGAGGCCTGGTAGGGCTTGATCAAGGGCAATGTAACCGAGAGGAATTACTGAAACCCAAATGGAGGCTGAACATGATAGTGGGACAAGAGTAAAGTAAAAGGAAATAGAGGAAAGAACTAGGAGGCAAATGGCATTTATACAGGTCCAAATACAGGCATGTACATATGTAAATATATTTATATATGACGATGGCAAAATAGCTCTTTGTGCATATATTTATAGGTCTAGTATTAAGGTAGTAGATGGACATTGGGCCTCTACTCAAGTACTCCCTCAATGCAAGAACACTTTGTTCTAATAACCTGGCATTCTATGATGCCCACCTTCCCAACAGGATCACTGAAGACAAAGAGGATGCATAAGCAAATGTGGTGAAGAAAGCTGATGGTGCCCGGCTATCAAAAGATATATTGCCTGGGGCCTAAGAGGGTTTAAGGTAAACAAGTGGCCATTTAGCTCAGAAGCAACAAAGCCCACATGGAAGAAGCACACCAACCTGTGTGATCACGAGGTGCCGAAGGGATCAGGGATCAGGCATCAAATAACAAAAAATCATATCATTGTGAATGATGGGGAGTGCAGAGTGGGGACCCAAAGCCCATCTGTAGGCAACTGGACACCCCTTTACAGAAGGGTCACGGGGAGGAGTCAAGCCAGTCAGGGTGCAGTGTAGCAACAATGAAACATACAACTTTCCTCTAGTTCTCTAATGCTTCTCCCCACAGCACCCCCACTATCATGATCCCAATTCTCCTTTATAAATCCAGCTAGACCATTCAAATCCATGGCCTTGAGTAGCAGTTTTACTCTTCTTCTCTCACCAGGTCAGTATAGTTTTATGGAGAATATCAGGTCCTTTCATCTGAAACCCATGTTTTTAAGTCCATTTCCTTTAGTGAGTTTTGTGATGCAGATCCTTCTGGTGTGACTTATGTAGTATGCTATACAGAATGGGTAATTTTTTTTAATGCTGGGCTCATGCCATTAGAGTACACCTGTACCTTTATTTGGAGCAATGTTGACAGGTTTGCTCAAATAATTTTGAAGGCTCAGTTAATGTTATGGTCCAGGGCTTGGACTGAGCCATGTCTCTACTGCTGAAAAGGTCGTTCACCACTGCAGCTTTTACTTTTTCTCTGAGGAGCATTGATAAGCAGGCACAATGCTTCTTGATGCTCACAGTCACGTACGCTGCCCCTTTCGGGCACCCCTTCTATTCTGAAAAGGCCAGATTGTGCAAAGCAGCAGGGTCAGGTGATACGGGAGAGAGTCACGTGATGAGGGACTGCAGGAAAAGGGGGTCCACTGGGAAAAGCATTTTAAAGTTTATCAAGACATCAGTCTGAATATTTCACTTTTAAAAACAAGTCAGCACTCGGCAGGCAGTTCCCTAAAGAAGACAGAGCACCAACAAACATATGAAGCAGTACTCACACTCACTAGCTGCTCACAAGATGTAAATAAAAACTATGAGACATACCTCACACTGGCGTTGATAGCAGATTTATCAACAAACAAACAGAAAATAACAAACGCTGTAGAGGGTGGAGAGAGATGGAGACCCTCCCACATTATAGCCGCTGCAGAAAATAGTATGGTGCTTCCTTAGCCACTGGGAATGGAAATAGCAGATGACCAGTTACCCCTCTACTTGGCATAGACCCTAAAGGAATAAGGATCAAAACATGAGCAGCTACATGCTCACTGGTGCTCATGGCAGCACTAATCACAAAAGCAAGAAGATGGAAACACCCTAAATGATGGAGGGGTGGATAAATCAACTTTGATACACACCATACATACTTGTGTATAAGCCCAGTTTTCAGCACATTTTTAATGCAGTTCTTGTGGCAAAATTAGATGCCTTGGCTGATATTCAGGCCAGCTTATACTTGAGTATATACGGTATATAATGCAGTAGGATATATCTAAAAAAATCACAATGAAACTGTGAAGCTCATCACCTGGATGAATCTGCAGAACATGGTGTTGCGTCGAGATAATCAACCACAAAAGGATCAGATTGTATTGTGTTGTGTTGTGTTGTATGAGACCACTATTCTTCTTTTTTTTTTTTTACTCAAGATTAGAGCTTTGTATACCAGAAGAAACAGACTCTGTTGGGTGTCAAGAAAGGGAGAGGAAGCAATAGGATAGAGGACAGGCAGGTGCTAATGCTCACGTGGGTGAAGGGAAAGCTAATACCCTACAAGAGGAGTAAGGGGGAGAAAAGAGGGACGATTAGATGAGTTATTGAATACAAAAGGATTATCTGGTGCTTGCCTGTTCTCATGTGGAGCTGGTCTCCGTGACCCGGTCACTGATGCTCGAGCTACGGGCAACGCGGCCGGCCGGGACTGAGGGGGCGCTGAAGGGCTGGTTCACTCACGCCTTCTGAAATAAAGCTGTTTTTCCAGTGAATGATTGAAAACAAACAAACATCTAGTTCACGATAAAAAGTTTTTTAAAAAGTCAACAAACTGGAAAACACTCGAGATAGACAAGGCAGAAAAGCTAGAAGGGAGATCCCGAGGTACCTACGCCTCTTGTTTCCGCAGCTGTGGCTGATCTAGTGGGCCAACCAAAGAACATTCTAGAAAAGCTAGTTCCATTCCATGTAAAGAAGTCCAGTCCCTTCTCTCTGCTAACTAACGGAGCTCTGTATCAGAGCAAGGACCTGCCTCTGCAGCAGACCGCGCAGACTCCCCAGCTACAACGTCATGGACTTGTTTCGATTCCTACTTGGGAGGCCTGTTTCCATGGATGCTCTTGTTTGTTAAAAAGCCAGGTCTTCTCCCCACAACCTTTCCCAGGAGGAGATCAGATGGCACACAGTTAAGTTCTCAGTTGCTAATGGAAAGATCGGCTGTTCGAATCCGCCTCACTGCTCCCCAGGGGAACGGCGTGGTGCTCTGCTTCTATAAAGATCACAGCCTAGAAAACCCTCAGGGGCAGTTCTGCGCGGTCACCTGTGGTCACTGTGAGTGGGCTTGAACTTGACGGCTTCCAGCACAGACAACTCCCCCTGTTTCCACAGCGCTGCCTCCTTCTCCTACTGTGGACGCAGCATTCCATTCTCTCTGCAGGTGGAGAAGGAGAATTGTCCCCATCTCCCCAGGGGGGACACTGAGGACAGGCAGATGAGTCAACCACACATGGTTCGGAATGAGAATAGAGCTAGTGACATGCATAGTAGATGCTCATCCCTAGATACTGGCTTTGGGGCATAAACATCTGCTCACTCTTTTAGGTGACTTAAGATAACTAAGAAGAGGGGCGGAGGGAGTGGCAGTGAAGATAGTGGGGTGATATGCACCACCCCAAATTAACCATAAGGGTTTGGCTCTGCAGCTTTCCCATAGGTCCATGAGTTTGGAGTGGGGAAATAAGCCGATGGCTGGCCTGTCATATCTGATCTGGTTGTTGAAAGGCCTGAGAGGCCAGCCCATCTCATCTGGAGCTTGGCAGCTGGCTGCTAACAGTTGGGCCCACAGGCCTGGCCTGGGTCCACAGTGGCAAGTTGGAGTGTTTTGTATGAGGGCTATGCAGCACGGAGCCTGTAGGAAGGACACCAGCCAGATACTCGGGTTCACTCAGATGGCCGGCCAGCTGCTACTCTGCGATTCTCTGCTAGGAAGCAACGTTCCAGAACCTTGGTGCTCAGGGCTCAGGGCACAGGCATTCAGACACGGAATCTGTCCTGGCCTGCAGAGACAGGGCAGAGTCACCAGGAGAAGGTTGGCAGGAGAAGGCAGAGCTGGCAGCCAGGGAGGCTGGTAGCACCTGGGGTACCTGAGTACCTGAGTATAGCTTCCTATGTCAAGCTTTCTAGTGAGTGCTTTAGGAATTTCCCAGCAGGCTCTCTGTGAATACAAATGACGCCAACTCCCAGCACACGTGGGGCAAATCTACGCCTGAGAAGAGGCGGCGAGAGGAGCTGCGTGAAGGAGGCCTGACGCTCAGTTGCTTTTGTGACCTTTGTTGTTTGCAGTACCACTGACCCTGTGAGGCCAGAACTACGGGAGGTCATGATCCTTCATGCATGCAGTCGACGGAGAAGCAGTTTGGAATATCTGAATGTTAATGAAGCCTCACCGAACACTGGGTATTCAAACCGTCCTGGGTTGGATTAGTGATCATATGCACACAGAAAGAAAGAAATACAAATCGATGTGTACTTAGCATACTACAGGGAGCCCTGGTGGCATTGTGAGTTATACATTGGTAGGCTAACTGCAAAGTCAGCAGTTCGAAACCATTAGCAGCTCCTTGGGAGAAAGAAGAGGTTTTCTACTCTGGTAAAGATTTCCAGTCTTGGAAACTCACGGATGCCGCTTCACCCTGCCCGAGGGCGTCAGGAGTTGCAATCGATTCGATGGTAGTGAGTTTGGCTTTTGATTGAACATTGTTTCTGAAACACTTCTGGACCATCTCTCCCCTGCACCTCACTGCTCAATAGTATTTCTGTTTACGAAAGAGAAAGCGTTAAGTCAGTGGCTGAGAGGTGCACAGAAAGCCAGAGGCCTAGTAATAGTGGAGCCAAAAGTTGGACCCAGTTTTCCTGCCTAGAAAGCCCCAGTCTGCCCATTTCTACCCCAGGCTGCCTGCTGCCTGCCAGCTGCTGGCTACTGAGCTCTGTAGTAGCTGCATCCACTGCTGGCCAAACCGCAAGAACACTCAGGAACTCACCACCAAGAACTGGTAAGTAGCCCGTCAGGTAAGGTGACCAGATTTTAACATTGGTAAAGCAGGACACCATTGATAACTCATATCCTGGTGAAGTAGCCACATGGCAGCCGAAAACCGTAGACCCTAGCTTATCATGCAGTCTTTCCAAAAATCAGGACTTTTTAAAAACGTCGTGGGACACGGAAAAAATTGTTAAAAATCGGACTGTCGCGTCAAAAGTGGGACGTCTGGTCACCTTACCGTAAGCCTCTGACCTTACCGAATCTGTCCCTCCACCCCTAGCCACCCTCTAGAATAGTGCTTCATTTCTCGTTTATCCAAGTATCCCTGGCACCTTGTAAAAGGGCATACAACACATCCTTGTGGTTGGATTAATTTGCTGCATTATCATCTCTCCGAAAAAAATATAAGGAAGGAAACTAAACCCCATTGCCATGAGTCAATGCTGGTTCACGGCGAGCCCATAAGTCCTAGAGTAAAACTGCTCCACACAGAGGCTTCTGCAGGCTGCAGTCCTTACAGAGGAGTTGGGTAGACCTTTCTCTATGGAATCACTGAGTGGGTTTGAATACCACCCTTTGGGTTAGATCACAAACTGCCTGCACTGCCCAAACTTTAAAAAAAATAAAGAACAGGAACCTTGTTATGTTTCATCCTGTGTCCCCATGATGAGCCATACAGTAAATGTTTGATGGCTTCTACTCCTGATGATTCTATATGTTACTAGCCTGGAAACTTTACTTTTCTACTCCTGATTCTATATGTTATTAGCCTGGGCACATTAATTCAACACCTCTAAGCCTTGATTTAGTTGGACATAAAAGTGGGCAGCACAGGAGTGCTATGAGGCACCAAGGAGATGAAGTACCATAGATGTTCAGTATTTGGATGTTTAGCATCTTTGGTTCTTATCATGGACTGGAATCTGGAATCATCTGGGCTGCAAGGCCGTCGACCATGCAGTCAAAGAGCAAGCAATTGAGGGTAACCTATTACACTGAGCATGCTGTGCAAGCATCATCAGTATCTGTTGCCAAATTTCTATCACCAATGCTTTCTGAACAATGACTCTCCCCCTGCGCTCCCTCTCCACCCCTGGTAACCACTAATAAACTTTGGTTTCTATACATTTGCCTATTCTAACTACTTCATATAGTGAGTGCATATGATATGCGTCCTTTTGTGATTGACTGACTTCACTCAGTATGATGTTGTCGAGTTTAACCCATGTTGTAACATTCATTTCTCTTTCGGATTGACTTAATATGGCACTGTAGGTGTGTGTCTATGGGGAAATGACTTCCTTTATATGGGCTTGGTTCCTTGGGAAACCAGCGGGAGAGATTTTCCCCTACTCCTTGAAGAGTTGATTTTGCCTTAGTTTTCTACCCCAAGATGTTTGTTCCATTTCCTCAGCAGCTGTAAACATAGGGCTTGAGGTTGTTTTCTGGTCTTGGGCTACAGCCTGCCCTGTGATTGGAATGCATTTTTCTGGATTGGTCAATAGACTATGCAAATGAAGTGAGTAGGACTTTCTATGCAAATGAGGTGTCTGTGACCTACCCAGGGGCTATTTGTCAGTTTGTGGCCCTGGTGGAAGCCGCATGCCCTATAATTGACTAGGAGTTGATGCTTTAAGCAGCCACCCCCCACAGAGGATTTTCAGGGAAGAAGGAATCGAGAAGGGAGAACGAGAGCCAAAGAAAAGGCAAGGAGACTCCTCAAAGAGCGGCAACACAAGTTTAAAGGACCCAGTATCACCACTCTCGCCACTGGTCCTGAGGGGTTTATCTGTCCTGGATTCCCTGTGTTTCCAGTTCCTATCTGCACCAGTGTGAATCCTCTGGTCTAGCCGAATTTGTGAGGTAGAATTGGGATCATGATAGTGGG
>NW_022105855.1:2754811-2764797 GCF_000313985.2 Echinops telfairi
CTTCTAAAGCTCGACAAGTTCTGATGCCATTCCTCCAACTTGTTTGTTATCTTTTAATAAATTCGCCCACCTGTTGATGGCCACTGCGGCTTTTGCCACATTTAGCAGTTGTGCACAGTGTGGTAGTGAGTACAGGTGGGCAGATTTCTGTTTGTGTCATTGTTAGCAAGTATCGTGGATATGTTGTTGTTATTGTTAGGTATTGGTGAGTTGATTCCAACAGAATAAAACAACACCTGAAACAACAAGTGCAATTGCTGCGACCCAAAGGAATATTTGTATAACTTGCACAATGTATTAACGTTGAATCATATGAAATTCCACGGGTACCGCATTGTTCATATGGTTCAATCTGAATTTCACACTTTTCCTTAATTCACCCAACCCATCCACAAACTCTTGCTGTTTAAACTCAGTTAACACAATTGTGATCGGGTGATTATAACTTTTGGCGTTTTCCTTTGATTTTAAATTGAATAGTTTTGTTAAAACTATTACAAATAGTTTTATCATAATGTTCACTAACACTGTCTTGTTTAAGCCTCATGACACCATAGTGCTATCGATGTACTTATTCCCATTTTACAGACGCAGAAAGGCCACAGCCAAGAACTAGCCAAACCACTGAATAAACATGTTCTGACTTTCAGGGTCATTATTTTTTCCATTATATTTTCATTGTCATTTCTCTGTTGGTATTGAAGTCATCAACTTTGGGTATCAATAAGGATATTTGCATAGTTGAACCTTCTTTTTTATGTGGCTTCCATACTATGTCTTCTAGCTTTCTCTAGTTCTTGCAACCATTTGCTCTCCCAGGACTGGCTCCAGCTGATCTATTGCATCCTGAGCAGGAGCGTAAAGAAAAAGACTTCCTGTGTTTGGGTCGACCTCATTCATCACCTTCCCGAAACCCTTAGCGCCCAGCTTTTGGCCCATCCATTTCCCATAAAGATAATACCTCGAGAACTCGCCAACGCCTCTTTGATTACCTGCACCTCCCCTGGCATGGCTGACGGACCGTATCCATGTGGGTAGAGTGCTTTTCGCCTCAATTGTAATAAAATTTTAATTATTCATCAGTACAGTAGCTGTTAGACAAATGCCCAATTATAATTCATCCAGAGCTAAGTAACCTCCTGCTCTTTTTTTGGAACGGTGACAAGTACAGCCCTTCCAGAGCTGGCGGAGGACAGAGATCAAAGAGCGCTTTGTGCTTGTTTTCACCAGGAAAGGGAAGGGAAGGCGGCTCTCTCTGCGGTCCCTCTGCTCCCCTCACCATTGCCCAGAGCAAGCCCGTGGGCCTAGATGCCAGGAGATAGGAGAGCTGGGGGGGAGGGGGAGCCCAGTCCTTCAGCCAGCAGGCCCTCAGCTGTGGGTAAATCTTGCATGACCCTCCCCCGCCATCCTGGGCTCACCTGGCAAGGGCTCTGTGGGCACCACAGCTGCATGGGGATTTTTGCCAAAGGAGCAACTAAAATGCAAACAAGGATGAGATGAGAGGCTCTTGATCGGATCGACTTTGCGGCTGATCCTTCACAATCTGTGGCCCCCACCCCAGCTGTCTCCCGCAGGTCCAGGTCACGGGTAGGGCAACACCAGGAAGCAGGAAGCGTCCCTGCTTGTAGACCTTCACTTTCTGGCTTTCCTTGATCCCCTGGGCAGCGCTCTCCCGGCCCAGCAATTCCTCTGGCGCAGGTCCCGTGGGACGGGGGCTTTCCGCGGCTGGCTAGCTGGCCAGGTTTCCGTGTTGTCCTACACTTTCCCTTCGAAATGTACCATGAGACGGCTCTGGTTCAGAACATTGCCTGCGCGTCTGAAGGCGAGGCGATCCTGCGCGCTCTCAAAGATGTCCCCAGGTTCGCCAACTCTGTGCCCTCCAAAGAGGGTGGGACCTGCTTCCAGCTGCTTCAGCATTATGCCACACAGCTTGTGCCCCAAACTGGTTTCTCCGGGGCAGCCCTGAGTGCCCTCTGCAGACCCCAGGGCATCTTTCCTTGTATCTCTCACCCCTGTCCCTACCCTGCCTTGAAGCAGCTCATTTCTGTCTGCTCTGTCCCTCCCATCCTCCTCCTGTCCTCCCTCGGGTTCATGGCTCTGCCCTTCCTCACACTGAACTCGCCCCCACTGACTGCCTCTTGATCCCATCTAACTCATTCCACTCATGCCTGGCGGGTGCCTTCCCAACCACATACCATCCCTGCAGTCCCCACTTGTCACTGTCCCCTGCTCACATTATCTTGGGTCCCGTGGCTTCTGTCCCTGGTGGTCTGCATGGCTGTCCTCCTCACTCAGATGGTAAATACAAGTTCTTACAATGTCCTTGCAGGATTTGTTCCAATCAGGCACCCTGGTGATACAATGGTCCAGGGCTTGCCGGCTAGGAGAAAGGTTGAAGGTTCGAACCCACACAGTGGCTCTGCAGGAGATCTGTCCCCTCAAAGACTGTAGCCTAAAAAACTCCATGGGGCAGTGTTACTGCCATAGGAGGTTGCTATGACTCGCAATCTACTGGAGGATGCCCAACAAGAACAACTGTGGGAGTCTCTGGTGACGCTAATGGCTGATGGTTGGTGGCTCACCAAAAGGTTGGAAGTTCAAGTTCACAGAGGACCGCCTGACAAAATAAGCATGGAGATCGATTTCCCAGACCCCAGCCTCTGGAAGCCAGATGGAAAGCAGTTTCGCTCGGACACTCATGGCGCTGCCAGCAGTTGGAATCAAGTCCACGCCGAGCGATTCTTCTCCAAGGGCCACACCACTAACCCCCTTCCTTCCCACCGCTCCCTTCCTCCTCTCTGGTCTCCCGGGCAAAGCCCACTCCTGCCTCAGGACCTTTGCACTTTCAGTTTGCTTAGCCTCTAACGCCCTTTCACCACCTACTTCTCATCCATATCGTCCTCCTCCCGTCCTTCCACATCTACTTTAGACAGAGTGGCGCGTGGCTCTTTTTACTGTAGGACTTATGATCCTGATCTAGTGTGTATTTACACCTTCTTGACTGCCTCCTGGTACTAATATAAACTCCACGACAATATGGGTTTTGTTTTGCTCACACAGAGTTGAGTTGTGCTCTTTGCTGGATTGAACGAGGGACTCGGATAAATTGCAGTGCCATGAAGCAAAGGGACAAAGCGGAAAGCCGGGACTTTTTGCTGCTGTGGGATTGACGGGCTGATTTTTGCTTGCTCCCCGCTGTGACTTCCCTGCTTGAGTCAGCGCTGTTTCTGTTCTGATTTTATTCCCACCTTTTGCTCGGCTTCCTCCTTCCTCTCCTGGATACGGTCACTGTGCCCTTTGAATTAATATTCTCTACGTGATCTCTAGGTTCTAATGTGCATTGCAACGGCTACACAGAACTCAGACAAAATCCATGGCGAAAGGGTTTACTAAGGAAATTAACAAGTTGTCATGCCAGTGAGAAAAGCTCAGGGTTGCGTTGTTTATCAGGACGTGTTACAGGGTTCTTGCTGGGCTGCTCACAAATGTCCAAAGGGACACACCAGTCTGTCATGAGCCTCAACCTGAAGGCATTCAGCTCAAGCTCTGTGGTCAGCAAACCCAGATCTCTCCCAGAGGCGCCCTCCTTCAGTATATCTCAGCCCAAAGGCACTCAGGTCCAGCCCTGTGGGTCAGCAAGTCCAACTTCCCATATTAAGTGCCCAGCGGCATACCACTCCCCAAGCCAGCCTCCTGCACATGGAGCCTTACGTGCTCCGTGGGTTGGGAAGTCCATCACTCTGTTCCATGCTCTGGTTCCTGGTTCTGCTGCTGCTCCTTTGATGTAGCCAGCATCTGGATCCAGGAGGTTCCCTGCACAGGAAGCTTGGGTCCAGAGGATGCGCTCCACTCCTGTCTCTTGTTGGTAATGAAATCCCTCCTCCACCCACTGTGGACTTTGGAACCTAGCTCCTTTCTTCCACTCCCCCAACTGGGTTTTTAAACATAGCTGACCTGTCTCACAAAATGCTTCATCAATGTCAAAGTCTCCTTAACGCCACTGCACTTCACTCTCACACAGGAGTGTGTGGTCCCCGCCCTGTTTCCTTCATAGTTCTTGGACTCCTGTGTGCCATGCTGTGGCCATGGCACCCTCTCCTCTGGCTCTCCCGTGGTCTCATTCCCAGTCCACAGGATCTCTGAAGGTAGAGAGACTCCATGGCCCTCAATCCTTCCACTTCTTCCTAGACAGTGAACGAGGCTGGCCTTTGTGTACCTGACGGGAGGGGGGAGAGGGGGAGGGCTAAGAGGGACAGGACAGTGTACCCTGGTCTATGGAGCACTGTGTTCTTCTCAGAAAAGACAGATAGATGGCCTGCCAAGTCAGAGCCCCTCAGAATGGTATCTGCCGGCAGGGCACTGAAAAAAAGTGTTCACAGAGATGATGTGCAGGCCCGCAGCAGCCTTGATAGACCTCGTAGTGGATGGCTGTCCAAAACCTCTTCAAGTGTTTCTGACCCTGTCTGCTTCTGTCATTGCTAGATTTTCATGGTCCGGCACAGTTTAAAAGGGGAGACACACACACTGACACACAGTTCATTTCTCAGCTGCCCTTTGGCCAGGAGGCAGCTGTGTGGCTCGGGTTTGTTTCAGGAGACGAACTCGAGAGGGAGTCCTGCAGAGAAGGAAGAGCTGGGGTGCCTGTTGGACTGGTAGGGCTGAGGGCAGGGGGAGTTTGGCTCTAGGGCTGGCACTGTGGGCCCCAGTTTCAGAGTGAAAGCTCCTTTCGTGGGCCGGTTCCTCATTGTGCTATGGGGTGTCGTTCCTGGAAGCTTGGCCAAGTGCTTGTTTCTTCCTTTGCCAGTGATTTCTTGTGAGTTATCGGTGTTCCTTTTGGCTTCAGCTAGGGAGCGTAGGGTCCCTTCTAACTCCATGGCATCTCCTCGCCTCTCTCCCTTCCCATCCCAGCACAAAGCCTTCAACTAGTTGCCTGGGCAGCTCACTTCTCGTTGATTCTATGTGCTTGCCAACGTCACCTCAATCTTCCTCTGCTTCCACGGAGGATGATCACCCCCAAATCCTCTCCTGAGCCATTCCGGGGAAGTCACATGGGTCTTTGTGGAATTCTAGCAATCCTTTTATTTGTCCGGTTGTTTTAGGAACAGCCAATGAGCTCTTTCTTTCTTTCTTTCTTTCTTTCTCTCTCTCTGCCTGTCATCCCACGGGAGAAAGAGGAAGTTTTCTATTCCCACAGGGGCAGTTCTACCCAGAGAGTCAAAAGCAGGGAGACTTCTGCCAAAATATTTACAATTTTCCTCACTTACTGACTGTCTCATTATCCAACATTATGCATTTACAACAGTAATAAAAAACTGACTATTTTCCACATCGAAAATGTACATCTGGTAATAATGGATACAGAGATGTGGGGCAAGAACAACACTGACTATGAACGTTTAGGTCACGGGTGGCTAAGCTAAGACTTTAAATTAACTTGTCTGGGCCATGATTCTCGGTGGTTTGGCCATTAGGTAATGATGTGATCATTCTCCATTTTCATTTTCATATACTGTTAACTTTCACATTATAACAACCTGGTCTTTGGAATCTAACTATGTTGATAAGTGAAGAGAGGGCCTATTGATCATCTGAAGGGAAACTCCACTTTGACTGATTGATTGATCGCCTTCAATTGTCTGTCAGAAGGCTGTCTGCTTTCTCAGTGCCCCAACTCACTGCCATTGAATTGGTTCTAACTCACAGCGATCCAATGGAAGAGGGTAGAACAGCCCCTGTGGGTTTCTGGGACTAACTCTTTACAGAATTAGAAAGCCTCGTCTTTCTCCCTCGAAGTGGCTGGTGGTTTTGAACTGTTGGCCCTGCAGTTAGCAGCCCAATTTATAACCACTATGCCACCAGGGTTCTCTGTTTTACAACTGACTTAATCCCATATAACTACTCTCTGACTGTAAAGAGGCTTGTGTTTGGCCAAACAACTGGAAATCATAGCTTGGCAAGCTGACACATTAAATTGACCATCACACCTCTCATCTCCGTCTCCCATTCTCTTCAGCAACGATTTATAACATCCGCCATTCTTCACAGTGGTGACCTTCTTCTCACGCAGCAGACAGCTCGTTAACTTCCTCTTCTGGCCACCAGCTTCCTCCTCCTCTCTCCCAGACCATCTGTAAACGTATATACAACTATACACACCCTTCCTGCATAAGCTTCAGGGTCAGAACATGAGGCGGTGCCCGTCTCCTAATTAAAGGCACTCTTTCAGGATGCTTCTGACCCCTCAGGTCTCGCTTTCTCTGGGCCTGGCTCCATCACTCAGCATGGCCTCTTCAGCTGTCGCCTTCTGCTTTGCTTTCTCTTGTCAAAATAAATTTTAAAACAACTCATTTGCAGGTTGATTAGTTTGCATGCACATTTCTTCCCATAGGTGAGGCTAAACTGAGTTAAAGTTTTATAAAAAGAAAGATGGGGCAGGGGGGAAAAATGTTGAGTCTGTAACAGTACATCTTGTGTGTGCATTTTTAGGGTAAATACGTCAGGTGACAGCTAGGACCGGTGCTCCGTCTGGGCCTCCTGGCCTTGAACAAGCCAACTAGGCCTGTCAGAGAGAACAATGTCAGGTGCTTAAGGAATCCCCAGAGGACCTTGCGAGTCTGACTGAGGGGAAAAGCTCCCTCCGGGCTATCTGTGTGTTATGTCCACGCGCAGTGGGCATTGCTCCATCGGTGGAACCATCCTGGTGAGGGTCCCTCTCTCCTTACGGAGTCTTCCCCTGAGCCTCTCATGCTCATTGTGTGCAAGGAATAGTCCCCATCCCTTCCTAGCAATGCTCCGATGTCTTACAGAAACTGCTGGGACGTCACCTCTGCTCTCTGACTCTGCTCCCTCCGCTCCCCTGTGCTCCATATTCCATTCTGGTCTGTCTGTGAGCCCCACCACTCTGCCAAAACCCTTGAGGTAAGAACATCGACACCTATGTGCCAAACACAAGTCACGTTGTTCTTGGCTTTTTCAGCTGCCTTTGATACTTAGGTAAGCTCTCCGGTCTTGGTTCCTCGTGGACTCAAGACAGCCGTCCCGTGCGTGGACTTCCCTTCATCACATCATGGCCTTCCAGGCCGGCATCCCAGGGACTTTTCTTGGCCAGTTGTCTTCTCTCTGGACTCTAAGTAACGCCTGCTAATGACTGTGCACTGAGGGTCTCAAATCCACCAAGGGCTGCTGGAAACGATAGAGGAAAATGACAGTCTTGGGGGAGCGGAGAGGATTTGTTTATCCTAAGACAGGAATATAACAATTCACTGGACTCTGGCCCTTCATTACTCATCTTTCACCGGGGGTGATAAGGTTTGTCAAGGGGAATATGGACTACCATCGCCCCAGCCCCTTTTCTGCAGGGACCTCAAAGTGAAAGCTGTGAAGGGACCCCTTTTAGCTTCTGCCATCCATCCGTCCGTCCGCTGTTCCTTCTATGCGTCTATAAATATCACAGTAGTGAGGCACCTTAAAGGCAAGGGGACTGTTCTCTGTCCCTGGATGACAGCTACCTCTTATGGCCTAGGCAGGCCACCCCCAGCCATTTGTCTACTAGTCTACTAGTTAGGGGGTCCCGATTGTGCAGCTCCAGGTTCAAGGACCCCTTAAGGGACTGTTGTGTGCCCTGAGTCAGGCCCGGGAGCACGGGGCAGTTTCTTGAAGGGGCCCTCTCCTCCCGCACAAGCTCTCCTCGCGGCTCCACTTCATCCTGCAGCACAGAAGGTCCCCACCACGTTTGGTCCTCCACCACCCTCTGACCTGGGCTTGTCTTTTCCTCCGCCTTCTTAGGTGTGGACTTGAAGGCAGCGGCCCTGGAGGCAGCATATGTGAGGACGTGTGAGTGTTCCCATTGTGGACCGGTGCAGAAGAAAGAGCCCAGGCACTGAACTGAAAGAGCACCGACTCCTGAGTCAGACAAATCTGACTGAGAGGTCTGCTCCGTTACTTACAGACCGCGGGGCCCTCGCCCCATTGCTTAACTTCTCTGCGATCACACTTGGTTCATGTTAAGATGGGACTCGTCTCATTCACTTCCTCACCGTGTGGTTGTGAAAATTAGAAAAGAAAGCACACGTCAAACACCTGGTATTTGTTAAATGTTCCCAAGTGGTAACTGCTAGCAGTAGCAAGAGCAATAAAATAAAACAGACAAAAAGCATCGCTGTCATACTGATTAGGACTCATAGCGACCCCTGTGTGCGCACTAGAACTGGCACTCAAGGCTGTGGGTGACAGTTTGGAAGCAGGTGACCAGCGCTTTCTTCCGTGGGGCCTCTGGGTGGGTTTAAACCACCCTTCTTTCTGTTAGCCGTTGAGCCCGGAAACATTTGTCACGCTCAGGCTGCAGGGGCATTGTTGTTATTGTGTGTTGTTTGGTCAATTCTGACTCATAGCACAGGGTAGAATTGCCCTGTAGGGTTTTCCAGGTTGTAACCTCCACAGACGCAGGTTGTCAGGCCTCTGTGGGTGACACATGGGCTTTCTCCTCAAAGCAGATCAAAACGCTACCACCTTGGAAACCCAGGGGGCAGGTCTACCTTGTTGTATGGGGTCACTCTGAGTTCGAATCAATTCGGTGGCAGGGGGTTTCCTTCCATGGCAGGCAGCCAAGCACTTCACCCTGGTGCCCCAGTCTCCTTGTCATAAAAATACCCCAAACCAAACCCACTGCCATTGAGTCAATTCTGAATCGATTCTACTTCATACCATTCCTTACAGAGTTTCCAAGACTGTAAATCTTTATAGGAGCAGACAGCCTCATCTTTCTCCCTTGGACCCGCTGGTGGGTTTGAACCACTGACCATGTGGCTAGCAGCCCAATGCCTAACCCAGATCTCCTTTGCAGTCCTAAGAGGAGATGCTTAGCAAATACTTCTATCGCTCTCTTTTCACCCTGGAGAACTCGCTCGGGAGTGATTGAGCTGTTGCCACAACACAGGGGACAGTTCCTCTTTTGTCCCCTCTCTGTACTGCTCACTTGGGCACTTATTAGGGCTGGTGAATATTGATGTGTATCTTTTTCTTTATGGCTCATGTTCTAAACACTAGTGTCAGGTTCCTGCAGCAGCGATGCTCGGTTACAGCTGATAGGCAGTGCTCCCATCTTAGTAAATGCTCAGTACAAACTTGGTGACACAGATGAATAACATTTCACTTTGTTTTTTTTATTAAAAGATCATTTTATTGGGGAGTCTTACAACTCGTTACAATCCACACATCGCTTGCATCAGGCGAATTTGCACCTATGTTGCCGTCTTTCTTTTCTAGACATTTACTTTCTATTTAGTCCTTGGTCTCAGCTCTTTTTCCTCCTTCCCTTACCCCCCCTACCTCATAACCCCTTGATAGATTATAAATTGTTATTATTTTCATCTCTCACACCTACCGCTGTCACCCTTCCCCCAAGTGTTCTGTTGCTCTTCCCCTTGGAAAGGTGTGTAGGGTTATGTGTCAATCATTATGATTGGCTCCCCCTGTCTCCCTTCCTCTCCCCATCTTCCCCCTACCCTTCTGGCATCACTGTTCCCACTCCTGTTGCTGGATTCTGTGTGTTGTGAGCACCCATATTTTATCTATTCCTGTGTACATGTTCTGGTCTAGTCTGAAGTGAGGAGCAGCACTGGGGCTATGGTAGTGGGGGGTGAGGAAGCCTCAAAGAACCAGAGGAATATAGTGTGTTTCATTGATGCTTTACTGCACCCTGGTTGACTCATCCCTTTCCTGTGGCCCCTCTGGAGGGGATTGTTCCATTGTCCACAGATGGGCTTTGGATCTCTGCTCCAATCCTCCTTGTTCTCAACAATATGGTATTGCTTGCTTGTTTGTTATGTGTCTGCTAATGCCTATTACCCAGTCCCTATGACTCCTCATGATTGCACCGGTGGTGTGCTTCCCCCATGTGGGCTTGTTGCTTCTCTGCTGAATGGTGGCTTGTGTAACTTCAAGTCTTGAAGACTCCGGACACCTTTTAATAGCTGGGCACCATCTGC
>NW_022105855.1:2767200-2768790 GCF_000313985.2 Echinops telfairi
GCACCTCGTGATCACACAGGCTGGTGTGCTTCTTCCATGTGGGCTTTGTTGTTCTGAGCTAGGTGGCCACTTGCTTACCTTCAAAGGCTTGAAGATAGGGCATATTGTACACAAAATGTCACTGTCTGTCTGTCCATCTGCTCAGTGCCTGCTCCACTGAAGTCACAGAAAGGTAAAGGGGCTTTTTTGCTTCGTGACCAAACATACAGGGGCTTCATGGAACCTTGGGAATCCATCCCCATGTGGAAGGGGTTGGGGTGTCCAATAAGAAGTGGGGTTTCCTTCTTTTCTTGGCTTCCAGGACAAGCTATGGTATGATGAGGGAAGTCAGAGGTGGGGGGTGGGGGTGGAATTAGGGAACAGACTGATCCTGTGTATCCACTCTTCAAAGCACTGACCTCACTCACCTTCAGGAAAGGGAGGCAGTGAGGCACTGGGGAGGGTGTCTGGGTGGAATCAGTGGCGTTCCAGGTTCAGAAAACTGCACTTCACTGAGCCCGCAGGACCTCCCTCATTCAGAGGACCGGAGAACGCTTTCAGCACCATGCCAATTCAGTCATTGCTCAAGCAAACACAGATGCGAGTTTATTAGGGGCAAAGGCTCTATTCTCGAATCCAGGGGTGATACAGTTCTTCGGTGCTTAGGCTATCCATCCCAGGCTTCAACAATCACTTGCGTTCGGCCATGAACACATGAAAAGAAGCTCACAGCCACGGCCACTGGAGAGCCGTGCCTGCTGGCTGAGGAGAGGGGCTTCTGGGGACGAAGCACTGTGGCTTCAATGGTTTCTGACCCTGGCTTGTGGTTACCTGTTAACTTGCTAATAACCCCCCATCATTGTGAGTGTCCTCGGTGAGCTTTGTGTGGCTGTTACAATGGGTGATGAAACCCAGCAGAGAAGTAGGGAGTCCTTTGAGGAACGGTTGGGGTCAGAATAGGGTAAAGGAGGATGGTGGGTGGAGACAAGTCTGACCTCGGCTTGTAGGCACAGAGTACAAAATCCTTTCTGAGCACAAACCTGTCTGCCTGATCCCAGCCTATGTAGCCCTTCTCCACTCCCAATGTTTTCTTTTTCTACCACGTCTGTACAAATATGCTATTTCTTCCCATTGGAGTGGAATGCCCTTCCCTCCCTCCCTTGGACAACTCCTATCCATCCAGGTTCAGCTCAGATATCATTTTATTGATAAGATCATTCTTAATTGCCCGCATATGGCTACTCAACCCTCTGCATTCCCAGAGGCCTTTGAAGCACGGGCCCGTATGTAGTATTCACCAGGCTGTACTGAAGTCGGGAAGAATGAAAAAGAATGGATTCATTTGAATTGTGCTGGCAAAGACTATTGAAAGTATCATGGATTGCTAAAAGGACAAACCAGTTGTCTGGGAAGAAGGAAGGCCAGGGTGCTCTTAGAGTAAGGAATGCAAGACTTCGTCTTACATATTTTGGACCTATTGCCAGGAGAGATCAGTCACTGGAGAAAGACATCATGTCTGGTAAAGTGGAGGGGGCGCAAAAGAGGACGCCCTCAATAAGATGGATTGACACAGCGGCCTAGGCACCATGAGGACGGCGCAGGACTATGCCG
>NW_022105855.1:2769871-2774897 GCF_000313985.2 Echinops telfairi
CGGGCTACCATCTTGCTGGTTGCTTCACATCCCCCATCCCCCCACCCCAGTATACTCTCAGTTCCTTCTCTCTCTTTCCTATTTCTTTTTGGGACTTTAATCAAAGGGTGATTACTATTCTATTTTCCCTCTCTATCGGGCTTTTAGGAACTTTGGTGGTGCAGTGGTGAAAGGCCTCAGTTGTGAACCCAAAGGTGGGTAGTTCAAACCTCCCAGGCGCTCTGTGGGAGAAGGAAGAGGCTATCTGTGTCTGACGAGCTCTGCAGTCATGGAAAGCCGGGGGCAGTCCACTCTGTCCTAGGAGGTTGCTTTGAATTGGCATCAACTCAATGACAATGGTTTCGGTTTGGGGGTTGGGTGTACAAATGGTTAATATGTTCAACTGCTAACCCCAAAGTTGGGAGTTCTTGTCTACCTAAAGGCTCCTTGGAAGAAACACCTGGCAGTTTATTTCCAAAAATGTATCACCGAAAACTATGGAGCACAGTTCTACTCTGACACACAGGGTCGCCAGGCGTCTGAGCCAATTCAAGGGTAAGCGTTTGTCTCTTTCATCTTCTGATTCCCTATTTGCTTGCATTCTTACAAATTTAATTGTCATCATGGTCCATAATGACTGTGATTCAAATGAAAAGCGGTATTTGACTCCCAATCCCAAAGGCCATTACAGTCATGGACCCTCCTTGTTATTTAAAGAAGAATCTTTGGTTCATTTTTTTCTCTCTCCCTGAATCCACTTGTGTGTGTGTGCACACGCACGTGCTGGTACTAGCCCTTCCATATAAAAAGGCTAGTACACAACTCCATAGGGGGTTTCACACTATACGATTAGAAACAAGTTGTTCCCTTGTTTACTTCTAATAATTTCATGGCTTGATTTTTCACATTTAAAATCTTTGACCCATTGGACTTGTCCTTTGGATTGATTTTGAAATACTGATTTAACTTTTCCCTGAAATGGCAAATCAGCTGTCTTACCAATATTCATTAGATAATTTAAATTATCCTCACTGATCTGAAAATTTACCTTTATACTATACAAATTTCCGATATTAATTTAGTTGATTTCTTGATTTTTGAAAAGTTTATTTGGTTATCTCTTTATAGACCAACACCACACACTTTTGATTCACTAAAATAGACTTCTTACATATTTAAAATTACATATTTTTCCAGATTTCTCTCCTGACCTCTGCATGTTTGTTCTCCAGAGAAACTTTTGATTCCTTTTGCCTAAGTCCATAAAACTCTGTTGCTATTTCATTAAAATGACATATATTTTTTGTTAATTTATGAAGAATTGACATTTTTATGATGTGAGTCTTCTTATATAAGAACTCATTATTTTTCATTTGTCTAAGGATTTTTTTTTTTGCTTTTGCTTTTTGGTTTCCCAGTGGTATTTTAGCATTATATGAACTTGATTTTTACAGTTATGTCTAGTTGTTCTCTCTTTTCTTATTAGTATTAATGGGATCTTTTCTTCCATCATGAATTTTAAGCAGATAGTGCTAAGATACATGAAGATTTTTTATATTCAAAATTTTATTTTGTACTCAGAGACTTTCTATTCATTTTCATTATTTTAAATTATAATTATAATTAATTGTAGCATCTTAATTGTTTCCTATTTGCTCTCACTGCCATCAAGTTGATTCCACCTCACAGTGACCGTGTAGGTCAGGGTAGAACTGCCCCTGCGGGTTTCTGAGACTGTAACTCTTGTTTGGCTTTGGTTTTTCCTTTTGTGCTCCATTTTACTGTGAAGACAATTTATACTACGATGTACTGTACTGTCATAAGCTATATGAATGTCTTTTTTAAATGGAAAACTTTACAGTTTAGCAGTAATTGTTAAGCACCAGAACACATTCTTCAATTTAACTCTTGGTAAATCGCTGTTTTGAAGTCAACAAATACTGCATGTACTTTTTCAGCTGGGAACACACACGTGGAATAAAGTAGGTGGAAAATACAATGAAATAAAGAAACAGTGGGACCACTGCCCAAGTGATGCCACAATCGCCCTCGATGAATAGGAATCGATAGCTTAGCGATAGCTTACATTGTGTTTTAGGCATGTACCTCAGTCACCTTCGGGAGACTTCCGGTTGGTGAAGCTTGCAGATCTGCTTCAGAAAACCTTCGTGGGCAGCCGAGGTCAGGCCCAAACTGAACAAGCGTCAGAGGTGAGGGTCCTGCAAAATGGATTGGATGCTTGGGCCCCGCGCCCAAGCTGCTTCCGCACCAGGCCTAGACTTCAAGTGCGGAAGAACCGAGCTGCAAGATGAACCTGAGCTTGGGAAAGTTTAAGCAACGGGGCCCAAACTCAAGCCCTGTGAGTGCGCCTCAACAAGAGTTCCAAGGAGATGATGTGTTGATGCTGACTTTGATGCTTCAGTGCCCCCTCCGTGCCTTCCAGGTCCTAGTGAACACAGGGGTTCTTTCCTATGTGAATATGAGAAAATTCCAGACGGCAATCCCTGCTTGGAGCAGAATCTTCCCTGAGCTGATGTGGGCCACTTGGATTCCTTCCAAGAAGTTCGTCTTTTCCAAATCATGTATAAGCTTGACAACAGGGATAGGCTATGAAACGTTGGTAACTTGAAGACAGATTGACTTCCCAGTCACCCCCACAGAGAAGGCCCGGGGAAATACATGCCCAGGGGATTGTTAGTTAGACTAAGATGAATCTATAGAGATCGTTCATTAAAATGGTCATTTATGGCAAGACCTACATATTGATAAATGTATGAGGTGTCCACTATTTCTCACAGATTTGGATTCACATGGGTCATGGGTGTATTGCTTTATTCTACCCTCATATCCCTGGGTACTTTATTCTACCCTCATATCCCTGGGTACTAAGATTTAAGAGACTGTAAATCTTTTGGGGAGTAGAAAGCCCCATCTTTCTCTCACAGAGTGGCTGGTGGTACCACTACTAACTGCTCTAAAACTAGTGCAGCTACTACCGACCATGCCACCAGGTCTCCTAATTTATATTTAACTGTCTTTAATGATTATGATAGTGTTCAGTGGATTTTTGTGAGTCCTCCATTAAAACATCACAGATTCTCCAAATTGTATACCTCATTTCTTTCTCTAACTGGTTTAGATTTCCAGTTAGAGAAATGTCTCTCTCTTTCCTATTTCTTTTTGGGACATTAATCAATGGACCATTACTAATCTATTTTACCTCTCTATTAGATTTTTAGGAACCTTGGTGGTGCAGTGATGAAAACCCCCAATTGTGAACCAAAAGGTGGGTAGTTCAAACTTTCAGAACAGTGTTACAGATATGGTGGCCATTGTCAAGCTCATCTTATTCCTGATTTTAACAAGGAATATGTATACACTGTTTGTCCATAAAGACATCATGCTATGTTCTACTTAGGGGAGTAGCCACTGGGGGCTCAAAACCTTCTGAGCAGCTGTTCTAAAGTGCAACCATTGGCCTCCCCCTGTCCAGAGTAAAGAAGAATGAATAAAATTAAAGATGCATGGAAACATGGATCATGTGAACCTCAGCTTCCTTGAGACCAGAAGAACTAGATGGTACCCAGCTACCACTACTAACTGCTCTCTTAGAAGGTCCCCCAGAGAACAACACGAAAAATGGGAGACAAAACTCAAAATCATCAAAAAGACCAGACTTACTGTTCTGATAGAGACTGGTGAAACATGCCTCCTCACACTCACGATGATGGTGCTCTATCACTCCTAGACACTGCTCTGGTCTGGAACGGAATTAACCCACTCCCAGGCTCATTTCCAGCCAAACAACAGGCAAGTCCATAAGAGAAATTAGGAGCTCTGGTGGCACAGTGATTGTGCATTGGGCTGCTAACTCCAAGGTCAGCAGTTCTTTGAGGGAGAAAGATGGGACTTACTACCCCTGTAAAGGGTTACACCTATCTTTATATATTTATATATACACACATATCTGTATTTATACCTACATATAATTTTTACTTTCTTGTTCTTTCCTCTTTTTCTTTTTTTCCCCTCCTGCCTTCCCTCCCATCGTGTTTACACATTGTTCACCTCTCAGTAAGTCCTCTCAGGATGCATTTCAATTGATCAAACACAACCAGGAATGTGACACCCTCCTCACTGTCAATTTTAGATCCCTCACAATTCCCCTGTCCCTGTGGTTATTGGCTCAACACACCCCTCCCTCAGCTCCTTCCCTCCCCTCCCTTCCCCTCCTTCCCCCACTTCCCCACCTCTCCCAATGGTTAGTCCTACGTAGCTGTCTCCTTGGGATTGCTTATCCTTCCTGTCTTATACAGATAGACACCAAAAGAGAAGGGAAAGAGAGACCATACAAACAGTCCAAGTCTGTGGTTCTGACCCAGAGTAGATGAGCATCCCTCTGTTAAATAGTGAGCAGGCCCTGATGTAATCCAGCATCCAATCCTCTTTTCATTCAGGATCGCTATCCCAGGACCCTCTTAACTGACAGCACACATGCCCTTTATATATATGTAAATACAATAAAGCAACAGATGGGCTTTGGGCATCTACTTAAATCTTACATCGGTATAAGAACACTTTGTTCTAATCACCTGTCATTCTGTGATACTCACCTTCCTGGCAAGATTGCTGAAGACAAAATGAGTGCATAAGTAAATGTGGTAAAGAAAGCTGATGGTGTCAAGCTATTAAAAGATATAGTGTCTGGGGTCTTAAAGGCTTGAAGTTAAACAAGTGTCCCTCTAGCAGGGAAGCAATAAAGCCCACATGGAAGAAGCACATCAGCCTGTGTGATCATGAGGTGTCGACGGGAATAGGGATCAGAACTTCGAAATCAAGCAATCGAATTAATGTGAAGGAGCGTAGAGAAAGTGGGGACCCAAAACCCACCTGTAAGATGAAAGTCCCTCACAGAAGGGCCACATGGAAGGGATGACAGATCCAGAGTGAAGTATAGTCCTGATGAAGCACACCACTATCCTCTAGTCTTTAATATTTCCTCCCCTTATGATTATGGTCTTAGTTTTACCTCATTAATCTTGTTAGA
>NW_022105855.1:2776758-2783496 GCF_000313985.2 Echinops telfairi
AAGTATGCATTGATTCCTATTACGGTAAAGGTTTTTGATCAATGTCCTTTTGGAAGCTTTATTTTGAAAAGTAAAATTAAGGTACAAATCCCTGTATTTTAGATATATTGGCCAGATGAGTGAGAAAAAGAGAGCTTTCACTGATGGTACTGTGGCGGTGTTATCTATAAGAGGGCCACAGGGAACATTTTTCAAATGGAGCATGGGACTGTTAACTGGACAGAGGTGGGCAGAGGGAGGAGAAGCGGTGGTGGTCGGAGAGAGGTAACCCTGTTTCCCCACTCCCCCTCCAGCAGAGAGGATGGTGGAGGGCAGATAGGACACAGCTCCTTCTCAGTGGAAGAGACCAGAGAGTGAAAAGGCTGGATGGGAAACCCCAGAATGTTCACACCATCCCTGACAGTGACTGGATAGACTCTTGGGTTTGGGATCTGAGACAAGGGCACACACGAAGTCTTGGGAGCAGGGACACACATTCCTGAGAAGGGGAGGGACACTACAGAAGACCAGCCAATAGCAGAAGGCCCCCCAGAAAGCAGCCTATGGTGGGAGGTCCGTCACGAGCAGACTATCTGTCCTACTCCACATCTTAGAGGCCCGTTCGACTAGCTGGGGCCCTTTGGACTTACATCCCAAAGTATCTCCTTCCATAAACATACTCTTTCGGTTCAACCATTCTCTCTGACTCGGGACTTGATTTTAATCCTCGCCTGAAATCTTTCTTGGAAGTGAGACAAGAACCTGGGAGTGGAGAGGCTCAGAACCTTGAGCGGCCTCCTGGTAACGTTACAGTGAAACACGCTTTGATTCCCCGGCAACGCATACCTATTTCTGCGTGCCCAGATACTCAATCTTCAGAGAGAATTCCTGCTCTTAGCTGAAGGTTAACCCCAGCAGAGTATATTTTGAAATTACCTCATATCTTCCTACATGCTTGTACTTATCAGATCTCTTCCTGGGGGAAAAAATTTCCCTCCACACTTGTTTTTTTCTCACTGCTCCTAAATTCTATTTTTCCCTTTGTTTTTTGTTTGTTTCCACCCCTAAATTCTTCAGATTCTTTTGGAAACCTTTTTGATGTGAAAAGTAGCAGAATTCCCGATTTGGAGTTAATGCAGGAGAAGAGGACTATAGAGGAGAGGAAAACACTTCTCCCTTAATAGCGGCACACTTAGGGTGCCTGAAGACCAAGTGTCTGCCAGACTCGTCTGCAGAGGCGTTCGTGCTGTGGTTACTGCTGTGACTGCCACAGCTCTGCTTGTTGTTACTCAAGTATTTGCAGAGACTGAATCCGTGCTACTCTCCCCAGGTTGCCGTTTGGATTGGGGACAGGGATTCTTTTTTTAAAAAAAGTATGTTATTTTTCACTTGGAGGAGTGACCTTCACTTGGAGGAGTGACACAAAGCCCAGCAGCAGCAGAGAATAAAGAATAGCTGAACAAGCTGGAGCAACGGTGCCCCGCGGGTGACAGAGGGGAGAGGAGGACCCAAGAGAGTTGGTGTGGATGAGGGTCCCACCCGCTAGCTTTCCGGGGAGTTCAAAGGAGGTTCCACATGCGGTCTGACTACTTCTCCCGGCCAGTCTGGAGCCCAGGTGAGGAATGGAATGGCGGCTCTCGTCTTCAGTAGCCACATGCTGGAAGGAGAACAAGGAGAGCTCTGTTGGTGCAGAATTCCCCAGACACGGGACAATGGAAGCCCCAGTCTTCCCCGGATTCCCTCGCCAGGTGAAGTGACACTGGCCAGAACTCCTCTTAGTTGGATCAGCTTCAGTTTCCCCCTTGTGTTGGCGAAAGTGAATCCCACACTCTTTTCATCACAATGGACAATACCGGCTTTGTGGATGGCGCCGTCCCTCCAGCGCTGGCTCGAGCTGAAGGGTGGAAGTGATAAGTTAGAAACTGAACCTATTGAGCCGGGCTTGGCTACAAATCAATGACCCCAGGCACACAAATCTTTTCACCTTTCATTCGAACAATTCTAATTCCTGAACGGTGTAATTCTTCCCGAGCCGAAGCCCTTCCCACATGTCTAGATGCAAGGGACCCGGTAGAGGCTGGCTTTGGTGACTGTTAATAGTGACGTCTGTTATATAGTTTGGAGGGATCTGAGGGCACTCAGATTGCTTATTTTATAGACAGGAAGAGCTTGAATCCCCAGAACTGGAGGTTTTGAAGGAGAGAGATGCAGTTACTATTTACTTGCTAATTACTGGTGTTATTAATGCAGTTATGCCAAAGCAGTGCTTTCTCCTCCTGAGGTCAGGGTTCAGGTCCTCTGCTCAGACCAGGTCTCTAAATCCAGAGCTGCTGGGCGTAAGTAACTCTCTCCACAGAAGAGACACAAAGTCCCCCTAGGAATTCCTAGAGCATCTGTCTTGATGCTGACTGTAAACTACGTTCCCCAGGAAACGTGTTTCTTCCCCGGTTAATCAGATGCCACCGAGTATAAAGGAGAAGGTCCTTCAGAGAACCGTGGGAGTGGAGAACGGTACGAAGAGGTTGTAGGAATAGCAGAATCACAAAGGTGTCATGCAGTTTAATTAAGGGTCATCGTGTGTGTGTAAATAATCGTTATCAAAAACATTAAATATGTAGCTCTGATATTATAGCAGTAGTAAAACATCCCCTCCACACATAAGACATTTTAATTCATTGGAAAGAAACCATTCTAATTTAAAATAGTCTTTTTGGTTTTCTGAAAAAGTTATGACTGTCTCTTGTCACCAATCTGTATGACAAGTGAATTATTTCTTCTTTAAACACAATTTCGAATTCTAAAAGTGTTGCAAATGGAGTAAGTACGGGGATTTTGCCCAAATGGCCAGTTTGGGATTGCATTGGGGCTACAGAGAATCCAGTTGGGAATCTTGGAATGGACGTAGGAATGTCCTCCGTGAGTTACTTCCCTATTTGACTGTGTCTTCCTTCCTTTTTAGAAGAAGCACACTCTCTGATCCTCTACTTTCTTGAGTTTCCCCTAAAACAAACAACCAAACAAACAATGCGCTCTGCAATTAAGTTCATTCGCACTCATAGTGACCCTATAGGACAGGGTCGGAATGGCCCCTGTGGGTTTCCAAGGTTGCAACTCTTTCATGGGAGGAGAAAACCTCATCTTTCTCCCTTTCCAGAGGTTTCCAACTGCTTACCTTGCGAGTAGCCGCCCAAGGCATAACCCACTACCCACCCCTCTCCTACCCGGGGCTCCCTAAATTCTTCCCTAAGTTCCTACTTAGACTTAGATCAAGGTGAGAGTAGGCTGCCCCTCCGGAAAGCTACCATTTGTTAGCCATGGTATTAGCAAGACGCTTTTCCGTGCTGGCTGTGATAAGGAAAAGCCTCTGCGTGACTATTGGACGATGAAGTTTCTGCCAGGTGTGTCCCATAAGAGCTACATTTGGGGCAGCGGGGGTATGCGGTGGGTGGGGAGGGGACAGAACCCTCCCCCACTACACACACACACCACCACCACCACATACATGGAAAGTTTAATAGGATATTGTTGATTTCATGCCTGTGTAAATATATATAGTATGTTTCTTCAAAAAATAAATTCTTTCTCATTCTTTATCCCTTAAACCTAAATAATAGTTTGAATCATATGGGGACTAGTACACTCAGGCAAATGAGTAGTCAGTCAGTCAATCACTATTCATTGGCCCTTGTGTTGGACAAGTTGTGATTTGGAAGTCAGTGGTTCTGAATGTGTTCAATAGAGACCGTCTTCCCTCTTTATGACTGATGCGTCCTTCATGGAACGCCCAGTATCGTGGAAAGACTTACAGGAAGAATTGAGCAACAGCAGTCCCCGAGGTTATACAAAACGTATCCCCCTTGAAACGGAATCCCAAGCATGTACTGCCAGTAGGCACCATTATTTATCTTATATTTCTGAACTGAAAATAGGGAAGCCAGGGATCTGTCTGCACGGTTTAATTACAAAGCAGTCAGAGTGAGTAGAACACGCTATGCCTGCTTTTTTACATTCACTTTCTGACTCTGAATTTAGAACTCCCCAAGGTGTCAGGTGTTAGCTGACATTGCTATGAACTTCTGACAGTCATTGAGAAGCGTCAAGGATGACAGCTGTCCTTTAAGCCAGTGTATTTACACTGGAGTGATACAACGCAAGCAATATTCATGAGTCGGTAATGGAAAGTCAGAGCCTTATGAGATCTCTTTACCCCGTTGGGTAGGAGCAGCTAAGATTTGTCAAAGAGAAAGAAGAATGACCACTGGTCATCGAAACCCTATTTGGGAATGAGTAAAATTAAATTCTTTGATGATATTTGCCCTTTACCATATGCTTCAGAATTTGATGGATTTATCACTCTGTGTACAATCCACTGGAATTTTATATCATGGCGACCATTTCCCATCATCATTCTCAATGCTGCTGAAAGACTAGCAAACCTAGAACAGAGAGCAAAGCTTTTCGTTCTAGGAAGAGAGAGAAGAATTTCTGCTGCTCTCCAAGTGCAATACCATGTACTATTTCCTTCGATCTTTATACAACACGAAGGACGAGGTATCATCCACTTACCGTGAAGCCCCGCAGCTAGCGAAGTTCCGTCTCCCGCTCCAAAGCGCCACTCGCGACCACTGCATATGGAGTTTCTTTGGCACAGACATCCCCTTGAATCATGTGAACTAGTTTTTTTTTTTTAAGTGGGGAGAAGAAGTAAGTTCGTAGGACCATTCAAATTTGGATTGTGGGCTGAGGATCGTGAAAGGAACAGACCAGGATCCCAAAGCCACAATTACCTGTTTACATAGTTGCATGGGGCTTGTTGAGTCTTTCAATACAAAACCGGAAAGCTGGGTGTTTCCAGGATCAGAAGTGTTGTCCATTAGAACGTTGTTTGCCTCTCATTCAAGTACAAATTTTTCAGTATTATGAAAAGCAGCAATAAATTACATCGCTAGTCTTCAAAGTCTGAGAAAACCAAAACCACACTCGCTGCTGCCATCAGATCCATTGTGACTCTGGTGACCCTGTAGGACAGGGCCCAACTGCCCCTGGAAACCCGGAAACTGGGTTTCTGAGACCGTAACGCCTTCCCAGAATAGAAAGCCCCATCTTTCTCTGGCAAGAGCAGCTGGTGGTTTCAAACTGCTGACCTTGCAACCAGTAGCCCAACACGCAGCCATTGTCCCACCATGCTCAGGCTGTTCATAGTACTCTCCAGGGTCTATATCAATATTGTTGTTGTTTTTATTAGCGGGGATTGGGATTTTTATGTACAATTTGTTGAATAAGACTCACCCATGTTTTTCGTTGTCTTTATGCCGTTTTTAGCATTAAGGTGGTGTTAGTCTCACGAAGTGGGTTGAAAAGAATCATCTCCTTTTCAACTCTAGAAATACGTTTATATGCACTTGGATGCTATACCCCTTGAAGGGATAGTGGAACTCTTCCATAGAATTAATCTCTGACCTCCTTTCTCTGGGCCTCAGCCACGGTGGCCGGATTCCCATTTAAGAGAAAACTTCCGGGCTCTTGTCTGCGCAGGTGCGTACACGGCCCCACACCTTCTCACTCACCCTGTTCAGGCTCTTCCTAAACGTCACCTCCGTGGCTCTTCTCTGATCGGCCTGTCTCAGGTGGCACTCCTTTCTTGGGTATTATTCTTTGTCATGGCACCGCATTTCCTTCATAATAATGACTGATTATAATTAGTGTATGATTATGATTAGTTTAGTGATGCATTGGCTTATTTATTTGTTTTATAAACATGAGGTCAGGTGCTGACCCATTTATTTCCAGACTACTAGAAGCCTACACCTCCAAGATCAGTCTCCCCAAGTTTATACTCTACTGCAAGAGCCTGTTCTTCCTTGGGAATTTACACGCAGTGTTTCCCAGGTTGTTAAGTGTGCTTGAATGAAGTCCTAAATTATTTTCAAAATAAATCAGGGGGGATTTGGGGGAATGGCTCTACGTCATCCACCATGTCCTCCCTTCGGTCTTCCTTGGGGACATTTAGGTTATAGCATCAGCACATGGATAGATCCATTTCCACAGGCTCATTTTTCCCCCCAAATCATTTTATTAGGAGCTAACCCAGACATCATTCCATTCCATAGTTCAGTCACCTCGAGCACGAATGTACAATGGCTACCGAGATCAATTTCAAACTATTCTTCCTGCTTGTTCTCTTTGACATCAGCCGCTCCTTAGCCCCCCCGCCCCTCGGGAACCCGTATGCTAGTTGGTGTCTCCATCTGTCTTGGGGGTTTGTTTGTTTCATTAAAATTCTTATTTATTTATTCATTTAGTCATTTTATTGGGGGCTCATACAACTCTTATCACAATCCATACATCCATCAATTGTGTAAAGCACATTGGTACATTCATTGCCCTCATCGTTCTCAAAACATTTGCTCTCCACGTGAGCCCCAGGCAGCAGCTCCTCATTTTTCCCCTCCCCTTGTTAGCCCTTGATAATTTATTCTATCTTGGGTTTTATATACTGAAAATCACGTTGTATTTTTCATGAAAGTTTCCGTAACAAATTAGGCTTCCATTAGTCAATTTACACACAAATTATTAGCTAAATTTTTCTTAGGGAGGTAACATTCTTTTTATTTTATTCAGTTTTTTCACTATGTAGTACTCTGTTTTCATTTCATCTTTGCTTCAGAGTAGTTAACCTGTGGTAGGGTCTTTTAAGGTGAACAGTTTGTTAATTTCCGGTAGTATGTCTGCCTTGAGATCAACTTTACATCGGTATAG
>NW_022105855.1:2785001-2787039 GCF_000313985.2 Echinops telfairi
GAGCAAAACCAAGCAACAATATACAACAAAACAACAACAACAACAACAAACCACTGACAACAAAACACAACAAGAAAGAAAAGCTTGTAGTTAGTTCAAGGATCGTTTGGTGGCCTTTAGGAGTGTTTTCTTGTCCAGTCTGTTGGGGCTTCAAGGCCTGGCCCCAAAGTCCACCTTCAGCATTCCCTGGGGACCTCGCCACTCTGTTCCCTGCTGTTCTGTTGCATCCCCTTAGTGTTTTGCCTCGGTGTGGTGGGATCAGATCGGGTGCAATTCACACACTGTCTCTGGTGTTGTTCCCTGAAGGGCTATGGGTCAGTGAGGGGCATCATGTCTCATAGTGGGGCCAGCCATGTGGTCCTCTCTGTTAAAATTCAATTTTCCGTTTATGCCCGAGATTAAAAAAAAAAAGGTTTAAGTGATTTGTCTAGACCAGTGTTTCCCAAAATGGGTGATACCACTTCCTTGGGGCTGCTGGAATGATCCAGGGGGGCTTCAAAAGCAGATACCTACACTTTATCATGGAGTATAGGCTATAGTACAGAAGGTTCTTAATTTCCTGGGGGGAGCTGAGCAATTTTTAAAAGGGGGGTATTAAGTCAAATCAGTTTGAGAATCTATGCTCTCGATGTGACAATATCTGTCCCTAACATCACGAGGGTTCAGAACTGCCTCGGTGGCAGTGAGTACGAACTTTTCTGAGATATTTGAGAACTGGTTTTTATTCTTTACCTACGATACCATGCACAGGTGTTTCCTGGCTCTTCCCCCACCAAGGCTGATTAAATACATAGAAGCATGCTAACTGTGCAGCTGAGTAGCTGTGTGGCTTAACACTTTTGAGCTCCAATTTACATGAAATAATGCAAAGTGTCTTCAAGTTCTAGTATTTTGTAAGGAGGCACCACAAAGCTATGGGAAAACGAATATCTTTTCATTCCATTTTTCTATGAACTTTTGGAAGCGCCCCTTGTATGCCCCTCTGGCTTGAACCACGTACACAAGCACACACGTGTGCATTCAAACATGACTCCTACTCTCCTCTCACACCCATTTTTGGTTTTGATCATCCTCACTCCTAGACTTGGCTTTTGAATACTCACCTCTTCTGATTCTCAGCCATACCTGCCTGTTCTTCAAACATCTCAGAATTTATGTTTTTTAACCTTAAAAATAAACACACACACACATACACACACCCACACACCCACATACACCTCAACTACCTGGTAACACTGCCAACACTGAGCTTGGTCTCGTAGCACACGCTCTGCCTGCCGAGTTTGCCAGGGTCTTCCTGGTAGCAGCTCCTTAATCCTTCCACCAGCCTCTCTTTCCAGATGTTCTTACCTGTGCCAGTGAACTGCCATTCTTCCATGCTTCTGGCTCTTCCTAGAGGATGCGTGCTTGTGTCTAACAGCAAGTTCCGAGGGAGAGACTATGGAAAGAATGAGAAGGTTTACTAAAGTCAATGTGATGTGGAAGAAAGAGGTGGGACAGAGCCAAGGTGAAATGGTAACTTAGGGAGAAGTTCATTTGCAGTCGCCTTCCATATCCCATTCAGGTACATTTCCTCCTTTGTGACACTACTTTTCCAGACAGTCCGTGGAACTCATACTACTTTTTTTGGGGGGGATGGAGAGACCAATTCTCGAGACTCCAAATGCTGATTCACAGTCACGTCTAACCCTCCTTCTAAGCACACTCGTCCTGTGTTCACCCCTCAGAGTCCGGTTCCGTGAATCACATCAAGAAACATCTGTTCCAAAGTCTGAGAGTGGTTTTAAGCGCTTCCTTTGCTAGATAACGTGACAGAATGCTGAAGGAAAAACAACCATAACAGGAAGATTCTGGTTTGAAACCAAGTTCAGCTGCATTATAGCTCTCTGCCCTCAACCAAGGAATTTAGGGACCTTTCTCTGGTCTCAGCTTCCTTCCCTTCAAACGAGAGCGATAATAAGCATCAAGGGGCTGTTTTGAGGATTTACAGAAATTCCTGTGAGCACATGCTTGCTGCCAATATTAAGTGAAAATAAAG
>NW_022105855.1:2787770-2789851 GCF_000313985.2 Echinops telfairi
AGGAGTCTCCCTGGAGCCAGGTGCTTCAGCAAGTCTGAGCCCACACAAAGGTGGAGACCCCAACTTCCTATGACGCGAGCGAGACAAAAGGAGTAGCCGCATCACAGCACAGTGCAATTATTTGATATCAGTGTAACTCCTGCTGGCTCTGGGTGAGCCTGCCCGAGTGTCCGGAATGGAAGTGTCCATCGCTGAAGGAGATCGTCATCTGTTCTCCACCCTAGGGAATCTGAGTCCAAGTCCACATTCATTGGGTTGGGTAAGGACTCAGTGGCGCTCAGAGTGGTTTTTCCTTGCACATTATCGATGCCAAGGCCATATCTGAAGATGACCGTGGTGGTGAATAGGAGCCTTGGTGGCATAGTGGCTTCCACATTGCACTGCAAACCTCAAGGTCAGCAGTTCAAAACCACCAGCCTCTCTGAGAAAGAAAGATGAGGCTTGCTACTTCCACAAAGAATGACTGTCTTGGAAACCCAGGGGGCGTTCCGAGTCACTGTTGACCCCACAGCAGTGGGTCTAGTTCTGGGTTGGGTTGGGTGGGTGTGACGAGTAGGCGAAAAGCTGATCCGCCAAGTAAGGGGCAGCAGCTCGGAGCTACCAGCTGCTTCACATGAGGCTTTCCACTTCCATAAGCATCCACACTTTCAGGAATCCACAGAGGGACGTTCTGCTCTGTCCTGTGGGGAGGCCCTGAGTGGGAAGGGACTTGGTGCAGTGAGCCACTTGTTTCCTCGAGGAGGGGATGAAGCATTCACTGCAAAATAAAACACCAAGCTCACTCCCAACCCGTCGATTCTGACTCGTAGGACAAGGTGGAACTGCCCCTGGGGGTTCCTGAGACGGTACCTCTTCACAGAGTAGGAAGCCCTATCTTTCTCCCTCTGGTGGTTTTGAACTGCTGACCTTGCTAGCAGCCCAGCTGTAACCATGACATCACCAGGACTCCTCATTCACTGGCAAAGGCTCTTTATTTGATGGGTTAGAATACTGACATTACATTTAAGCAGGCTGAACCCAAAACAAATTTTCCTTTTAAATCTGAACCTATTTGGTTCAGGAAGAAAGCCATCCCTAGAGTTGGCTCCAAACCCAAACCACACTCACAACTAGGGTCACTGCTGACGCCTAGGGATCCCTGTGGGTTCCCAGACTGGAACTGTTTTTGGGATGAGAAAGTCCAGTCTTCCTCCTGACGAGCTACTGGTGGTTTTGAACTCCCCACCATATGAATCACAGCCCAAGGTATAAACCACTATACCACCAGGGCTCCTGAAGAGCTGTCTCGGCTCTCCTAAAATTGCCTCATCATGGAATCGGTATTGGGGACCGTGAGGGGGAGGGAAAGGAAGATCTCCACATGGAACTGCTGAAGCAGGGGCATCCTTCAAATTCTGTGGGGACTTTGCATTAAGAGCCGTCTACCGATTTGCCTAACCAGCTCCAAGCGGATGCAATTACCATTTGCAGACCTCAGGTGGGGAGGCTGGGGGATGGAAGGGCTCCCTTAGGGCTTCTTCTGTTTGCCGTGCTCCTCCTTTGAGAGGCGACCGGGGTGTGCAGTCTCAATGAGCTGGGCTCAACGTCATGATTTGCATTGTTTACGCACTTGTGAGCTGAACTAAGACTGGCTTTAAAAGAGAGAGAAGAAACAGAGATAAGGAATTCGGCAAACCAGTTTTCACGAGAAACCTGCACCTTTCCTCGACCTATTGAATTGGAACAGGACCAGATCAAACTAGTCTCTGTAAACCGAAATCAAACCAACATTCCCCGGGGCTGAGCCCATTGCTAGAAGTCATTATCTGCAAGTGCTCAGGCGCTTCTTCCAGTGGAGGACGTGCTTCCACTGCTGAGGACGCAGGCTGGTGCGGCCACGGCCCTCTGGCCCCTCATCTGTAAAGGTTGGACTTGTTACATGATGGTCCATGAAGTTTGAGCTAAAACTAAACAAATACGACTGACAAAGAACAAATAAAAACACACCAAGAAAGAAAAGCTTGCAGTTAGTTCAAGGATCGCTGGCCTTTAGGAGTGTTTTCCAGTCCAGTCTGTTGGGGCACCACGCCCTGGCCCCAAAG
>NW_022105855.1:2791725-2794240 GCF_000313985.2 Echinops telfairi
ATAAATTATCAAGGGCTCATGAGGGAGGGGGGAGTGGGGAGGGAGGGGGAAAATGAGGACCTAATTTGGGGGTGGGGCTTAAGTGGAGAAGAAATGTTTTGAGAATGATGAGGGCAATGAATGTACAAATACGCTTTACACAATTGATGTGTGTATGGATTGGGATAAGAGTTGTATGAGCCCCTAATAAAATGATTTTAAAAAAACAACTAAACAAATACTATGGAAACTTTTAAAAGACGTTATCTTTCAAGCGGTAGAGCTGATAGGAGAGCCGCTCTGAAAGCAGTCTCAGTGGGCAGTTTAGTGGATCCGTTACAGATCTAAGTAACAACTGATGGCATCTCACAGCCATCTCCCTTCTTTGGTTTGTGGCACTGTGGAAGTGGACATGCTGTCCTGGAGCTGGGGACCCTGGTGCTGTAGGGGGTTATGCGTTAGTGGGGAAAACCACAAGGTCAGTAGTTTGAGCACACCAGCCGTTCCTTGGGAGAAAGATGAGACCCCACCTGAGGTCTCACCCATACACTTTTACAAAATCATTTTACTGGGGCTCGTACAACTCTCACCATAATCCATCCATCCATCGTGCCAAGCGCATTTGTACATCTGTTGCCATCATCATTCTCAAAACATTTGCTTTCTACTTGAGCCTTTGGTATCAGCTCCTCATTTTCTCCTCCCTCCTTCCCCTACCCTCCCTCTCTCGCGAACCCTTGGTAATTTATAAGTTATTTTTTCATGTCTTAGATTGACCGATGTCTCCTTTCACCCACTTTTCTGTTGTCCGCCCCCCTGGAGGGGTTTCTATGTAGATTCTTTATTGGTTCCACATTTCTCCTCATGGTTTCGCTACTCCCACTACTGTTTCTGAGGGATTTATCTGTCCTGGATTCATGTATCCAGAGCTCTTATCTCTACCAATGTATATATTCTGGTCTAGCAGAATTTGTAAGGTAGAACTGACATCACGAAAGCATTGACAAACTAGAGGAATGTTGTGTGTTTTATCAGTGCTATATTGTACCCTGGCCTAAGCTTCCTTTCTGTGTGACTCTTCTGTGAGGGATGTCTAATTGTTTACAGATGGCCTTTGGCTCTCTACTCCAACCCTTCTCATTTGCATCGATATAATTATTTGTTTGGGATCCTTTGATACTTGCTAAATGATCCTGATGACACCTCGTGATCACAAAAGCTGGTGCGCTTCCATATGGGCTTAGTTGCTTCTCAGCTAGATGGCCGCTTGTCTATCTTCAAGCCTTTAAGACCCCAGATGCTATCTCTTTTGATAGTCGGGCACCATCTGCTTTCTTCTCCACATTTGCTTTGCTTATGCACCCATTTTGTCTTCAGTAATCATGTCAGGAAGGTGAGCATCACAGAATGCCAGGTTATTAGAACAAAGTGTTCTTATGTTGAGGGAGAACTTGAGTAGAGGCCCAAAGTCCATCTGCTATCTTAATATTTAACAGATAAATATATGTACATGGACCTATATCCCTATATTATAAATCAATATATTTACATATATACATGCCTATATTTACACCTCTATCAATAGCTTTTGCCTCCTGGTTCTTTCCTCTGTTTCCTTTCACTTTCCTCCTGTCCCACTATCACATTCCCCCTTCATTGGGCTCTCAGTAATTCCTTTTGGATACATCGCAATTGATCAAACCCCACTGGGCATTCTATACCCTCCTCACCATCTATTTTAGATCCCTTATTGTTCCCTTGTCCCTGAGTTTGTTGGCTCCCTATTCCCTTTCCTCCACCTCCTCCTCTCCTATGTCTTCCCCAGAACTGTTGGTCCCATTGTTTTTTCCTTGGGATTGTTTATCCTGCCTAACTTATATAGTCATAGTGAAAAAGAAAAGAAAGAAAAAGCCTCTAAATAGTTCCAAGTCTGTCTGCTGACTCTGAATGTTTTTCTGATGGGCTCTGATGAGGAACCAAGCCCTGCACCCTGGGTCAGAAGTCTATTTTGGGGATCCCTCAGGGACTTCGTTACTTTGCGCCCCTTGCTGCTCTGTTGTGCTCCCTTCGTGTTTTGCCCACTGTGGTGTGTGTGTTGGGAGGGGGGAGACGGTCAGACAGGCACACACTTTCCTCTCTGTGGCACCAGTGTTGTGCGATGGTAACTCTTTACAGGATTAGAGAGCCCTGTATTTCTCCTGAGGAGTAGCTGGTGGTTTTGAACCACTGGCATTGCAGTTAGCAGCCCAACTCCTAACGATGATGCCACCAGGGCTCCCCTCTTTAAAATTCTTGAATATGCCTCCCACGAGGCTGCTTCGTTCAGAAATGCACAAAAGAAAAGAGAAGCAGGGATGTGAACTCTAGAACATTGAAGAGTGTTTTGACACCATGACAGAAGAAATAAATTTTTTAAAAGCCATTTTATTGGGGGCTCGTACAACTCTTTATCACTATCCATACATCCATCCATTGTGTCAAGCACATTTGTACATTTGTTGCCCTCATCATTCTCAAAACATTTGCTTTCTACTTG
>NW_022105855.1:2794340-2795471 GCF_000313985.2 Echinops telfairi
CCCTCCCTCCCCGCCACCCCTCCGTCATGCACCCTTGATAATTTATAAATTATTATTATTTTGTCATGTCTTAAATTGTCTGATGTCTCCCTTCACCCACTTTTCTGTTGTCTGTCCCCCAGGAAGGGGTATATGTAGATCCTTGCAATCGGTTCCCCCTTTCTACCCTGTGGGAAACAGAAGGATTTTTTCCAAGTTGTCTCCCCCAAATAGATGCCAAACTTAGCTGCTTGAGAATGACTATACACTTGGAGGTCATCAGAAGTAGATCAGGGGTCATTCTCCCTAAGAGCTATCAGCCATCCAGACCAAGCAGACACCACTGTTTATCCCACAAGTAGGGCCCACTCCCTTCTGATAAGGATAGTTGTCTGTTTCCTTGTAGGAGACCCCAGAGAGGTCAAACCTGCCCAAGGATGACCAAGGTTAGGCTGCCATCAGGAATCCAGGGTCCGCCCATCTTGTCACATGTGTACCCCTAGACCTTCCCATTCCTATGGGCACACCCCTGCTCATCCTCTTCCTGTTATGATTATGCCTATCATACATCCCCTTCCTACTATGTGTATGCCTATTGTACTGCCCCTTCCTGTGACGTGTGGTTACCTGTGATCATGTCCCCCTAAGGAGATATAACCGTTGGTTAGCAATAAAGTTGGGGCGCTCTCTCCTGCTGTTGCTCCCGGGGGCTCTCTCCTGCTCTCGTGGCTGGGCTCCCCCCATGAGGACCACCAAGTGGAGCTGAGGTGAGCATGCTACCATGAATTGTGTCTGACTCCATTATTCCAATCTCTCTTCTACCTCTCATGCTCTCAATGACTTTACTATAATCCTTACTTATTATCACTGTACAATTGCGCCTACCGGACCTGTGATGATTTGTGGGGGACCCTCCTCTCCCCACACTACCCCACCTTCCCTCCACCCTCCCGGTATTGCTACTTTCACCACCTGAGGGGTTCATCTGTCCTGGCTTCCCTGTGTTTCCAGTTCCTATCTGTACCAGTGTACATCCTCTCCTCTAGCCAGATTTGCAAGGTAGAATTGGGATCATGATAGTGGTTGGGGGGGGAGCATTTAAGAACTAGAGGAACGTTGTATGTTTCATTGTTGCTACACTGCACCCTGACT
>NW_022105855.1:2796440-2835674 GCF_000313985.2 Echinops telfairi
CTATTTATAGAAAGAGCTAGGCTATGTCAGCACAGCAGCCAATCAGAAGGCAGGTCACCAACTGCCAGCCAGGTCACCAACTGCCAGTCCCCAGCTCCAGCGATGTCTTAAAGGGACCTCAACTTACAGCGACACAGTCCACAGGCTAGGCGTCCCACAGGTAGTGGAGCCTTTAAATTGAGGCACAGGACAAGCAAGGCAGCCGCACACTGGTCCGATGATCAGAGAGCGAGAGACAAGAAAGGCGAGACTCACCAAGGCATTTATCTCTCTGCCCTAAGTTAATCCCACTTGTGTTTATCGGCCAGGCTGGCACAATAAACTATCTCACCCACTAAATAAATGTTCATTACCGAGCTGAAGAAGAGTGGTTCAAAGTTAGCTAAACGCTATCTCCCACCCACCGGCATGTCGTCAGGTCTTCCTGAGCCCTCTGCTTCATTCCGGTGCATTCACCACCCCTGTTCCCAAGTCCCTCTGCGAAGCCACGGTCCCTCCGAACAGTCAGCAGATGGTCTCTATGCCCCCTTCAGCTCCAACAACCTGCAGCGTGGACTCAGCACCTAGTGGGCTTCCGGCACCCTGGGCCACCAACCAGGTCCAGCCACAGCTGCCTGGAGCCACCTGGGCTGGTGGGGTGGCCATCAGGACTGAGTGCCCCTGGGAGCCTTTTCTTGGGTGTCAGTGGCTTACAAGGCTTCTGAGAGGGTGGTGGTTCAGCTTAAAAAAAAAAAAAAGATGTGGCTGTCACTCGGTTATCTCAGACTCAAGTGGACCCCATGTGTGTCAGCACAGAACTTCCCTCCCGAGGGTTTTTGGGAGCACCTGTCTCCAAAGCAGATTGCCAGGCCTTTCTTCTGAGGGGCCGCGGGAGGACTCAACACTTCACCATTTCCGGTTAGCAGCTGAACGTGTTACCCTTTGTCCACCCAGAGAATGCGAGAGTCAGCTTGGTGTTGTGTGCTGCCATTGTGCCCATTTTACACGCAGTGATTCCATGCGTGTGGCGCAGGTCTACACACCTAGGGTTTTCCAGGCTGTAGCCGGGCCACCTCCTAAGGTGTCTCTGAGTGGCTTTCAACCAACCATTTGGCTTGTGGCCGTGTCAGATGACCCAGTAAATGTGGTGAGCACGGTGTATTTGTGGTTACTGACTGATCTGTGGGGAACAACTTCTTCAGATCTGACAGACAGGTGTGTCTCTCTTTCAACACCCCCCCCATTCTCTTACAGGATGCACGCCTCTGTTCACATTACAGTCCCGGACAGAGCAGGGGAAGCACGGGGCAATCCAACCCAGACTAGGCTTCCCACCCTGCCCCACGTGGGCCTTCGTCATCGCCTTGATTTTGCCAGTTCTTTATTCTCTCACCAACACAAGAACATATTCATGCCAGAGTCAGAGACTGAACTTGGCCCTGATGAATTCAGCAGGTGGTCTAGTGGTTACATGTTGGGTTGCGAGCTGAAGATCGACAGTTTGAAACCACCAGCCGCTCTGTGAGAGAAAGGCAGGGGCTTTCTACTCCTGTAAGCAGTTTTACTCTCAGAAACCGAAGGGGGCAGTTCTACCTGGTCCTGGAGCGTTACTATGAGTGGTTTTTTAAACCCTGCCTCCTGTAGCCCCGATCGCGTTGTCAGGGAAGTGTTGATTGCTAGCTGCAAAGTCTTTGTGTTCAAACCCACCAGCGGCTCCATGGGAGAAACAGAGGGGCGCTGTTCCCTTATCGTTTCTAAAGCCCCAGACCCCTCCATAGTGGTCTTGATGGCAGTGAGGTTTGGGTTTGTCTGCTTAAACCCATACTTTTGGTTTGCTGTTGCATGCATGTATGCTCTAGAGTCGATTTTGACTCTTTGTGACCCTGTGTGACAGAGTCTAGCCTCAAAGGTTTTCTATTTTCTTTTTAAAATCATTTTATTGGGGGCTCATACAACTCTTATCACAATCCATCCATACATCCATTGTGTCCAACACATTTGTACATTTGTTGCTATCATCATTCTCAAAACATTTGCTTTCTGCTTGAGTCCTTGGTATCAGCTCCTCATCTTTCCCCTCCCTCCCTGCTCCCCTCTCCCTCATGAACCCTTGATAATTTATAAATTATCATTATTATGTCATATCTTACATTGTCCGACATCTCCCTTCACCCAATTTTCTGTTGTCCATCCTCCAGGGAGGAGGTTATATGTAGATCCTTGTAATTGGCTCCCCCTTTCCACCCTACCCTCCCTCCACCCTCCCGGTATCGCCACTCTCAGCACTGGTCCTGAAGGGATCATCTCTCCTGGAGACCCTGTATTTCCAGTTCCTATTTGAGAGGGTAGTGATTCAGCTTTAAAAAAAGAAAAAGATGCGGCTGCCACTCAGTTGTCTCAGACTCACGTGGACTCCATGTGTTTCAGTGTAGAACTTCCCTCCCTAGGGTTTTCCAGCCAGATTTGTAAGGTAGAATTGGGATCATAATACTGGGTGGGGAGGAAGCATTTAGGAACTAGAGGAAAGTTGTATGTTTTACCATTGCTACACTGCATCCTAACTGGCTCGTCTCCTCCCCGAGACCCTTCTGTAAGGGGATGTCCAGTTGCCTACAGATGGGACTTAGGACCCCACTCTGCACTCCCCACCTCATTCACAATGATTTGAGTTTTTGTTCTTTGATGCCTGATATCTGATCCCTTCAACACCTCGTGATCACACAGGCTGGTGTGCTTCTTCCACGTGGGCTTTGTTGCTTCTGAGCTAGATGACTGCTTGTTTACCTTCAAGCCTTTAAGACCCAGATGCTTTATCTTTTGATAACTGGGCACCGTCAGCATCCTTCACCACATTTGCTTATGCACCTGCTTTGTCTCAGCAACTGTATTGGGAAGGTTGCATTGAGGGAGTACTTGAGTGGAGGCCCACTGTCCATCTGCTACCGTAAAACTAAACTTATAAATATATGTGCATAGATAAATTTCCCCATCCTCATATATATGAATATATTTACATATGTACATGTCTTTATTTAGCCCTCTATAAATGCCCTTTGCCTCCTAGTTCTTAGCTCTGTTTCCTTTTACTTTCCTCTTGCCCCACTATCATGCTCAGCCTTCATTTGGGTTTCAGTAATTCCTCTCGGTTACATTACCCTTGGTCACACCCTGCCAGGCATCCTACACCCTCCTCACCAGCGATTTGGATCACTTGTTGTTCCCTCAAAGGGTTTTCTAAATTGTAATCTTTATCGGAGCAGATTGACTACCTGTTTTGCCTCAGAACCACTACAAAAAACTGAACTCACTGCCCTAAATTTGATACCGACTCATAATGACCCTACAGGACATGGTAGAACTGCCCCTGTGAGTTTCTGAGACTGTGACTGCCTACCGGAGTAGAAAGCCTCATCTTTCTCCCTTGGAGTGGCTGGTGGATTCCAACTGCTGACCTTGCATTTAGCAACCCAACTGTAACCACTACACCACCATGGCTCATTACACCTGGATGTCATTCGGATCCATATTTTAGATGAGGGACAGAGAGAGATCACACAGCATTGGTGGTGGAGTTATCTTCAGCTCTCAGGGCGCCTGCCTTACCACTCTTTCCGCTGCAACTCCCAGGGAATGTGGTTTGAGGAGTGGGCCAGTAGAGTGTGTGTAAGTGTTAGAGTGTAAGAGTTACTCATGCTCAGGTGGGTTCTTCTTCCTGAGGCGTCTGCTTGGCCAAGGCAGGTGAAGGAAGGAAGTTGCTTCCTACATGGTGTGCCTGATGCCACCAAACCTGCACCAGGTAGGCAGCGGCCCTTTTGGACCTCCGTGTTCCTGGATTCCAAGGATGGCCGTCACATCCCCCCTCGCTCCTACGTTATCGTTCCGAGGGCCTTTGGACGGGAGCACAGATGGGAGCTGTCTTGAGAGATTAAATGCCCTCTTGGGTTTCTCGTTCCTGGCAGGGAAATGATACAACGTGGGGGTGGTTTCCCAGGTTACGTGTTAAAACTGCCGCGTCTTTAATCTTTAAAGGCCACACTGGCAAGAGCACACGTAACATATATGTCTATTTTAGAACTCAGCCTCAATATGGTAAGCTCCTCGGCAGCTGCGGCTAAACTTTGAGATACGGGCTGGTAGCTACACGCGGGGAGCGGCGATGTAGATCTCCGGTGTGATCGTGCCTCTTCTGGCACCTCTTGGTGTCGCAGGGGTTTTCCTTCTCTCCCCTAATGGTCTTCAAAGGAGCCCTGGCGGTGCTAGTTTAAATGCTCACTGCTAACTGAGAGGTCAACAGTTCAAACTCACCTGTGGCTCCAGGGAGATGAGGCCTAGGGAGATGAGCGCTGGGGAGCTGCTCCCGTAAAGATTGCAGCCCAGGAAACCCTGTGGGGCAGTTCAACTCCGCCCAGCAGGGCTGCTATGAGTCAGTCGATGTACCTGTACACACGGCAGCCACAGGTGGTCTGGGAAGTCCCGGAACTGGAAAGTATAAGCTGCCAATTGACTAAAAAGTCTGCTCTCTTTGCAAGGTGTCCTGGCTAACAGCGGTAGGCTGTGTGCATGTGCGTGTGCGTGCCTGCGAGTGCGTGCATCGCAACTGCCCATGGATTTCAGTGAGCTCTTTGCAAGCTAGCATGTACTTTGAGGGGCTCTGCAGCAAAGTATTTGGAACAGGGGAAATTCTGGGGCTGCAGCTCCTCAGTTTCGTTCCGAAGCACGCCTCGACATTTCGACATTGTAGGTGCTCATGAAACTCCTAAGCAGCTTCCCCGTTCTACTGCTAACCCCCTCCGCGCCCCCCCCCCCAACCATCCTTTCTCCTTATAGTACATCAGATGAGGTCATCCTGCAGCTCAAGACCATGCCTGTGAATGTACAGTTAGACCTTTGGAAGCTGGAACCTGTCGAAAGCAGAACCTGTCAGAGAAGGAAAACTCACTTATCAGGTGGGATTCTTGACAGAGTGCTAAAGAAATGACAAGCACCTGTCAAAGGCAGAAAATAGGGAGAGCCAGTAGAGACACTGCCCTGGATGCCTGGCTCCCTCGGGTGCCAGCTCACTGGTCTGTCTGTGCCCAGAGCTCACTGCCTCCTCTGAGCCCGTGCGTTTGTGGTGGTCTCCTCTCAGGCATTCTTCCTACTCCTGGGCCCCCTCTTGGCCTGAGTTCCATGTGTCAACAAGGAGTCACCGTGACCTTGACCTCCCCCTGGCCTATTGTTTGAAGCGGCAGCTCTCTCAGACAGCGTCACGTCACCCTGTCAAGCCCACTGAAACAGTACCTGAGGAGGACCTGTGTCTCCCCAAACCCTCCCGGAATGTTGGCGGAACAGGCCGCGCTGGGTTGCAGGTTCTGTGCACCCCCCTCCCTCGTTACAGCTCTGCCATGGTTTCATGCCGGGAGCAGGTGGAGCAGCAGTGGATCAACCAACCCTCTGCCTCTGCCGACCCTCAGGGAGCTCCAGGAGGGGTGGGGAGGGCAGCCCATGCACAGGGGAAGGCACCCGCTGCTTTTCCAGAAGGGTCAGCACTTGGGGGCCAAAGCAGGAGTGCGTGGCTCTGCCAGGGGTGCTGGAGGAAGCACTCGGGTAACCACGCCATGTAGGCTGCCATGTGATGTGGAACCCAGGTTGAGGGCAAGGCAGAGAGGCTCTCTGAGGATGGCGCTGTTGGGAGAGAGATGTGATTCGGCAGAGGTTACTAGATGGGTTTCTTCGGCAGAGCCCTCTCTCCTCCATCCAGCAGGGACTGATCAAAATAAAGGGCTGCTTGTGAATCTATGCACTGACTGGGAAGATACGGCTCCAAGATGGTCTGCCAATGTCACGATCTTGAGCAGTGTTCGTGTGTGTGTGACGATCTGGCTCTCTATCTTCCTGTCTTTGGAAAACCCAAGGCTGGCATCCTAAGTTCTCCATCCACCTGCAGTGATCAACCGGCCCTTTCTAGCGGCAGAGGCAGTGGGGGCCCCTCGCTCCGTGGAGGCTCTCGATCCGGCCCTAACAAGAGAACAAGCCGGTTTCGTGTGGAGCAGGACTGGCCCCTGTGACCGTGGCAGAGGGGAACGGGCGGAGAGCAGCACGCCGAGGAGGCTAGCTGAGTTTTGCCGCTCTGCTCAGACTCACAGGACTTGGAGAGATCGCCGGGCTCCTGGTACACCACGAGTGATGCAGGAGCCGGCCGCGCCATGGCCGCCTGGGAGACCGTTTCAGAACCACCAACCCTAACACAGAGGAGAACCGAAGGGCAGTTCTTCTCCCCAAACTTCCCCAGATGCTAGCATGGCGGAAGCCAAAAACCTGCTTGGTGCCCTACGTGCAAACGTGAGCCCTTTCAGGTTAGACGGGCTGGTCTAGCCTGACAATGCTGGAGGCTTCTACAGCCCCCAGGCCTAGTGGACAGACATCTAAACTCTGCTTGATCAATTCCCGGAGCAGAGAATTCTTGGCCAGCTGATGAAAACCGTCCTTTTTTCCCCCAATCAGCTGGTTAGTGAGCAAACATGGACGAGTTTATTCTCGAGGGCAGCTCAGCTGTGAAGAGTTACGTGTTAAAACAGCTCACCTTTGTAGGAAACGGGCTGCTTAAAAGGGGCTGCTTAAGAGGCCTAGGCAGGTCGCAGCACGTGATACAGCAGAACCCTGCTGCTCAACGGCATCAGTACGGGACATCATCGGAGCTCGAACAAAACATTGGCTTCTGACGCGATGCACATGACTTTTGTCAACAGAAGCAGCGTGTGTTTTGGTCACTGGGGTTAGTTGGCATTGAGTATACGTTGTTTTCAGCTTTTGCAGCTGTTACAAGCGTTCTGCCATAATTTTCCTAGGTTTTGTGGCTTTTTGTACTGTTTTTAGATAAAAGACATGGGTCCTAAGAAAGGGTTTTTTGAAAAGAATCATCATGATAAGAATCTGGTTGACTGTGTTATCGATATTGCTGATGATAATTTAGTAAATCCTTCTAGAAAACAGTTAAGGAAATGCCAACAGCAGATCATATTAAACAGTTTTTTTTTTTTTTTAGAGAAAGCCAGCCAGGTCCTAGTGAAAAAAGGCAAAGAAGGAAAAAATACTCCTGAAAAGCAGCTCCCAGGTGATTTTCTGGAAGGAGATTCCCCTTCTAAACAATGGCTCTCTCTCCAGACCTCCTCTCCACATCCGGGTCCACAAATCCAGATCCTCATCAGTCTCAAGGTATGGGCCATACTGTAGTTGTTAAAAACTTTTTAATGTTGAGTTTATTTAAATTATATTATTTAACTCTGAAATTTGTAATGTTTTGTGTAAAAAGGCAAGGTGAGGGTAAAAACTTGGTGGTCAAGAACAGATTAGTCCATTTTCAGTTATTTCTTATGAGAAACATTGATTCGGAACTCAACTGCACGGCATCTCAATGCTCCTAGAACGGATTAGCATCAAGGTCCTGGGGTTCTCCTGCAGTGAGGGAGGGCCGTTCATGCTGGGCAGCTTAAATATGTTACATGACATTGCTTCAGGCCACGGATGCCCAGCTCCTTCTTTCCAAACCTACAACATCATTTGCTTCATTTTTCACCCTCCTGCTAGGAGAGGTGGGCTACTCAACGGGCAAAGGAGTTGCATCTGGAAGTCCCCAAGCACTTACTAGTTTACACAGGACTAGTGGGTGGGGATGGAACCATTCTGATGACTAGCTCCAAGACCTTTTGTTCCTGACGGACCTTGGCTTCATGAAGGAAAGCTATGCCTACCTTTATGTCCTCATCACCTCTAGGCAGAAAACCTGACCTGGGCAGATTTAAAGAGTAAATCGGTTGTGTGCACACCTGAGGTTGTTCAACCTTCAGGCTTCTCAGGCCCCCAGCGAACCATGTATCCATTCTCAGGCCAGCACATGGCCCAGGCAGCCCTGGCTGGGGCTCCCTTTGGCCATTTGCTCTACCTGTGGCAACTGCTCAGGTTGTTTGAAATGACCTCTCCGGCACTGCCTGTCTTCCGCCCTGCAGGAAAGGCTTTTCCTCTCCGGGAAAAAACACCACTGTACTTCATGCCATCCATGGTGAGAGGGTGGGGTTGACCTCGCCGGAGCACCTTGGGTGTTGGATTCCATTTGGAATGATTATAAACAAGAGACTTGGCACAGAATTTTTTTTATAAAAAGATTTATTGAGATGATGTAATTATAGGCTTTTCTTTAAAAATTATTTGCAACTCACTGGCCCTGAGAAAAGGCATTTTTTTTTCTTTTTTGTTACATTCATATGATTCAGTCCCTTATAAACCCCACACCTCATAAACAAGAGATTAGAAGCTAAACCAAGAGAAAAAGGAAAAGGAAAAACAAAAACATCTGGATTCGTTCTGTTTTGCACGTGGTTGCGGTCACAAAGAAGAATCTCCGCAAATGTTCACTTGGCCTGTGTGTGTGCGCGCGCGTCAGGGAGTCTGCAGGTGATTAGTGTTGATGCAGATGAGGCCCAAAGAGTAACAGGTTAGTCTTCTGTGGTCTGTAGACGGGGTGTTGTGCGTCCTCTCTCCACCCCACCACCCCAACCAGCTTCCTGGTATCACGCCCTTTATTCCGGGTTTCTGCTCAGGAGAGGAACAGGCTGAGTGGGTGAAAGGCTCTGGCTAGCACCGGATGTGCGGGCAGAGAAAGCTGCCCTTTGTTGTCTTCATGCTTTTTCTAAACGTCTCATCTCCAGTTGCCTGGTGGGGGCAGGTCAAATGAGGATACAGCCAGGGTTGGATCCCAATCCTAACTCCATCTGCAGCAGTGCTGTCTGCCCCTAGGGCGAGTAGGGTACCTCTTTTAACATGCATTCCAAGTGGGATCCTAGGCAGTGGAAAGGTGGGCATGGCGGGGACTGGTTGTTTAGGTCAATGCTGTCAGAGCTACCACTTCTTTCTCAGTTGGACAAAAGGTTGGTGTAAAAAGCCAAAGGGTGAGCAGGTTCTAAACATACCAGAAAAAGGGGAGAATGCAGCAGGTGCTAGTCCTCCTTTAACGCAGGGATCCCAGCACCACCAAAGGCTTTGTGATACTGGTGATGGTGCCTGGGCCCACAAGATCTGAGAGCTACCACCGTCCTCACTGTCAGTCCCGCCAACCATCACTATTTTCTTCTGATGGGGAGGTGCCCACCCAGCTAATTCAAGGTGAAGGGAAGAGAAGGTGGGAGGGAATTTCAAGATGACATTGGGTGACACATCTGAAGGAAGAGATTCTCTCCCTGCAGGGCTCTCCTCTGCCTTTCCCTGCTCCTGACTGCGGACCGGAGTTCTCTGAACGGCAAGAGGGAGGTCAACCATTCAGAGAGCAGGCGAGCTTTGAGTTTGGTCCCCCCCCAACATTTCTAGTACTGAGCGTTGAAGTGTGACATTTCATGCCTGGTGGGTTCTGCAGATCCAAGGCAAGCTCCCCGAGGTCACAGGCGGTGCTGGGTTCAGTTTTGAACCCCTCACAGTGCCCAGCTGGTGCTTCACAAAGGGTTGCTAGGTTGATCCTGCAGATCTCTGGAATCTGCAAACACCATAGCCTCGATTTTAAGCACTGCCTGGGTTTTCTCCCAAAGAAAGGGTGAGGAGGATGTTTGGCGTGGCGAGATCAGCAGAAGATCAGTATCTGAATGGGAAATAAGGCTAGCTTGGAATGGGCGCCTTCTGCTTCTTCAAGTGGTTGTGGGCGTTATCCTAAGTCTAACATATGCTCACAGGCTATTGCTTTAAATACAGAAGTCTTTGGGGCAAATGGGGATTTCCTCCCGCCAGTTCAAACAGTAAGATTTTTCTGAGCAGGAAGGGGCAGAGTACAGCCTGGGTTTTGGGGATGGAGTGAGATGCCTTAATCCTAAAGTAGCAGCAGCCCTCATCTCTGAGTTCAGACAACACACACACACACCACACCTTCAGTAAAAATCCATTCTTCTCTCTAGCCCTTAAGCTCTGCCCCTAAGTCAAGACTCCATGTATTTCACAGCACACCAGGTATCAGGCTTAGTCACTCCTCTTGAGATACATCATCCGTCATCTCAGGGGCCAAACAACGTTCCACCATGCTGCGCATCCTTAGAAACACTGGTGGCACGTGGGGACCCAACTGAATTTCATCCCCATCCTAGCACACTGAGACCAAGCTCTTCACTCATAACGGGGCCCTCTAGCCTCACCACAAGGTTCCTGACCTCAAGGGAAGTCAACACTCCCTGAAGGTTTGTGAGGAGACATTACCCATGGCCTTAAACTAGGCAGGAGCAGAGCAAGACTGAAGACCCTTTTTGATGGCGAGGCCGGCAATGCCAATGACAGCCTACTTACTACTCAGACTGGCGTCCCTGTCCAGAGGCCAGGGGAGAACCCTCCCGGCCCGTGCTTCCTCAGCCCCGCACCTGCCTGATTCAGTGTGAGAGGAGACACGCAGGGCCCGGGGAGATCTGCTGACGGCACAATCGGACCTTGGGGCAGTCTGTCTGATTCTCACTCAGCTGAGGCAAGCGAGGAGGGCCGGCTTTGTTAAGCAGGGCTAATCTTTTGGATGAGAGGATAAAAAAAATAAAAAGGCTGTGCTCTTAATAGTTGGATGTCTGAACCTAAATTGCAGAGTAGATTTAAAAGGCTAGTAAGCAAAACCACCCCAAAAGATATTAAAACAGTTCTCTGAAAAGATGTTTTACCAACTTAAGGCTGGCACTTCCTTCATGATGTTACTGACTTTACATAAAAATGAAAAGAGCCTTGAATTGGGTCCTTTCTCAAACTCAGGAAGGAAGGAACAAAGTGTCTGAGGAACTTCCTGTCTGCCCAGGCTGGGCAAAGCCCTAGTAGCAACTGAGGCTGCGCTCTGGAACCCCCCCCAGATGCCCCCCTCCCACGGGGCCCTGGGGACTTAGAAAAAAAGGCTAGGCAGTGGCAGGGTTAACAAGGACCACAAGATGGTCTTTGGGATGGGAAGAGAAGGCCTTTCTTTCCTCTTAGCCTCAGTAACCTGCTTCCAAAAAAACCAATCCCCGCCGCAAAATGGTTGCAGCCCGTTTCCAGACTGCCAGGCTCTGTGGTCTTTTCCTGTTTGCTGTTTGATGGCACTCGCAAGCTAATTCCGAGCTGCTGGGCCCTTCCCAAGTAACCTGGATGGCTTTCCATGATCATACCCGCCATGGGCCCAGCGAACGGCCTGGTCCTCACAGCAATGCTCGGGGTGGCTCGCTGGACTAGCATTTATCTTTCTGGAGTTCAGCAGCCTCTGCGATGGTTTTGGCTGCCCTGCGAGCACGGGCCCTGTGCTGCGATGTGGGTTTGACTGTGGGGCCAGTCACAAAGTGTTCAGGCTGCTGATTCCCTAGATCCTCCAGGAGGCTGACCTCTGTGGAGAGCCATTTGAAGCAACGTGGTCACCAGGCAGGGTGGTGTGAGGGAATGCGTGAGTGAGTGAGTGAATGAATGAGGGAGGAAGGGAGAGAGAGAATAGGAGCTCCTCTGTTCACTTTATCTTTTCTAAGAGCATCGTTTCTTTCCCCCACCCACCTATTTTATGGTTTTCTTCAGTCAAGACCCACCAGCAACAGGAGCGAACCTGACCCAAAAGGCAGGAATGAGAGGACCCTGAGCCCTTCCACAAGGATTTCCTTTCCTGCCATACTTTGAGATTTGTAAAAAAAAAAAAAAGATATATGTAATAGACATATATATTTCCATAGGGAAACAACATCAGGTGTCTTCCCTGCATGAATGATGAAAAGTCAAAACCGTGTGATCTTAAAAACAAACGAGAAAATGAAAACGCCCCATGAAACAACCGGTGGGAGGGTGAGGGTGAGCAGTAGAGATGGTGAGCTTCCAGACGAGAAGGGAACGTGAAGCGTCAGTCCCAGGTCCACGCCCTCGGCCAGAATTCCAGCCCCGCCTTTGCCGGGTGGTTTGTCTAAGGTGCTCTGGGGCTCCTCTGGGTAATGCGAGAGAAGTGTCACTCCTGTTTGGGGGTCTCTTCCTGTTTGACGCTCCTCAGGCCCCTGCCCCGTCCCTCCGCTAGCAGTCCTGGTGGGCAGGGGCTCTGCGGCCACTGTGGTGCTGGGTGGCTCCATCAGCACTCATCTTCTTGGTAGATTTGTTCATCCAGCTCCTGCGACTCCAGGTGCTCCAGGCGGTCTGTCCGGCCACTCATGATTTCATCCGGGGTTTTCATGAACCTTTGGGAGAGGAAGTAGAAGAGTCAAAAGGTTGCAGCATGTTCCAAAAGGTGTCCACACTCCAAACGTGACCCATGGAGCCAGCTCCCATCACCTCCTAGAGCCTGACAGGCTGCAAATGGAACCGAGAGAACTTGCAGCAGGTCTAGGGGACTAAGGTGTCCCGTGGGGCGCTAGCTGCATGACCGTCGGAGGGAAACCTGGTGTGGCGCCCTCAGCTGGCTTTCTCACATCAAGAGTGGCCGTGTGTAGACAGAGGACCACAAGCAAAGATCCGTTCCGGTGGCAGATTGTGAGCCTCGGGTGTGGTATTCAAATCCTGAGTGTAGCGCAGGGGATACAATTAAACTCTGAATGGAAAATTTGATCACAGGGCAAGTTAATGGTACTTTTGGAAAATTAGAGACGCAAAAAGACAGAGACCCTCTTTCAGCAGCATCACAAATTCACCCATAAAATGCTAGCAACGGATTACTTTTAGCCTGTCTTCCTTTGCAGCGGCATGCAGAAAGCAAGCCTCGTCCTCTGGTCCAATGGGTTCACTTGGAAAGAAGGCGGAGGGCACAGTGCGATCACCGTGTTCAGGAATAGGGCAGGCAGCCTGGTGGCAGATGCTGGGCTCTGCCTGTGAGCATGCCCTTCCCACAGCTCCACCCTTGGCTCCGCGCCTGCCCCCATTCCCTGCCCTCTGCCCCACCCCGTGGGAGCATTCTTAAACCACACACATTTAGTTTATCACTCTCTGTTCAGAAGCCTATGGGGACCACTTCTCAAGCCAAGGACCCGTTTTGACTTGGCCAAACAGGGCTTTCTAGCCTCTCTACCATGAAAACCCTTACATGTACCACTCCACTGGCGTGAATCCCTAGACTCCACTGTGGCTAGTCCTTCTAGATAAATCCTGGCTGGCGGCTTTCTCTAAATCTTTAGCTTTGCCCCTATCTTGAGCCCTCTTTATTCCCTTTTCTTATCTAAGTCCAATTCATTCTTTGAGCGGAGCTGCATCTGTCCATGCCAAAACCTTCCTTCCCTCCATGCTGTTGAAGCTTATGAAGAGTTCCCACAATCCAACACACCACTGGATTACACCCTGCATCTTCAACAAGAAGGTAGCCTCCCTTGGCGTGGCAAGCCTGGCTTCCAATAGACTTTTCCTTGGAAGTGACTACTATGCTTTTCTCTAATCGTGTTGCATGGTTTTATTTGGAAACTGCTGTGTTCCTTCTCTGTTCCTCATTAGTGAGCTTCTTAAAGCAGAGTGATGTGTGACATCCACGATATGTCACCCTCTGGCTAAAACTCCTCCCTCAGCATCTGAAGTCACTAAAGAACAATGCCTTTAGGGACAAGTCCACAGATAGGATGTGTTTGGTCTGAAAAACTACCCCATTATTATTTTAACAACTTTTCCTTAGTGAGCTTCTGATAATCCTCACCAGGCTTGTAAAAAAAAAATTATTGAAAGTCTCCATAAAATAGAACATAAAATATCATTCTCTACTTTCTAGAAGCTTATAATCTAACTGGGGGAGAAGGACTTCATACATATATACCATTAAAAAAATGCAAACCACAACGTGTGAAGAGCCAAGGAAACCCAAGAGATGATGGAAGAAGATACTGCTCCGTTCGAGCAATCGAAGAAGAGCTCATCAAGGGCAGGAGGTGAGCTGGCCCCTTGAAGATACATATATCATTCCAAAAAACTCAACCAAATGTACTGCCACAGCGACCCGTAGAACAAGGTACAACTGCCCCTGTGGGTTTCCGAAACTGTATCTCTTCATGGGGGCGGAAAGCCTCGTCTTTCTCCCAAGGAGGTTCTGGTGGTTTTAAATGGCCGACTGTGCAGTTAGCAGCCCCATGCAGAGCTCACAAGGACGTCAGGGGCCCTGGCATATAGTATTAGAAAGGCGAGCATTGAAAGGGACACAGTCCTGGCACCGGGGATCATTCACTGTTCTGGAACACAAGGCAGTATGCCTTATGGATTTAAGAGGGGGAGGAGGGGGAGGGGCACAGGTGGGAAGAGATTGTTGAATTATTCATGAGTGGATTACGGATGTCCAGCCATCAGTCTCCACAGTCAGAAAAGCATAATGCTTTTGCTTGTCTTCCATCTTCCAATTCTCACGTAAGGGAATCTCAGGGTAGAGTCCAACCTGGAACCTCCTAGCAAGGAGTTCTGGGGAACATATTCCCTGGGTTTTCTAGCCTGCAACACAGACAAGGGTAGTAGAGCTGGAAGAGCCAAAGGTAAGGATGGGTTCAAGATCAGGTACTACTGACGAACAACAGGAGTCTGGGAATGGGAGTTCTAGTTCATGAGGAAGGTCCAGTTTGAACCTGTGTTGGAGCATGATACTCAAGTGGGTGTGTCCTATAAGTCTCTTGGAGATTCCGCTTGGGAATTTCATGGGGGTGTCAGAGCTGCCAGCATCTGTGTGATGGGATCAATTCATTGGGGGGGGTGGGGGGGTGGGAACATCTGGAGTGGGAGGAACAGGGAGCCAAGGGCTGAGTAGACTTAAAGACGTGAGCATGTCGAGAGGCAGAGAAAGAGGGCTCTCTTTATTATGTACCATCCTGTTTCCCGTTCTCCAACAGCATTTTCTCTTGCTTTGGGAGGTCTATGAGGAAGGCTGGGGTTTCGCATTTACTTGGTTGCTACCTGACAAGTCAGCCGTACAAACCCACCAGCCACCCCACACAAGGTCTTAATTACTTTTACCAACCGTAAATTATCATTCTTTCCTAGTGTCCCAGTCTAGGTTCTCTGTTCTTTCCATAAATGAGCATCCTCCTGGGAAGCTCACCTGCTCATACCTGCTGTCAATTTCTACCTACGCAGAGGTCATTCCAAAGCCCTCTCTGCAGCCCCCTCTGTCACGTTTGCAATGCTCAAACTCTGAGGCCATGTGCTTGGGGCTCCCGCCTCCTCCCAGGCTGCACTTGGACCCATTAGTGCCAAGGTGTACTTCTCCAACTCCATTGGTGGGTCTTTTCTGACCCTCTAATTCATTCTCTTCTAGTGCTTGAAATCCTAATTGATATGGTGAGTGGCGCGGATGCAACTCATTAACAGAGGAATTCTAGAAACAGGAACGCTCTGCACACGGTTTCGGGAATTTTCTGACTGTCATGTGTGGTTAAAAAAAACAAAGCAACAGATATAAATGCCTGAAACAAAATTTTCACAAAATATACAGTTGGTCTTACTTTATGTAACACACTCTGATAGTCTCTATACCAGTGTATTCCACACAACAGAAGATATTCGGAACCCATTACACCTGACTCAGGACTCACTTGTGTGTCATGCATGCCCTTGAGTTTGGAAAACACTGGCTTAGGAACAGCTCCAGCAGGGTTAGAACCCTGGAGGTCTCGGTTGAATTCTTTGCTTTACCATTGTCAATGAGACTCTGGTTGCTCCCTCTAACCATATGGGACTTTCATGCCAGCTAATGCCACTTGATCACTGGCATTATTTTAAAGGTGAGTCAGATGATGTTGATTTAGCTTCAGTTTATTCTCAAAACCTTTGGGGGTGGGGTGGGGGAGGAGGTTCTTTCCTCTAAATTCTAACAAACCAACACCTGCTATCCAATTTGCGGCGACAATGGTATCAGATAGGGTATCAGACAGGCAGGCAGAGATCCCCTATCCTCCTGTTTGAAGAAAATAGTATCCTCCTGAAAGAAGGAAAGGAGAAAGAGGAAGTGCTACCTGAACAAGAGCCTTTGTCCTGGCTCCTTCCTGATGATGTTCAGTTTGTAGTAGTGGCGCAGGGCTCTGGACATTTTCTCATAGGTCATGTTTGTTCTGTTCTGTTTGTCCAAAGGAGGAAGAGGGCGGGGAAAAGAAAAGCACAAAGACACAATGAATTGAACCTCTGAAAAGCACTGGGGGAGCTTTAAAGTAAAAGCTCTTCAGCTTTCAGTTGCTCTGGGCAGCGCCGCCAGCTTGGGAAACTACCTGCGCATAATCTTTTGCCTCCCAGGCCACCCGGCGCCCATCCCTTGGCTTCGTGCTCAGGTGACTTGCCCTTTGTCCTTAGTCTCCACAAAAACCCATCTCTCAACAACCTCCCGATTTCCTAGGCCCAGGGCCCCTCTCTGCTCTAAGGAATCCCAGACAGTTCCCTGTCTTTTAGTCACCCTCTGGGTCAGCCCATACCCCCGGTTAACCTTCTGACCCACAAAGAATTTTATTTTATTTTTGGTTCCAATGACCTTTTCCAAACTGGTGTTTCTGGTTTGTCATTTTCAGGACGAAAAAAAAAGTTTGTAATTGTTTAAACTCCTGCTGTGGCTGCAAGAACATGGTGGTTCTGAGCCCTGGGGCGCTGGTCCCATGTCGGAGTTGAGAAGGATTTTGCTCAACGGCTCACACACGCAAGTGTCTGTCAGTGGGGTTTGGCCATGGTCTGAATTTAGCTCTCTTTGGCATGCTAGAGCACCCTGGCTGTGCTGCATTCCCTGAATGCTCAGGATGGGCAGAGTGTTGCCAGATACCCACTGCCCGCTCCTTGTGCCCTGGAAGGCCCTGCCCAGGTCTAACTGTCTGTGGGCTGGCTTGGACAGCATTGACCTGCTTTTTTATCTGCAGGCTGATGCATGCCTTACTACGAAAGAGGTGATCTTTGGAATCTCACTTCCTCTTCCCAGTGGAGGGTGATCGATGTGTTGCAGTCTGTTTTGAAAGGATGTGTGTTAAGGTCAGAACACATGTAATTTGCCATGTTGAAATGGACTTGCACGAATATGAGCGTTTCCAGCTGAGCAGAAGGGACACTTCCCAAAGCTGCTCTGCTGCCAGTCCCTCCCTCATGACGGTGGTGGTGGCAGGGCCGGGTCAGAGGGAGCCATGACCCCGGCTCCTCATGACGCAGCCTGAGCTCACCAGGATATGCAGTGTTACAAATAGAAAGCGGCATCTTTAATTATTTCCTTCCCTTTGTAACTGTCTAATTGCTTGCCCAGTGAGGAATAAACTGAATAATTAAGGGCATATTTAGGAAGCAGAAGACAGATAATTATCATCCGATCCGGTGATAAAGGCTTTACTTTGGCACTAGTTTACAGAGCAAATATCTGGGGCTCTTTACCTTATGGTTACCCCACAGTCGAGCCAGTCCGTTGGGATCCACTATTCGGAATATTTTGGATTCTTTGTCCTCCCATCGGATGAAGTTTTCGTACCGGCTGTCAGAAAGCAATTGATAGACATAATCCCAAAGGAGCCGACAGTCTGTGGAGGGAAAGGGCAGAAAAACACTGCTGAAAAGGCTTCTTGTTGCAGCATTGACAAGAACCAGAAAACACCGTGGTAACTAACCGCTTTTACCCACTTTGGACAGATCATCTAACCTCCTCATTGTACAGCGAGCCAACTAAAGTCCAGGGAGACTGAGTCAGTGTGCCCAGTGAGAAGTGGAAGCTGGAGCCCTTGAGGCCCCAGAGGTCACCGAGGTAATCGGCCACTTTTGAGAGAGGAGGACACAATGAGCGGGTCCCTGTGCAGTGAACCTCCTGGATCCAGATGACAGCTCTACCATCAGAGAGCAGCAACATAACCCGGAGTGAGAGCATGGAACAGAGTGGTGGACTTCCCAACCCAGGGAGCAAGTGAAGCTGAGTGCTTTTGTGCCTCTGGACACTGACTTGGGGAAGTTGGGCTTGCTGACTCACAGAAGTGGAGCTAAGTGCCTCTGGGCTGGGGCTTAATGGAGTGGGGTACTTCGCAGGGAGTTCGGTTTGCTGACTCCCAGAGCCTGAGCTGAATGCCGTTGGGCTGAGACTTAGAACAGTTGTATGCCCTCTGGGCATTTATTAGCAGACTTGACAGAACTTCGTAACTCAACTCTGAGCATTTCTCACTGACATTATAATTTGTTACCTTCCTGAATAAAGCTTTTGAAAATGAGCTTTGTCTGTGAGTTCTATGTAGTCATTACAATGGAGATTAGAACCCAGAGAGGTAAAACCAAGAATACTAAGATAACACAACACCCATACTATCCAGGTTTAGGTGAGGTTGGACTAGTCTCCCACTGAGAATTAAAAACCAAAAATCACTGTCACTGAGTGGATTCCAACTCATAGTGACCCTATAGGGCAGAGTAGAACTGTCCCCTTAGTTTTTTTTAAAGCAATGTTATTAGCACTTTATCCACATGTTATAAAATTTAAGAATTCAATCATATCAAGGAAAGTTATACAATTATCACCACATTCAATTCCAGCACATTTTCTTCTCCCTTGTACTCAATGCTATTCATGTATTTTTTTTCTAATTGCAGCAAAAATATACATAACATAACATTCTCCAATTCCACAACTTCCACATGTACAATTCAGTACTATCGAACTGAACATGAACTCTTCGTGTTGTGTAACCATTATTGATCTCCTTTTCCAAATTATTCCACCCCCCTTAACATAAACTCAGTGTCCCCTAAGCAACAACTCTTCTTCCTTCACCCACGGTAACCATGGGTCAAGTTTGTTTTTTTTCCCTTTAACTACTTTTCTTCCAAGGATGTAAATCTTTATGGGAGCAGAAAGCCTCAATTTTCTCCTGTGGAGCAGATGATGGATTTGAACTGCGGACCTTGTGATTAGCAGCCTGGCAAGTAACCCATTACCCCACTACCCCACTAGGGCTCTCCAGGTGAGAGTCAAAGGTATCATATTCCAGGTACTGTATGATTCCAGGAGCTTAGGCCATCTTTATATGATCAAGTCCTGGCTGCCAAGGACAGGTATGTTTAGAGGTATTACTTCTAATCCCCAGAGACGTAAAAATAACTTCCTGGGGTCACTGGAATTTGAACTCTGGGGTTCTCAAATGACAATGCGTGTCTTTTTTATGTTGGGTGCGGCCCGGATCACCTGGGAGGGGAGTGTCAACGGGACCGGGGACACCTTAGAGCTAAGACATTGATGTCCTGGAGAAGGTGCCCTCTCTTCTTTGGAAGCTATTGACAGGGCGATCCAGGCAGGTCACTTAGGACAAGTTCAGGGTCTTCCTGAGGTTCCATTTCCGCATTTATGAACGAGAGTAGACCACTGACTGTACAGGACCACCAGAGGAGCGGCAGTCCATGCAGGTGTGCAGCGAAAGAAATAAAGAACAACAATGATGTTTACAAACTAACTGCCAGCGAAAAGACGCCAACGTGTGCGCACCCCCACTTTTCAAAGTAGAGCAGTGGCAGCCAGCGCCCCACAGGGTTCTCAATGGCTGCTCTTTCTGAAGGAGTCCCCAGGTCTTCCTTCTAAGGTGCCACCGGGTGAACTTGAACCTCTGCCCTTTGGGTCGGAGCAGAGCATGTGACTGTTTGTATCACCTAGGGCTTATTTGTTGGCATGTGGTGGCACAGTGGTGAAAGTGCTTGGTTGCTAACTGAAGGTCGGGAGGGCAAACCCCGCCGCTGCTCTGTGGGAGAATGAGGTGCCGCTCTGCTTCCCCGCCTTTGCGGAGCAGCAGCTTCTGAGTCAGGATTTCTGAGTCAGAATTGCTGGGTGGACAGTGAGTTTGGTTGCTTGGTTTCTGCCTGCCACACGACAGCAGTGGCATTTGACCCTTCAGACCCTCTACAAGGCAGAAGTTGCTGCTCTTTCTATTTTATGGATAAGGGAGCTAGTGACACAGGAGTCGGCGTGGCTCTGAAGCCATGCTAAGTCACACCTCATTTTCGGAGCATCTTTTGCAAGAGCCGGCGTCCCCTCTGAACAGCAGGTGGAACTGTCACAACACCTGACATTTTCTAGGACGAACTGTCTTCCAAGGAACCAAGAAACCGCCCACACCGAACCAAACCATTGTGATCGCACTGGAGTCGACTCGCGGCGACCCTGTGTGTTACACAGCGGAACTGACTTGCACGGCATTTTCTTGGCTGTAATCCTTAGGGAAGGCGAATGCCAGGCCTCTCTTCCACTGTGCCACTGGGGGGAAGGTCAGACTGCTTGTGCCACACAGGCACCTTTGGAAACCTCAAGGACGCTAAGTATTAGCATCCTTTTGAACTCGATTATCTGGGTCTACACATTAACGTGATGTAGAATGCTGTCGTGCTTTAGAAAAGCGCAGTGTGGTACCCTTAAAGTAACGACAACACATGCCTAGTTTGGAACCCACTATAACAGCAAGAGCTGCAGGCTGCTTCCGCTCAGCCCGTGCCCTCCCCCCACGCCCCCCTCCCCGCCCCCAGGCCCCTAGCTAGCTGCCCACTCTGTCGTCAGTCCGCGGGCGAGCGGTGGTGGGAGAGCAGGAGCACAGCTCCTAGCACCACAGATCCCAGGAGATGTCAGTGCCCCACCACGACAGGCTGAGAACCACCTGGGTCGGTTCAAAGGCACCTTCTGAAAGAAGATGTCTAGTTTCTAGGAAAAGTACCTAACTCCCTTCTTGGCACCTCCTTGTCTTGCGTGGCTTTCACAACAGATAGAAAATAGAGAACACAGCTGTGCTCTAAGTGTTCATTCTCTCTGTCCTATGAATCGGCAGACACATTTTATTTTTTAAGTTTTAATGGTATATCATTCACATGCCATACACTTCAATGGTTTAACTATATTTAAAAGACTTGTGCAATCTCTACCATAATCAATTTTAGAACACTTTCTTCTTTCTTGTCCTCATTATGATTAGCTCCCATGACCCCCAGCCTCCCTTGTCATAACCCGAGGAAACTGTTAATATAGTCATTGTCTCTGTGGATTACATATCCTGGATTTCATATGAAGAAAATCATACATGGTGTCTGGGTATTGGAAAGAATAGTATCTGGGGTATTAAAGGGTTGTTTTAAGAAAAGCCTTAAAACAAGCAGCCATCTAAGTGAGGTGTCGATCAAGTCCACACAGCAGCACACCAGCCAGTGTGGTTCAAGGATTATAAATAATGAACTCTAAACCCAGGAGGGAACAGTATCAGAGCTTAACTTCTGAACACCCAGTTTGCAGAAAGCTATGGATGACCGTGAAAGCTCAAAATCCATTTGCAGGGTCCCACGTGGATTAAGCCTCTGGAGAACCCTCTCTGACCATAGTCAAGGGGTGTGAGTAGCCTTTCTATCAGTAGGGAGCATGGTAAAAGTCGGTTACTACAGATGTAGTAAGGTGGGTTAAAATGGAAGACCTCATCATTTTATGTACCTTTTTATTCACTTTAAATTTGTTCCCATTTTTAATATTTTCTAGTTTTTTAAAATTCAAGTTTTGTTTTTCTTTGGTCATTTTTGTTGGTTTTCATGGTATATAATTTGATGTTATGAAACTTTTGTTTCTTTTTTAATCTTGTATGTTTTTCTGTATATGAAACCCAGGATAGGTAGATTTACAGAGACAGTAATTGGATTAATAATTACCTAGGGGCATGGCAGGGAAGGTTGGGGATAATTAGGGAGCTAACAACAGTGACTACAAGAAAGAAGAAAATGTTCTAGGATTCAGATGTGGTAATGACTGCATAACTCTTGTGAATACAGTTCAACTATTGTATGACATGTGAATCATACGCCAATAAAACTATTTAAAAAAGAAAGAAAACCATACAAAAACCCTCCACAATGACAACAAAGAAAAACCGCAATCCTCCCAAGAAGAAGGTAATATAGAAACTAGAACAAAATCATAATGGGTCAAAAGAGGAAACAAATGGTAGCATGTTACATTTTAACCTAACTGCATTTGCGGCGATCCACTTTCCAATGTACTCTGTCTGAGGTACAAAAGACATCCCCAGTGGTCTGAAGGAGCTCAGTGAACAGCTGATGGGGTGGGGGGGGGGCTCTGCAAATGGATTTGGGGCTTTCACCGTCATTTAGTCTTCTTGCAGACAACATTTTAATTTCCCACAATCGCCTACAATAAGGTCCAGCCACAAAGATGTTCCTGATTCCCCAAGTTATCACCACCCCCCAACTGCCGGCAAGTGGCACACATCTGATAAACCAAAGATTATCCCATAAGATGCTGACACATCAGGGGGGCTTGTGTATCCCTTCCTGTGTTTCCCTGCCTTTACAATGGGATTCACAACGAAACCACCGATGGCCCTGCGGACCTCCAGAGCCAGGCGCGAGATTCTTTCGCGTGTTATTTAATAAAGGGTAATCATAAAGAAATCACCTGCTTATCTCGTACAGTCGGACATCATGAAGCCTGGCGACACCCTAACTTTCCTCTTGACTCTAGCCAGTGGGTACTGTGGGGCCCCAACTTCCCGCTCCGACCCATCTGCACAGGTTCCTCCCTGCATTGCTTCCATCTGCTCCTCTCTGACTCTTGTCACGGGGTTGGGGGGTAATGCGAAACAGGCCATTTCTCCAAGGAGAGGCTGAACTGGCACTGGGCACCATGCTGGTCTGTCAGGGGCGCCCCCTGGGAAGTTCTAGTCAACCACCTCATAAAGATCTAGCATGTTATCTGCTCTGTGGGTGGTAGGTGGAAGGGCGGGGTTACCAGAGAACGAACGTGACCTCTAAGCCTCAAGAATGTTTGTATCTTGCAAAACATTTCCCTTTCATAAATGTGAAAATAACCTCCAGCGTGCCGCCCATCGGTCATTTTTAAAGGACATTAATGCAGCAAAGCCAACTTCAGCCCAGTAATAAAAATAGGCTGATATTCAAGGCATATTGAATTACTCAATAGCTAGCGGAGGTAGCAACTGCAAAGTTGTGGCAGAAAGCAGTTGTTTCACAAGCTCAGAGTAGAGGTGGCTTTCATAATACTATTGATTGCTTTGCTTTTTTAGTTAAACTGATGTCCAGATGATAAAAATAACTGTCCCAACCGCACAACTTTTTGTTTTTTTTAAACAATTAAAGTTCAAGCCACAGGAGTTATTCTTATTCCCAGTATTTCAATTACAGACGTCGAGGGCGGATGCTTGTTCGTTCTTTAAACCCTGTGGGGACTGTATGAACCTGTCTCCACAGTGGTCCTCAGTCATCGACAGATGCTTTGTACCTCAGTGCTGTAGGGAAAGCAAGCTCATCACACGCCGTAAGCAAACCTTCCCCCTGCTACAGCATTCCTGAACATCCCTGTGCGTCCCCCCGCCCGCCCCCAAACATCACAAGGTATTCGTTAATATTAGGGCATCATTCTTAAACCAAAGGAACGTCTACATAAAGGTACACAGATGGTTGACATACTTTAGACATGTTGGCAAGAGAGACCAGTCCCTGGAGAAGGGCATCATGCTCGGTGAAGTAGAGGGGCAGCGACAAAGGAAGACCCTCAACAACGAGATGGGCTGATAGAGCCGCTGCAACAATGAGTTCAAGCATCGGGACCCCTGGGAGTGTGGTGAGGACCGTGCAGCGCTTTGTTCTGTTGTGCACAGGGTTGCTATGGGTGGGAACGCCTTGATGGCACCTAACAACAGGTGTCTTATACAAGTGTTTCCCTGGGTGGCCCCAATGGTTAAGCACTGGGCTACTAACTGAAGTTGGTGGTTTGAATCTACCTGGAAGTACCACAGAAGAAAGGTCTGACATCCTGTTTCTGAAAGGTCGTTGTAACCCTCTGGGGTGTACGGCAACGTGGAGTGACTTGCTAGCAACTGGCATTTAGTTGAAGAAAAGTATGTGCCAAATACTATCTCTTCACATAATGACTGCGTTTATCCCCATGGTCCCTTAAGGTCGACACCCCCGCCTTGCTGTACTGGTGGCACTTGTAGGACTTCTCACTCTGGGGCTGGATGGGTACAGAGCTCCAGATGAAGACCTTGTCACGCCAGCTTCAAGTTCACCTTCTCGCCAAGTGCAGTCTCAGGTACCCAAGGCTAGAACTCAGGCTGAAGTCCTGCAGGGCTGGAATCCCGAGTTGTGGCTGAAAGGCTTGCCTCATGGGCCACGCTCCTACGACTTGCCCTCTGTGAATTCTGTGGTGCTGGGGGGACATGGAACGCTCATGGGATCGACCTGTCACGTGTAGCCAGCACGGGGGCTGAGGGGTTGGGGGGTGGGGTGAGGTGGGTGGCGCAGGTTTGTGGCCCATGCGGATGTTCGGGCACGTAAACACAGGTATGTAAACAGCATCAAGTGGTACTGGAAGCTCCTGCTGCAGGTCTAACAGCCCCACGTACTGTCTAGCTGGTCCCTGAATCCACTTCAGGCCCAAGATGCTGCCACGGGTCTCTGGGCTTCCTGAGGCAGGTGTTCTCTTCCGTTTGCAGGATCCATCCCTGGTGGCTTCCGACAGGGTGTCCCACATTGGCCTCTGGTCCAAAGCTGGGTTCATACTTAGGTCTCTTCGGCACCCTGCACCCTGGCCCGCCTCCCCCTCAGCACTGCAGGGCTGGGGGGACAGCAGTGCCTTCTTGGCTCCAACTCAGAACTGGGCCAGGAGAAGCTGCTCTGGGTCTCAGCTTCCTGGGTGTCTAGAGAATCCAGGTCCTACAGCTCCTCCTCTGACTGCGGCAGGAACAGCACCTGGGGCTGGAGGGGGCTCAGGGCTGAAGCAGGACTTCACAGCATTGGTGGGGCATTCCTGAGCCTCCCCCAGGGCTGCCATCTTCCACGAAGCCTCCTGAAAGTGCTCACATGGAGGGGGGGGGGAGTCTCCAAATGGTCTGAAGGGAGGTGGGAGTCTCAGGGTAGAAGCCCCTGTCAGCTCCTAGGGATGCGAGTCTTGCTCTGAGCACAAGTGTCAGCCCCCAAAGCTAGCACAGCCGCAGCCGGGAGGGCAACAGCAGCAGGTCAGAAAGAAATGTTCCTCCATGCCCTCTTCCCAACGGGGCAAGATTACATGGAGAGGGTGGTCACTGTGGGCAGCGGCTGCCCAGGCTGGATGATACAGGTACCTAACACGGTACTCATGAATGTCCCCTGCCACCAACATGGGCCCTGCCACGAGAAGAAGTCCATGCAAGGGTTCACACCGGCTCACGCCATTTGCCAAATACAGAGAGTTCTCATTCTGCCGAGAGTGGTGCTCCAGTGTCCGCTGCTAAAAGGCATGGTGAGAAATCTCTCCCTGTGGTTACGAAGAAACCTTTTCACTCCCACGTCCGTCTCCTGCCAGAGCCTCACTGTGTAAACTCACTGGGCAGAGACGGTGAAGGGACGGGCAAGCCACGTAGAACCAACACGGCCTCTAACGGGGTGGAGGGGGTGGCCCCACGCTAGACAAACTGGTCTTCAGAAAACCCGAGTCGGCGAGTCAAATTATTGATCAAGCGAATGTTTAAGGGTGGAGGTTAATTTAAGTTTTGCAGAAGCTTCTAAAACAAGTGAAGGGTATGCTCTCTGAAGTGTCCAGATGGAAGTTTTTTAGATGGAATTTTATAGCATGGAACACAGGGCCCCACGGGCAGAATCACCAACAGGGAGAGGCTGGGTCTCTGCTTCATGTCTCTGAACGAATGTTCATGTCTCTAAAAAACGAATTTATTTCCAGTTGAGCAACTAAAACAGGTCAGTAACCCGGACAACACAGAGTTGCCACTGGGCTGTTTAAACAGGGATTCTAAGCTAAGGGCAACACCTCCTCCCTGGGGAGTTTTGGTCACGTTTGGAGGCATTTTGGGTTGTCACAAGTCATGGAGGGCAGGCTATGGGCACCCACCGGGCAGAGGTGCTAAACATGCTACAAACCCACAACAAAGAATTCTCTGGCCCCAAATACAGAGAGTGCAGGGCTGAGAAACCTTGCGTAAAGAAAGTCGGCGCTACCTGTGTGGGGAGCTCCCCATGCTCCTATTCCCCATCTCCCCACACTCCTGGGCAGGCCAGTATCTGGAAGCCGAAAGCGGATTGATCCAGTGACGCCAGGCCTGTGCGTGGATGCGCAGAGGTGGGTTTACGGTGGGCAACTGCGTAAGCTTGGCTGTGGGTGAGGGAAACAGAGACCATCTGCGGGCACAGTGGTGGGTGAGCAGGTGGGGGGTGGGGGGTGGAGGTGGAGGCCAAGGGTTCCTGGTTCCTTCCCTGCCTAGGAGCACAGCTGCACGCCAGGCTGGGCCTTCTCACCCCTGCGTACGGAAGGTGTGGAGAGAGGCGGGGAAGTGTTGGTATTTGACACGTACGCGTATGGTGGAGATTAAGCTCACAGCTGGCACCCTGGAAGACCCCGACCTCTGCTTCAGCCTGGGTGCAGCCTGGGGACCCAAGGCCAGAGGACACAGAGGGGTGAGGGTGAGGGCCGTGGAGTGCAGAGATGTGTGCCCAGAACCAAACCGTGTGTGTGTGTGTGTGTGTGTGTGTGTGTGTGTGTGTGTGGTGTTTTCGTGTGTTCCAGTCTCACTAGATTCTTCTATTATTTTCCACCTCGGTTACCATGCTTCTGCAGTGACCCTCCACAAGCATGGAACTGAAGTTCATGGTGAAAATAAAGGGCAGGGACACTCAGGAAAGGGCTTGGGTGGGGGGCGAATGAGGAATACTCCTGAGGGGAGTAAAGGGTCCTCTCCCTCCAAAAGGCTAACCAGGCCCCCCAAATTAAGTGAACCAGCCAGACCCCAAGTGCTACAGAAGAGAACTGCTCTGTAGGGCGGTTTCTCAATTGTCACCAATCTCTTACGGAAGCAGGTCGCTAAGCCTTTCTTTCGCAGCACCACTGAGTGGGTCTTGAGCAGTGTGTAATGTACTTAGGGCACACTGTCAGCAGCGAGCACAGCATGAATTGTGGGTGCCACGTGGGGACTTTCATCAGGTTACCGTCTTATCTGCCTTCTTCAAATTGGGAGCTTTAGGGGATGTGAGAGAGAAAATGGACAAGTGAATCCGGAGGAAGTAGGGTCCCCAAAGTGAACTGCAGGGACATGCTCTGCAGGCCAGAATGCCTCAGAACAAGTGGCCCAGAGAACACCCTTCCCCATCAGTGCCTGGTGTCCAAGCCACACAGGGCAGATGCAGGGGTCAAACTCACCGCTCCCCCTCTTTCACTGTGAGCTCCACAGCACAGCACAGCACAGGGAGCATGGAGCAGGGGGAGGGGCACTAACCCATCGTAACCGAGCAACTTGCACCTACACCCACATGCCATCGCATCCATGCTCACAAGTGCCCAGAAAAGGCCATAGTCACTCCCCGTGTTACCAATAAGGAAAGCAGCATCCAACACCTCTTCCTGGAGAGGAAGGTGCTGTGGGATGTCCTGGTCATGCTTTGGGCTGCATTCAAAGCCATCAGCTGCTCTGGGAAGAAAAAAGATGCAGCTCTCTACTTCTGTTAAAAGGCCCAGTTCTCGGAAACCCACAGGGACTCTTTTCCCTGGCCCATGACAGATGGGCCACTACGAGTCAGGGCATGGACTCAGTGGCAGTGAGTTTGGCTTAAGAGCCACTCTGGGGCAGGAAGATTTGGCTGTCTGCTTTGGTAAAGGTGTTTGCTGGAAACCTTATGGGGCAGGTTCTGCTCTGTCCTATTGGGTCGCTCCGAGTAGAAATCGACCCGCCAGCAATGGGTTCTGTTTGGGATTTCTTGGAGTGGGAGAGCTGGATTCCAACCCAGAACCAGCATAAAGGCTGTTTCTTCTGACCCCAGGGCTCCGCGATGACCCTCCCTCAAGCCAGGAGCGAGGGGCAGCTGTGGGGCAGCAGGGCTCCCAGAGAGGTCGGAGAGGAAGAGGTGCTTTGGGCGTCACTAAAAACCAGAGACAATTTGGCATATTCCACACAATATATGCAGCTGTGTGCGTGTGCACACACACACACACACACACTCACACAACCTCTCCACATCACCTTCCATAAGGAGACACCCCCCGCTCCCCAGCCCCGGCCCCCATTACTGCCGCTGTGATCCCTTCAGACTGCTCTTTTCCCTTCAGGCGGCCCCTGGGGATCATTTACCAAAGAGAAAAAGAAGAAAACTGTCTTTGAGCCTCGTTTGAACCCCATCCTGTCAGCATTCGATGTCATTCGGGAGGAAGGAGAGAGGAGAAGCCAGCGGTCAGGACATGGGGTGACTCCCCAGGGCCCCGAAGCCGCCTAGGACAGGCCTCCAGCTTCTCCACCCCGCCCTGCCCCGAGTTCCACAGTTGTGTTTTCTCCATCGGATTTCAGATGAGAGGCTTGACGATTTCAGTTCCCTGTACATTGCTCATCCATCAATAAACCCCAACTGAGAAAATACATTATTCTAGTCAGGTGGCAATAGACGTCGCAGAAGACTTAGTGTCTCTGAGATCAGTCTTTTGTTTCTACTAAACACGTAACCTTGAGAAACACAGGCACCTATCTCCCCAAAGGCAGCCTTTAAGGACACAAAAGCTTGTGAAGAAGTGTTATAACAGAGGCTGTGAGTGTAGAGACCCTAAGTTGGGAGGCACTTCTGCCTGACCTACTGTGGCACCACTCACTGCCGTGCTCTGCAAGAAGAATGGGCCGTCTTGGAAACCCCATGGGGCATGCTCTTGGAATTAACTGGATAACAAGAGTTTGGTAGCAAAAACAAAACAAAACCAAAAAAATAGTTTTGTGGGGAGGGGTGGCATATGGGGGAGGGTTTGGGATCACCCAAAGGTCTCTGGGCTGTGTAGAGGCCATCTAGCTCAGAAGCAACAAAGCCCACATGGAAGAAGCACACCAGCCTGTGTGACCGCGAAGTGTCGAAGGGATCAGGTGTAAGGCATCATCAGAACAAAAAATCTTATCATGTGAATGAGGGCGGGGAGTGCAGAGTGGAGATCCAAAGCCCATTTGTAGGCCACTGGACATCCCCTTACAGAAGGGTCTCGGGGAGGAGACGAGCCAGTCAGGGTGCAATGTAGCAGCGATGACGGCATACAACTTCCCTCTAGTTCCTACATGCTTCCTTCTCCCCCACTATCATGATCTGAATTCTACCTTACAAATCTGGCTAGACCAGAGATGTACACTTGTACAGATAGGAACGCGAAATGCAGGAAATCCAGGGCAGATGATCCCTTCAGGACCAGTGGTGTCAGTGGCGATACTGGGAGGGTGGGTTCGAAAGGGGGAACCGATTACAAGGATCTATATGTGACCTCCTCCCTGAGGGACCGACAACATGAAAATGGGTGAAGGGAGACGTCAGACAGAGCAAGAGATGACAGAATAATAATTTATAAATTATCAAGGGTTCATGAGGGAGAGGGAAAAATTAGGAGCTGATGCCAGGGCCTTAGGTGGAAAGCAAATGTTTTAAGAATGATGAGGGCAATGAATGTACAAATGTGCTTTACATAATTGATGCATGTATGGATTGTGGTAAGAGTTGTATGAGCCCCTAATAAAACGATTTTTAAAAAAAAGAAAGAAAAATTAATGTGCGATTAACATATAATTCAAGTATGCAAAGAAACAATTCCTTTTAGCTAACTGTATCCCCTTTATGCTAATTATGTGGTCGCAACTACCCTGGACCGGCTTGCAGTTGAGTAAGAGGCTGTGTATTCCCTGGGCCTCTGTCTCACAGGCCTCATCACCCACAATGCACTGCAACCCCTGCAGGGCTGAATGTTGTTTTCTACTCCCACATCCGGGATTATGCCAATGATCCCACGAATACTGACCACACAAACTTTCTAAAGCAAAGCGTGGAACATTTTTTCCTGAAAAGGACCAAATAGTGAAAGTCTTAGACTCCTATCCTTTTATGTTCTCAGCTGCGTATGGCTCAAGCAGACTCACCGCACTGACTGGATTCCTTCTCCTAGTGACCTACAGCAAAGAGGAGAACTGCCTCATGGGTTCCACACCTTATATCTTTACAGGAGTAGACAGCCTCGTCGTCGGTCTCCTGCAGAGCAGCTGGGGGTTGGAACCACTGACCTCATGGTTAATAGATCAAGGCATCACCTGCGATGTCACTGGGGCCCCGAAAGCAGCCATGGGTGGCAATAAAGGAATAGATAGGATTGTGTTCCAGGTCAAGAGACTTGATTTATACATCGGAATCTGGCCCACAGTTCCTGCTCTAGAACAGGCTGGAAGGAAACAGGTGTGCTGAGAAGGGACTCATGTCCAGTATCATCTGTAGAAGACCCTTCCTCCTTTGAGTTATCGAAGTCCGAGAAAGCATTTGAATACAGGAGTCCACACCATCCCTAGTATCATGAGCTGTATCGTGTCTCCCCCATGGTCTGTGTTGGTGTCCCTAACTCCTGACCCTGTGCTTGGAGTCTCATTTGGGAGCAGACCTGTTTTTATTATGACAACGAGGTCATATCATCATAGGGCGTATCTTAAAGCTAATCATGCTTGGGCTGTGTAAAAAAAAAAAAGCAGGTTAGACACACAGACAAAACAGCATGCATGGGGCAAGACAGAAGCCCCCTGAAGATCATCAAGGAATCCAGGAATGGCAGGTTACAGAAGCTGAAGCAAATATCTTCCCCCAGGGCAGAGAGAAGGCCGGGAGACAGACAGGGAATGCCTTCCCTGAGCTGGTGTCCCGAAGAATCAAGTTTTTGCTCGTTGGAGTCACTCATTTGTGGTCCTTCTGTTACAGCAGCATTCGAAAAAGGTAGATAACTGGTAGTGTGCCCTATCAACCTACAACCTCTCACTGCCAGTTTACTCTCTGCTTTGAAACACAGTAGGGGGACGCAGCCAGTACCACTTCTGTTGGCTGAGAAAACATTGGAAGATTAATAGATATGCCCCTATTCCATGCCACCAGCAATCCTTCTCGGATGGTAATAAATGGAAACTAATCACAGACAGGGAGCAAATTGCTCACAGTCACAGACAACATAGGTTGTTAAGTAAAAAAACAGAACCCAGAGATCTTGTTTCACTCCGGCATGCGCTGAACTCTCTCCCAAAAACATTAGCCATTCTAACTTGTTAAACTCTTAATAACAGTCCTCCTTATCCTTTGAAAGGCGATACCTTTAAACATATGCTAATGTTGTATTTAAATAGATCTAATTTGTGGTTTGTACTTAGACTGTCAACTACCTAGTGAATTTCCTTTATTGATTATTTTAGTTTTGTCACATGGTCAACTCCTAAACGAAGCGTTATAACGTTGCAAGGCATTCCCTCATTGTAAGGTACATCCCCATTTAAGAGATATTTTTTAAAGTGAAAAAGATTTGATGGAAGATAATGGATTCTTAATGACCTGGAAGAAGCCCAGGATCTGCCTTGGCAAGAGAACCCACTGCCACTGGGTTGATTCTGACTCACAGGACTGATCGGGGCTTTCTGAGGCTGCACATCTTTATGGAAGGAGCCCCAGTGGGGTTGTGGGTTACACATTGGCTGCTACCCACGAGGCTAGCAGTCTGAAACCATCAGTCACTCTTCAGGAGAAACATGGGGCTTTCTACTCCCGTAAAGATGTCCAGTCTCAGAATCCCACAAGGGCAGTTAGTTCTACTCTGAGTTAGAGTCAACTCAGTGGCAGTTGTGTTTGAGAAATCTTTACGGACGCCAATACTCTCATCTTTCCTGCTCTGTTCCTGAGTTTTCTCTTTCTGAAATGAGCCCTTCCTCTGTGTTCTATTCTCCACGAGTTCCTGTTCAAAGCATGCATCAAGCTTCTGGCCATCAAGTTGATTCTGATTCAAGGTGACTCCATATATTTCAGGGGTTTCTTCGCTGTAATGTTATGGAAGCAGATTATCATGGCCTTTCTCCTGTGAACTAGAAGTCAACTCCTGCCTCCATACAGCCTCCCGTGATTTCCCTACAGACTGTCCACAGTACTCGACAGGAGTCCCTCTGAGCCACTTGCCACTTGCCACTTATTTACTGCACTTTCATAACGAACTGTGCCCAGCTCTATGGTGATGAAGAGTGCATCTGGCATCTCCTTGAATGCCCCTAGAGAATGGGCTGCAGCACCTTAAACCCAGAAGGCGCCCACATGCATCAATCTTTGTGTGCCTGAGCAAACCACAGCAGCATGGTGGTGCTTTCTGAATCGTGTTGGTAAGTAGCATTTCCCATCTCACCCTCTAGAGACGGAATTCATCAGTGCAACAGGCTATAGCACCACTACTGGTCTCAGTGCTATGCACATTTTAAAAGCTCAAAGGAACCAAGTTGCTTTTTAAAAAATATAACAGCTGCTTTCTAGAGATTTAAAGGATTTTTATGGCTCTTCAATGACAGAACTTTACCTGGAACACGGGAATTACCCAATGGATTTGACCTCTAGTAAGCAGGATCGATTTTACCTGAAACTGAGTCATCCAAAACCACATCCACAAGGCTGGGGAAGAAAGGCAAGGGTGTGACAAATCAGATGGGGAGCCTGGGATTGTGATGCATGCTCTTTGGAGGGTGAGATAGTTAAGATTGATTGTGCCAACCTGGCTGATAAACACATGTGGGAGTAACTAAAGAGCGGAGAGATAAATGGCTTGGTGAGCCTAGCCTTTCTGGTTCTCAGGTCTCTTGCTTTCTGATGGTGGGACCAGGATGTAGCTTCCTTAGCCAGTTCCCTGCTTCAGCTGGCAAGGCTCACTTCCTGTAAGACATCCCTGAGAAGCCACATGGACCTACCCCAGTGCAGCCCAGGGTGCTGGAGCAGCTGCGTGGAGATCCCTGCCAGCACTGAGATGCTTACACATTCACTGACTCGGTTTTCCTCCTGCAGTCGGCATCATTGCATGTGTTTTGTGAGATGGAGGAGGACTTTGTGGATTGGTGTCGGACATATGAGTTAATGTTGGACTTGTGGGTTTGGGCAGCACTGGGTTGGGATGTTTTCTTGATGTGCACTTAACATTCACATAAACTCTCTCTTATACATATGAGTTTCGGTGGATTTGTTTCTCTAATGTACACAGACTCACACAGAGGGTGACAAAACCAAGGCTAAGTGTTCAATCACAGAATTGGAGAGCTGAAAGGAACTTTCCAATGCAGGGCTGTCATCTCAACTGGTTAGAAAATGCTCTTGGAGATTTCGATGTGCCTTTAGAGCACTAATAATAACAGTTCTATGGGACACTGACATATTGAAAAGGAACCCCAGTGGTGCTGCAGGGTAAATGCTAACCGCAGGGCGAGCAGTTCAAGCCCACCAGTCACTTTTCTCCAAGGGAGACCGCAAAGGTTGTCTGCTCCTGTAAAGATTTACAAAGACTTGGGAACCCTGTTTAGAGCCACCATGACTTGGAATAGACTCTGGCTTGGGTCATATTGAAAGAGTTCATTTAAAACAAAACAAAAACCAATGTCATCGACCCTACAAGGCCAGATCAGAACTGCCCCTTGGGATTTCCAAGACTGTAAATTTTCATAGGAGCAGAAAGCCTCATTCTTCTCCCTTGGAGAGAAGCTGGTGGGCGTGAGCTTCCAATCTCACAATTAGCAGCTCCATGTGTAACCCACTGTGCCACCAGGGCTTCCTCATATAGCCCCACAAATGATCTGCGTCCTGGGCTTATTTTAAGTGCACATTTGACTTCCTGCAGCCTAAAGAGAGGGCAGGTTCTGAGTCAGAATTCTCGCTTTTCCCTCGGGGGACCCAGATTTGATTCTGTCCGTGGAGGACCCTGTGATGCTGTGATGCAGTACAGGTTACAGTGAGCTTCCAGACCATGACAGACTAGGAAGAAAGGCCTGGCAACCTAGTTATGGAATTTAGCTAACGAAAACCCTGGGGATACCAACGGTCTGACCCTGTTGGGCTGGGAGGCCACTTTGATGGAGCGAACAACACCGAGTCTAAAGACAAGGAGGAACCCTTCCTCTCTTTAGTTTCTATGGGCACCAAGCCTCTGGGGGAGGTTCCTCTGGTCCCACCGGTCGCCACCAGTCGGCAGGGACTGGATGGTGACGGGTTTTCCTTTGCATAAACTGTGTCTGTCCAAATGGCCTGACTCTCTGGTTTTTGTGGACTTAGCTTCAGTTCCCAAGGAGTCTGTGGAGAAGACAGAGGAGTCACAGAGGAAGCCGTGACAAGGTACCCGGGCACTGGCAGCTGGGTTCATGCGGGCAGCACTATGGACAGCGGCCAGCACAGCAGCAAGGTTTCCCCTGTGAACCCAGTGTGGGACCACCCTGTCTGACCTTGTGCAAAAGGGCTCCTCTCTGGGGTCCAGCTTCCCCTTCCACCTAAAATGGATGTAGCAGGACTAGAGAATCACAAGCTGGTGAACAGTATCTGCAGAAACGTCCAGCACTGCTCTGCACACCATGCAGGAGACAAGACGAGGAGGCTCTCAGCTGGAGAACTGCAGAGATTGCGCGTTAGGCCTCACAGCAATAGAGGGACCCGGGCTCTTTCCGTGCTTATCTTGGGCAGGTGGGGTTTCAGCTAATAAAGAGCTTTGCCTGAGCTCTTTACTTCTAAGTTATTCACCTCCTTTCCCCTTGTTCTCCTTTTACAGGGATTTCCCTCTTAAAATAAATTCTAATAGATCTGTAAAAGGAGAGAGGACAATAATATGCCCGCCCACATTACCCAGCTGTACAACCATCAGCTCACAGCTCATCTTATTTTATGTATGCTCCACCCGTTGCCCTGCCCCATCCCTACGGGATCATGTAAGTGAATCCCAGATATATATATCATTTCATTAAAAAAAAAAGTTTAAATCACATTTCTTTGCCATTTTATTTTCCTAATTCTGCATTCCCTGATGTAATTTTTAAAAAAATCACAATAAAATGAAGACAGCATTAGAGGTGCTCTTGAGGCCAGAGAAAAATTTAGAATCAGATTATTTAAGTTAAAAAGGGCCAGTGAGTCAAGACAAGATTGGTTTCCCAGAGCCCACAGTAGGGTGAGGGTGGGAGAAAGAGAGAAAGAGAAGGCGGGCAGGCGGGTGGGAGAGAAACTTCCTGTAGAGACCATCCACTGCGAAGGAGACGAGGCCTACTCATACAGACCCTACAGGACAGGGCAGAATTGCTCCGCAAATTTCAGCCCAGGGGCTGAAAATTGTTTTGGGTGCAGACAGCCTCATCTTCCTCCCAAAGAGCGGCTGGCAGGCCCGCATCACTGATCTTTGAGTTAAAGGCCCAATGTTTACAGCCTTGCACCCAAGGGCACCTTCCCCGGGGGAGCAGGTGCCCTGAATGGGTGAGCTCTAGCCTCCCCAAAGGTAAGACATTTAATTTCTGTTCTTTAAAGCTGCTCATTTATGGTATTTCTGTTCTAGAGGCATTTAGAAAACGAAAGCAACTAGAATCAGGTCTCATCTACCTAAGGGTGCTCACGGCCCGGTTTCGCTGTGCTGTGAAACACTGTGAGGGTGGGGTTGGGGGTGGGGTGGAGAACGTGGGCCAGAAACACGGGATTCTGAGAAACAGGCTGGTGAAGTGGGAGCACCTGCCTGTGTCGCCTTGTTGTCACTGGCATTGCCCGGCGCTCCTGGTGAGCTGGACTCTCAGCTCATGCAGCAGGGGTGCTTGTTACTGTTCTCTGCATAGGCCTCAGCCTCTCCTGCCTCACCAGCCTGGCATGTCCTCAAGACCATGACTGATGGCACCTCCTCCATCAGCTCTACGCTCCAGGACCTCCCCTGCAAAGCATCCCTCAGTTCCCTGGGTCCCAACAAACGAACCTTCTGTCCGCTCTGCTCCCACCACACTTTCTGACCTGGCACACAGTACGTGCTCAATGGAAGCTTCTGCATTTAACCTATGGGATGGCGAGCCTTAGCTCATCCTGCTTCGAATCTCAGTTAGTGCTCTGCGCATCTGTCTCTCCTTCCAGACATGAAATGCCTGGAGGAGAGGGACTGTGGGGCCAATCTACCCCAGCCCCTACTTCCAAGAGCACTCATCAGGACACAGTAGGTGCTCAACACGTGGTCGCTGAGTGGACAGATGCCCTAGGGGAAAACAAGGGAACTCCTGCTGAGTGGCAGGAGGGTTACTTACGCCTTCTGGAGGGATGGTACCATGCAATTATGGGCAGACCAGCAGCTATACAGTGTGCAGTTTGGTTCAGTGGGTTTAATTTCGGGCTTCAGGTAAGCAAACTGGGTTCTCCTCACACAGGAGGAAGCGGCTAAGAGCAGTTTCTGTTTCCTTTGTCTGGGTGATGCAGCAACACCTGCCTCCAATATCACCAAGTCTGTTTTCTCCTCCGACCTCCTTCCAAGGTGAAGGCTCAGCTGAGTTACGGCCCATGGGATGGGATTACAGGCCCCAAGTCTGAGACAAAGGCTCTTTCTGCTGGGGTTGGCCATTAATTAGCTGCTGGGAACTTCAGGATGGGGCCATTAACATGCTCATAAACCTTTTATTTTCAATGTTTTCACTTAGCCTCGATTCTGATGTGTCTCTCCTTGTCAGCTGGACATCGGACATTTGTTTCTTAACATTTCTGAGGCTCATTAACTACCCCATCCCAGTGGCTCATTAACCATCCCATTAGGGATTTCCCTCATCCAGGCAGAAGCCTCGACTTGCCCTCACAGAGCCTGGGAGGCCCCTAATTGGGACTAGTGTGAGGCTAGGCACAAGGAGAGAGAGAGAGACAGAGACAGAGACAGAGAGCGCGAGCAGAGCGCCTTGGTGTCAATGGTTGTGCTCAGCTACGAGCTAAAGGCTGGCATTTGACCGCACTCAGAGGATCTATGTCGGAACGATCCAGAGATGGCTTTCCATACAGCGCATGGTTGCGAAACCTCCAGGAAGCACAGCACTCGCTTGCTCCGTGGTGCCCCCGCGCCCCATGCAGTGGCATCAGCTGTGAGCTGCCTCGGTGAGGGGGAACAGGGCAATGGTGAGAGCAAGCCCCTGGTGCTGAGGTGGCATGGCGGGCACTCACCTGCTATTCTCCCGATGGGCATGGCGTGCTCCTCAGGCGGGGACACAGAGACCATGATGTGGTTCATATAGGCCAGGTCTTCCCGGTGCGAGAGGTTGATGGGTTTCCCTTCCCTATGCAGCCCATCCTCGGAGAGCCTGGACTGCTTGAAATCCATGGAGTGTCGGGGGTTCAAGATCAGGGGGTGCATGATGGGGCTGGGCATCAGCTGGATCACGCGTGTGCTCTCCTGCCTGGGGCTGGATGGCTTCTGGTGGGACTCCGAGGATGGTGGGCAGTGGTTATTCTCCATGGGAGACACAGACAGTGGGTAGGACTCCTGGTGGTTGTTCTCCGGGTGGAGCCGCGGCCCCTGGGCCCTCTCGGCCGGGGAGAGGCGGCGGATCATGTTGTCCAGGGGGGACCGGAGAGGCCGCTGCTCAGGGTCAGGAGAAGGCCGGTGGTTTGTCGTGATGGGTGACCTGGGCCGGTGCAAGAGTTCAATGGTGGGTGGGTTGTGGTGTACATTCTCTACGGATGTCCTGGTGGTCCGCTGGACACAATTATCTGTGGAAGGGGAGGGAAAGATCACCTGTGAGTTTAAGGAAAGGCACCACACTGAGGTTCTTTACGGCAGCCAACAGCGGAGTCAGTGTGGACACTGAGTATCACACCTTCCTTCCCAGCATGCAGTGGGCTGTTTGCACTGCTTACAAGAGTTGAAGAGCCCGTATCGGAGATTCTTTTCCCACCACAACACAAGCTCAGGGTGCCCACAAACATTCCATGAGCAACCGACTAGTGACTTATAGAGAGAGTGAAGCCAAACTTGCTTCGTTTGATCTTTTTCTCACTCGGTTCTTCTTCTATGTGGTTTTTCAGCGTTACTGATTTATATCTATCTCAATCAAAGGTTCACAGACTCTATCACCATGACTGGTTGTTCTTAATGACAATAGTAACAACCATGGTGATTCAGCAGTTGTTGTGTCCTAAGCAAGTGGCACTATCCCCTCTTCCTATCTTACTGAAGCACAAAGAAGGAACTTACGTACTCAAGGTCGAGTGGCCAAGTCTGGGGATTGGAACACAGACTCCCGTCAGATTTCGGAGCCTATGTACCGTGCCCCCTCCACGACCATGCCACTGTGCCAAGGGGAAATCGGGACCCAGGCTGTGCCAAAACCTGCTTGAAGCATGAAGAGGAGCCCTAGTTCTCAGAAGGATAACCTTGTACTTGAAAGAAGATCTAGTAGCACATTATTCCTGCCTTCCCAGACCTACCCAGTGCTGAGACTGGCAGGGGTTAATTTACATAAGAAGGATGGATGGGCAATCTCGGAAATACCCCCAACCCGCTCCTTGGACTCTAGCTGGTGACATCTGAGCAAGGACAGCATCCGATGTGTACCAGCTCAGGAGCAGAGGTCGCTCAGGGGTTGGGTTGAGGATTAGAAGTCCAGCACATATGAGGATGAGTCAGGAAGTAGAGCTCCACTGATCACAGAAACATGTCTAAACACGGTTTTTTGGGAATCAACCTGTGCACATACATCCGCTAACCCTAGAAGCAATATTGTACTTACTGTCACAAATCAGGCAGCCCTGCTGAGGCTATCTCTGAAGGCTAGAGCTCTGGCCATGAAAATGGAACTTTCTATCCCACCTCACAACCTGTTTGCAGTGTGATTTTACTCAAAGAATGAGCATGCTTATGATCCCTCTTGGTTAAAGGTTGATGAGCCCTAGCTGTCTCAAGTGAATCAAGGCAAAGACTCGGTTTGCCCATTGAAGACTCTAGATCTCCATGCGCACCATTCAGTGAGAACCTGGGAATCTGACAGGCTCGCTAAAGAGAGACAGAAGTGACAATTTCTTAAAGTTTTACACAGAGTAAACAGGAAAGTGGACACATTCCTTCTTTCTCAAAGATCCAGTAGTTAGTGCCTATCAAGTGAGGCCGCGAACAGGAGCGTGTTCATGATCATCTGCTTGAAGGCTTCTTTTCAGATGATCTTATAACCTGCTGCCACGAGCTGAGAAGTGACCAGTCATTGGTGTGGTTACCTGTAGGAGACCGGCTTTGTAAGTGATCATGTGTCTACACAGTGGAATAGCGGGCAGCTGGGAAAAGGAGTAAGCCACATCCCAATCTTCTACGTTGCCTGCTGCTAGGTAAGGAAAGCACAGTACAGGCAGTGTTGATGGCAGGCTGCCACTTCTCAGAGGGGGTATAGCCCTCCCAGTTTCAGGAATAGCAGAATAGCTTGGATTGGATAAATTCTCCCACAAATGGCAACTACAGTTAGGAGTTGTGTGGGGAGGAGAACTATGCCAAGGTACTTACCAGTGTGCCAAGCAGGCAAAAATCATAGATCGATAATTATTTAGAGAAGAGACCAGCATGGAGAGAAAATACAGAGTTATGCCCTTCCCCCC
>NW_022105855.1:2838307-2841078 GCF_000313985.2 Echinops telfairi
TCTGACTGCATTATTGTAATATCTCTCCTCTACCTCTCATACTCTCGATGACTTTAATATGATACTTATATATCTCAACTGTACAATTGTGCTTAATGAATCCATGGGTAGTACTAGCAGTGGGGGCTGACACCCCACTCCCCTCCAAATTTAACTTAATACTACACCCCAGTATCTGCAGTGTGGGGCTAGAAAATCAACAGAAGGCTGTTGGAGATGGACGAGTATGTGGGGCAGACTCCAGAATGGCAAAAAGTCGAAGAGGCAGATCCCATATTGGAGAGAGTTTTATGAAGGGAGCCCCTAAATCGGCCTAGAAAAGCTCCCCGCAATCCTGGGCTCATCCCTGAACAGCACATCTGCCGGTGGGGGGTGGGGGGGAGGGGAGAGGGACGACAACAGCTTTTGGGGGACCCAGAGAAAAGCAATTGCTGTCAGTATGAAAGAGTGAACTGCAATCTCCGCTGTCGGCCACTGCAGGATGAGTTCCAACAAGCCAGAAGGGCCCATGGGCACAGCAGGCTCTCTATTGCCCCGGGAGTGGCAGTCATCCCTTAGGAGGACCAGGGGCAAGACTTAAGCAGAGCTGTGCGAGAACAGTGCAAAAAATAAGCCTCCCAAGGAGCCAAAGCGACTCATGAGTGTTTCAGTGGCCGCTGTAACTTCAGTGCCTGCGAACACTTCAACCAGAAGAACTAGATGGGTGGGGTGCAGCTACCGCTAGGAGTCTTGTGCTCAGGGATACAACAGCAGGTTCCTGAGATGTAGTCAATTAAGAGGGCCCTTGTGGCCACAATTCTTCATGTGCTGCATTATGATTCTGGACTCCAGGCCTCTGCAGGATCAGAGAATCATAAGACCACCAAGGAAGTAGCAGCACCAGTGAAGCACACGCGAGGTCTGGTGGCAGCCCTGTGGAAGTGGAGGCATGAGAGGCCGCAGCATGGAGCGGCGGGCTTCACATCCATGGAAAAAGCACTTTAGGCTAGGGTCTGGCTTGAAGAGTGGGGTGCCCTTTGGGCATTTACTAATGCAAAAGGAGGTTTGCAAAATTTGTTAGAGCGAGGTAGGGGCCAAGGAACTATGTGGATGAGAGACCGAGCACTCGAGAGAGATGTGGCTACTGGCATGGCTGGACAGATGGGCTGCTGCAGACAGAACTGCAGCCTTAATGTTTTTTGATGTTGACTTCTCACTTGTTAACTTCACCCATAAATCCCATAATTTTAAGGAGGGCCTGTGGGTTCTGTGTGGCTTAGACCAATGGATTATTGAACCCAGCAGAGAATGACACTGGTGTCAGATAGGAAAGGAAGGACAGAGGGTGGGGACATGTCTGACGTCTGCCTCAGAGGAATCAACCTTGGCCACTGGTAGAGTTGAATTCTCCTTCCCCACTGAGTAGCTGGAAGAGGTCATTGTGGCCCTGATGCCATTTCCTCAGTACTAAAAGGAAATTATGGCTGTGATGAGTCATAACAGATGGAGAATCTCAGAGAGACATGGAAACTCTTAATAAAGTACACAATGAACATTTTAATACTTTTTGGTACAATACCCAAAATGCAAGAGTACTGGATGAATGTAGTAGCGGCAGAGTAGAGATAGCAGGAGAAAGGGTTAGTAAATTTGAATTAAAAAAAAATAATAATGAAAGAGGAATAGATGCTCGTTGTAATAATATACATGTAAGCAGAATCCAGGAGAGCAGAGAAAAAGGAGGCCCTCTTAAAAAAGGGCGGGGAGGGGGGGGGAGGGACAGGAGAAGAAAGAGAAAAGCTCAAGTATTTCCAAATTCAGAAAAAACAAACCTAAACAAAATAAAGCAATAAGTAAATATAAAAGAATTTCCCAAAACACTCATGATGATCCAAGAAGCTCAGCAACCCTCAAGCTGAAAACGACATCCAAATACACCACAGTCAAATTGCTTTAAAAAGCAAAGACAAAATGGACAATCTGAAAAGCAATCAGAAAATACACGTCACACACATCTAGGGGCAATGATATAAATGAAGGCTAATTTGTTTATTTTAAAAATTACTTCTGGGGCTTCTTCTTCTTGTTGAAATGAAATACTATATTTAAGGTCTGGAAAGAAAAATAAATAAACCTATAAAGAAAGAAATAAAAAAACAAAAACAAGACCAAACTACATGCAACTTGTGAGAAAAGTAGCTTTAAAGTAAGGATACCTGTTGGGGCCTCTGTTCAAGTGCTCCCTCAATGTAAGATCACTTTGTTCTAACAACCTGGCATTCTGTGATGCTCACCTTCCCAGTGCAATTGCTGAAGACAAAATGGGTGCATAAGCAAATGTGGTGAAGAAAGCTGATGGTGCCTGGCTATCAAAAGAGATAGCATCTGGGGTCTTAAAGGCTTGAAGATAAACAAGCGCCATCTAGCAGAGAAGCAACAAGCCTACATGGAAGAAGCACACCAGCCTGTGTGATCATGAGGTGTCGATGGGATGGGCTAACAGGCATCAGAAGATCCCAAACAAACAGAAACATTGTTGAGAATGAGGGGGGTGGGAGAAGAGACCTAAAACCCATCTGTAGATAATGGGACATCCCCTCACAGAAGCGTCACAAGGACGGAGTTAACCAGGGCTCGGTATAGCACTGATGAAACACAATACTCTGGTTTCTTGAGGCTTCCTCTCTCCCCACTATCATGACCCCAGTCCTGCCTTTCACTGTGGGCTAGACTGGAGCATGTGCACAGGCACAGATAAGAGATAAGAGCTCACAGCACATGGACTCCAGGAA
>NW_022105855.1:2841178-2856198 GCF_000313985.2 Echinops telfairi
CCCCACTATCATGACCCCAGTCTTGCCTTTCACTGTGGGTTAGACTGGAGCATGTGCACAGGTACAGATAAGAGATAAGAGTTCACGAAACACGGAATCCTGGAATAGCAATGGGAGTACCGATACCAGGAGGGTAGGGGGAAGGTGGGGACCAGTGGGGATGAAGGAGAAACTGATCACAATGATTGACCCAACTACACACACACCACCCTCCAGGGGGATAAACAACAGAAACCGTGGGGGAAGGCAGATAGTGGTGGGTATGAGATATGAAAATAATAATATGTAATATATCAAGGGGTCACAAGGGTGGTAGTGTGGGTAGGGAGGGGAAAAAAGAGCTGATACCAAGGGCTCAATAGAAAGTAAATGCTTAGAAAATAATGATGGCAATATATGTCCAAATGTGCTCGATACAATTGATGTGTAGATTGTTATGAGAGTTTTAAGAGCCCCCAATAAAATGATCTTTTAACAAAAACCAAGCAATCAATAAAGGAAGGAGACCTACAGGCTAACAGTAAAAGGATTGAAATAGGCATACCCTACAATATCACACAAAAGAAAACTGTTATGGCTATATTATCATAGCAATGATCACCAGGAGTGCTATCAAGATCACCCTGAGAACTACCAGTAGGAGGAAACCGCCAGAGGCACCGCCGCACTCCCTAAGAAGTATTTTTGCCAAAATACAGAGGCTGAACTGGATCAGGTCTTTAGCTATAACTACTTAGCTGCAGGACGCATAGAGGGCCAGAAGAACATGTTAAGGAACAGCATCGACTTGCAATAAATAAAATTCAGACCGTGAGAAACTCTAGAAGACAACCAATTCGATTTCTTTAAAACTGGCAAGAGAGGGAGGAGGAGAGTCTCGGATGGGGTATGTGCAGGCAAGAGAGAAAGAAGGGGTACAATCTGAAAGAGATTTAAGAGACACGCCAACCAATCACACCATATAGTCCAGTGTTGGGGTCAACAACTCTCCATTCAAAGAAACTATATGAACATCTATAGGATAATTGGGGACATGTCAACACTAGTAAAATAACTGTTGATAATGAGGACTGTGGGTTTTTTTTGGGTGATGTGATGGTTCCCTGATTATAATTTTATGGAAAGGATTTATCTATTCCGACACATGCTGATATATTTACAGATGAAATGGATATATCTGGGATTTGCTGTAAAATAGTGCATGCTGGTCAAGGAGAAGAGATGTGCACACAGAGGAGTCAAGAACATCTTCAGGAGTTGGCCACAAGAAGATGGTGAAGGGTACATGATGTTGTCAGCACGTAATGCTCTTTCCTTTTGTCTAGGTGTGAGATGTTCCATCACAGAAAGCTTTTAAAGTTTTAAGTCAATTTGTAAGGGTATAGTTTCTTTTATTTTATTTTTAAAAATCCTTTTATTGGGGGCTCATACAACTCTTATCATAATCCATCCATCCATCGTGTCAAGCACATTTGTACATTTGTTGCCATCATCATTCTCAAAACATTTTCTTTCTACTCGAGCCCTTGGTATCAGCTCCTCATTTCCCCCCCGCCCTCCCCTTCCCTCATGAACCTTTGATAATTTATAAATTACTATTATTTTGTCATATCTTACAGTGTCCAATGTCTAAGGGTACAGTTGATGATGACAAGTACGAATGCCTTCACTTCAACCCATGTGGTTACAGGGTACTCATTGGGCAAATGCAGTTGTTTACGTTTAATAGCTGAGGTTATTAATATGATCAGCAGTCACATGGGGGCTGAAGTGGATTTTCTTTTCCTAGTTAATTAGGACCTCAACTCTGCCCAAAACATGAACGTATCTTCTGTCGATGGTTCGTTTTTTTGGAAACAAGATCATTGCAAACCACTGAATGACAGTTGCATGCTGAACTTCCATATGTCTTTCTTTTAAATACCATTTACAGATTATCCCTCTATTCTTACAAGCTTATTAAAGCTTAAAGACACATGGGGATGAGAAGACCATGCCTGGGGAAAAGCCTATTTCCAGAATCCACTTCCTGCCTTACACGTTTCCCGAAGGACACAGGGGTTGGTCAGTAATCCGGTTACCTGCAGGCATTCTTTGATGTCCTGGGCTTCAAGGTTCAGTGTGTGGGTGTGGACTCAGGGCAAGCTCTCGGAAGTCTGGGAGGACTATGAGAGGAAGAATTTTTATGCCAAAGGGTAAAAGAGGAACTGATGTAATGTCCTGGAGAGATTTCACTCTCTGTTCCTGCCTAGATCTTTGGGAACAATAAAGAAGGGAGAGACAGTGCTTTGGGTAATCCAACTCAGATTTTACGTTTTGACTTGGGATCCGGGCAGGAACTAGGCTTGGAGGAGCTGGGTTTATTTATTCCTCTGCAGACACCACTCCAAGAGGAAGTACTTGATGAAGCTGATAGCATCAATGGTAGAGAGCTGCAATGGAGGGTATTTAATTCAGGCTCCTGGTGGTCTGGGTATAACCACTGAAAGACCCACAATGAGCCATTCCAAGCTTTGTTTCAGTTCGTAAAGCCTGCGCCCACGTGCGGAGTGGGCTCTGACGCGCCTACCCTGCTGTCTCTGTTATTATAAGTTGGCAGCAGGGTATGGAAACTTAGGCGACTAGAGCCGGCAGGCAGAGAAGCTCCGGACACAGGAAATGCACCGAGCGGACAGTGGGTGCATTAAAGCCCCCAGATGTAGGAGTCTTCTGTCTAAAACAAGAAGATTTTTTTGGTCTGGCCTTGATGTCTGGGTTTGTTCTTGGTGAGTTGCCCAGCTGGGAAACTGGGAAATTATCCACGTTGCCCTTGTTTTGAAGGTCTAGATATGGGCGGGAAGCAAGCACAAGGAAAAGGGAGGGAAAGGCAAACATCATTAGTCACTGTGGGCATGGCAGGCGTGGGGAGGGTGGGGGGAAGAAGCAAGCACTGGTAGGGAGCTGCCATCCTGGTGGAAAGAGCAGCTTCTCTGCGGACCAGTCGTAGCTACAAACATGCCCTTCTTCTCATAAGGGAAGGGCCCACAGTAACTTAGGGCTAGATGTGTGACGATGACAGAAAACTTTGGTTTGATCCCCCCCCCTACCTATGAAAAAAGTGAATCCATCAAAATTTGACCCAATTCAATCAGGTTAGAAATAACAAATAATTCGTCAACTTTGAGGGGAAAAAAGAAAGAAAGAAAAGGAGCCTTTGGTGAAAGTCATGATTATTGAGTCGGGAAATTTCCAGGGTACAGTCAAGTTCAAGATCAAGCTTAGCTCCCACACACCTCAACTGCATCACCATGGCGGTGAGTCAGTTGGGAGACGAGAATTCACAGGCCCAGCTGGTACCCTGGTCCTCAGCCTCAGTCTACCGTGTCCTTTACTTTTCCCGAAAGCACTGCTTCCCAGCACAGTGTATGAAAGATTGCCAGGAAACATGAACAATGTAAAGAGTGACACAAAAGTTACAGGCTCTAGGTCTCAGGGTGGAATTCAAAACAGGCTTCAGGGAAACACGTCCCTCTTCTGAGTGGTTCCCACATATGCCAGGGCAAACACAACAGGCTGCCATAGCGCCTAGAAGTGTATAAAGCACTTGTTGAAAGGGGCTGAAAGAAACAAATCAGGTAATGCAGTGCTCGAAGGTGTCATCTCCATTACCTCACGTCATGACACACCTTCTGAGCCAGCCCTGAGAGCGCTGTCTAACTTCAAGGTTGCTAACTTCAAAGTTGACAGTTCAAAGCCACCAGTAGCTCTATGGAAGACAGGTGAGGCTGTCTGTTCCCATAAAGATTCACAGTCTTAGAAACCCTATGAGTCAGACTTGACATAGCATTTTATTACAGAATGTGTATGCAAATGTGCACCGGGGTGAGGGGGCTTCCCCTCCTTTGCAGGCAGCTTAGGTGAGTCTCCCTTCAAATGGTCCTGGAGGAGGATTGCTTTTCCCTCCTTCTTGAAGATGCCCCCAAAGAAGTGAATTAAGAAATCAAGGGATTTGATGTCTTATGAGCTAATTAGACTTTGGGTGGTGGTAAAAAAGGGGAATGAGTCATTCATACGAACTGGGGTGAGTGAGGACCAAGATCAACCCAGAGATGTCCCGGGGTGGCACAGAACATAACCATAACTAGCTGCTGCCGGGTGCTATAGACCAGAATGGCTCCCTATGCTTTCCTGGGTGGTCATTTTTTATGGAAGCGGATCACCAATGCCTTTCTTCAGAGGGCCTGCTGGGTGGGTATGAACTGCCAAACTTTGGGTGGTAGTCCGGGGTTTGACCATTTTCGCTACCCCACCAAAAACGCACGGCCGTTGAGTCAATTTCTCACAGTGGTGCTCCATAGGGTTCCAGGACTGTTCATCTTTACGGGAGCAGGCAGCCTCATCTCTTTCCGTGGAACAGGTGGGGCTTTGGTGAACAGTCGAGTGCTTCCCCAACAGCATCACCAGACCTCCTCATGGCAAGGTGGCAAGCCCTCACAGGGTTTTCTAGAGCTCTTCTCTCTCACAGAGTGGCTGGTGGGTTTGAACTATTGACCAATCGGATTACCAGCCCAGTTAAGGAACTAGCTGAACTCTAAAACTCCCTCTCATCGCCACTGTGTCAATTCTGACCCTACAGGACAGGGCAGAGCGGCCCCCGTGGGTTTCTGAGACTGTACCTCTTTAAGGGAGTAATCATGGCTCCACCTTAAATACCCAGGGACCATAGGATAACCACAGACCCATTTCCTTCTTTGGAGGTGACAGTGCACCGCTCCAATCTCTTCATCTCAAACAGATGGAGATACTTTCCTAGATGCAAACAGAGGTTTCTGAAGAATCCCAGCTTGTCTTAGGAGCAGTATTCATGCCCGATGAGGGGACTTCTGGCTCCCACAACTTCTAACTTCGGAGGATGACGAAAACCTGGGGCTGAAAGCAGCCTCCATGCCACTGGAGAAGCTGGAGGAGGATGACTGTTTAGATGAAAGGAAAAGCGGCCCTGGACACCCTATACAGGTCAAATGCTGCATCCGGGACAAGAGTCAGAGTGCAAAAGGTCATGCTGCTCCAGGCCAGAACAAAGCGGAGTAGAGGTCCTGGAAAGGAAGGGAAGGCCTGCCGGAGAGGGGGAGAGTGGGAGGCCTCACAGCCAACAGAGAAAAGGTGTTAATTAGTTTCCTGGGGGCTGCTTTGGCAGGGGAAACAGGAAGTCCAGCTGTGGGCCTGTTCTTCCTCCAGTGGGATGTCTCATTACCTCTTGCCAGATTCCAGGAGCACCCAATTGAAAGGGGCATCAAAAAGGCTCATCTTACCTTCTTAAATGCAGAGGAAGCCAACAGATTAATATAGAGGTCCCAAGGGGTCATTCATTTAACAAACATTTAGAGGGGTCCTACCGTGTGCCAGGTTCTGTGAGGTAACATAAAATAAAAGTTCATTTGAAAAACAGATTGTGTTCTGAGAATACTTTAGAGTTGACACTTTAAATGCATTCTTCCTCAGAAACAATGCTGCCGAGGGCACTCGGTGAATTCCCAGTGGAGTTTGAGGGTAATGACGTGGGGAGGCAACAGGCCTTTCCTATGGACGGGATGCCCAAATTAGGTGTTTGCACTAGTGCACGTGGTTATAATAGGGTGAATGGGTCAGAAAAATGAAGGGGGGGGGGGAGGAAGACAACAAAACAAATAAGCAAGCAAATAGCCATCACTGATATCAAACAGTGAGAATGAATAACATGCATTGAGTATTTGCTATATAAGTGCTGTGCTAGGGCATTTCTCATATTAACTCACTCTTTTCCTATGAGATCGAACAAAAGCAATTGCCCCACAGGCTCTGTAAGGCTGTAATCTTTACAGAAGCAAACTGACACAGCTTCCTTCCACAGAGTGGCTGGTGGGTTTGAACCATCGACTCTTCTGTTAGCAGCCAAGTGCTTAACTACTATATCACCTGTGTGATACAAAACAAAGTCACTCACTGCCACCAAGTCAATTCTGACTCATAGCGACCCTATAGGACAGGGTAAAATTGCCCCTTGGGTTTCCAAGACTGTTACTCTTTACTGGAGTAGAAAGCCTCATCTTTCTCCCGTGGAGCTGGCTGATGGTTTCAAACTTCTGGCCTTGCAGTCAGCAGCCCAACACATAACCATGACGCCACTAGGCTCCTCCCTGTGCCATGGAAACTGTTAATTTCCTTTTTTGACACATAGAAACTGAGACACAAGGAAGTCAAGTCACATAGCAGATAAACTGTGGGGACTGGGATTTGAACACAGGTAGCCTGGATCCAAAGTGCACTCAACCACAACTCTTCCTGTCCCGATCTAGTACACAATCACTCAGCCAATGGCTTCCTTGACATGTCAGTCATCAACACCACTCGAGCAAGACTAGAGACTCTGAATGGTTTTGACAACAGGGGATACAGCTTGGACAGCAACAAACATCACCTATCCCAGTGCCAGTGCCTGAGTGGCACAAAGGGCTAAGACCTGACTACTAGCCCAAAGGTGAGCAGCTCTGCTGCTGAAAGGTCATGGCCTTGGAAACTCGAGGGGGTTGCCATGGGTTAGGAGTGTCTGGACCACAACTGAAAACCACCACCACGCTGGTGCCATGAGGAGCCGGTGTCTGCTCAGGATCTGCTCTGAGGGACTAGGTCCTAAGGCGGGTGAGAGCCAGTGCTTCTGTTCCCAGAAGCCAGTGTGTGACGGAGGGCACACTTTTCTCATAGGCTGGAAAAGTCTCATCATGCCAATAAGGCTATTGATCTCAAGGGTGTCAATGATCGATAAGGGCTAAGGCCATCCAACTTGGCATGTGTTTTTTAATACAACGAACAGAGGATAGAAGTTGGGGTTCTCAAAAGGTACCTTCCCCAGTGGCCATCTAAGACGCAAACATTGCTCTCGGCCAGTGTGTGGAGGACGAAGAAAAGCCGAGATGCCAGGAAACGACTCGCCGAGAGCTAGTGAGCCACATGCACGGCAGCCACCACTGCCCAGAGGTCAGAACAGGTTGGGGCCTGGCTACCATGACTGACAGCTCCTGTGATGCCTACAGACATCCTGGACAGAATGGGAGGGAGACAACGTCATAAAGAACATCAGACCTAGCGGTCTAATAGAGACTGGTGGAATTGCCAAGACTGTGGCCCTTAGGACCCTACTAATCTCGAACAGACACCCCCACTTCCCAGCAATGAGACCCTGGCAACTGAGCAAGTGAAAGGCCCATCTATACACGTGAACAACAACACTCGTGTGTGTAAGAACGCACGCCTCAGAAGAGCCAGCAATGTTCTGAAGGCAGGAAGGGGCAGGGAGGAAGGACGAATGGCATGGGGAACCAGTGCTGTCACACGAAGGGGGCTGCAACCGCTGGTAGGAAACAAAACGTGTGTACATTGAAGTGTGAACAATAAATTTGCTCTGCACACTTTCACCCACATCAAAATTGAAAAATGAAAAGTAGTTTGACTCCTCCACTCGGCTCAGTTCCAAATACTGTGAAGTGGAAAGATTACAAGCAGGAGTACTGGAACCTGACACCCTGTAGCCCAGCCAGGTGGCTTGAAGGTCGCCTCAGCACGATTCCACAACTTTCCCACGATGATGCTTCAACTCACCTGTCAACTCCTCTTCCCCTGTTCAGGGAGTTTGCACACGCACAGAAATACAAGAGTGAAAAAGCTATTGTGCTGGGTGGGTACAGCCAAGGTGTGAAGTCCCTGGGTGGTACCAATGGTCAGTATTCTTGGCTGCTACCATAAGGTTGGAGGTTCAAGTCCATTGGGGCACCCCAGAAGAAAGGCCTGGATAAATCAGTCATTGACAAGTCTACGGAGCACTCACGGGACTGCCCTAAGTTGGTTCTGGCTCCCATGGCAACTGGTTGGCAGGCTCTCCATGCTGCAGTGGAATGAAGACAGGCGAAGGAGTCAACCAGACTCCAGTTCAAATCTTCACTTTGCTGCCTGGGAACTGTGATTGGGGACGGGCTACATTTCTGCAAGGAGCCCAGCTTTTCTCATCTACAGAGTGGAATAATATTACCTTCTTAATACGGTGACCGGGAAAGTGAAATGATTTAAACATTGAAGTGCTCAGGCCAGGCACAGAATCAGGAACCAATAAATGTCAGCTATTATTCTGTGATTATAAAATAGATTCATATACCTCATCTTCTTTAATTATCTCATTAGTATTGTATTAAGAATCCCTTCCTTCAAAGCAGTCCTTGGCACTTGGGCTTATTGAGGGAGGGCTAATACTCCCCTCAATAGAGCAATTACATGCATAAATGCATGCTACCATCCCTTGACACAGATACACAACACCTCCCACACAGAAATGATTTCCCTTCACGTCCGTGTCCTGCCCTTATTCTAGTTGTAAGGGGAATTCAGATCAACACTATTTCGACACCTGAATTTCTCACTTTCACTCCCAATTTTCCTATCCGTCTGTGACAAAAGGCTGCACCCAAACTGAACTGCCACCTTAAACTAGTGTCCGCGGCTGCAGAAAATGACCATGGTGCTGAATGTGCATATTCTGACATTACAGTTTGTCTAGTGGAGCGGTGTGGGAGGGGCTGGGGCTGAGGAGTTGACATGATAGGCGGGTCTCTCTGAGGGGTCACAGGACAAGAACACCAGAGAAACACAGGCCTTGTTCTTATGGGTGTGTCTAGTCCTAGAGGGGCTCAGCAGAGACTTTAGCCCTGACTGGAAGCAAACTTCACACTTTTACTCATTCTCCCCATTTTCAGGGTGCTTACACATACATACAACATATATACAACATCCACTTCTACTAGTGTTATCTCGGTGGGCATATCCCCGTTGCAGAGCCCCTGTGTTGCGCTAACGGCTAATGTACTTTGCTGCACACCGCAAGGTTGGAGGAACAAGTCCACCCACCAGCACCTCAGAAGAAAGGCCTGGCGACTCACTTTTGAAAAGGTAGTCATTGGACATCCTATGGGTTCAAGTTCTCCTCTGGCACACACGGGGTCCTCATGAGTCAGAGGCTACTGAACCACCACCCTCTCAGAAGCCTTGTAAGCCACTGACACCCAAGAAAAAGCTCTCAGGAGCACTAGCCCTTGGTGGCCACCCCACCAGCCCAGGCGGCCCAAGGCAGCTGGGGCCTGACAGCTTGACCTGGTTGGTGGCCCAGGGTTCTGGAAGCCCACGTGGTGCTGACTCCACGTTGAGGTTGTTGGCGCTGAAAGGGGCATACAGGCCATCTGTAGCTGTTGACTGTTCTGAGCGACCATGGGGCTTCATAATAAGATATTCTTTTACATGACATAAGTTCATTTACATGACATACATTCTATGAGTTCAAACTCACCGCTGCTCCCAGGGAGAAAGAGGAGGCTGCTTCTGTAAAGATTTATAGCCTCAGAAACCCTATATAGCAACCTGTGGGTCGCAACCCCTTTGGAGGTCACAGGGGCTGCCCGATTCATAACATTAGCAGAATGACAGTTATGAAGTAGCAACAAAAATAATTTTATGGTTGGGGGGTCACCACACCATGAGGAAGGGTATGAAAGGGTCGCACAGCATTAGGAAGGTTGAGAACCACTGCTCTATAGGGTCTCGGTGAGTTGCAGTCGGCTCCAGGGCTGTGGGCTTTTTATACCCCAGGATGTGGAACACACATCCTTGGGGCAACGATATGTATAATTTCACTTTATAGGCTTCCCCCGCCACCCCCTTGCCCAAGACCAGCTTTTTCTGTATACTGATGTATACCCAAATTAATTATGTTACCAATCATAAGCAAATCTGACAGGATTGCTTCTAGAGATAATCAATTTTGATCTGCTTTTTGTCTCCCTTCCTCCCCAGGATAGAGGAAGAGGGGACTGGGTGTAGGGGATAAGCACTGATCCAATCACTGCCAGGCAGTAGTTTGGGCACCAACGGCTCTCTCTGTCTGAGAGGCTGGAGGTAGAGCGCCTCTTCAAACCACCTGGACATTCTACGGTGGTTGTCATTTGACGAGCGAAGTCAAACCAGTGGCCCTGGAGTCAATTGTGACACATGGCAATGTCATGTGTGCCCGCGTGGAATCCTGGTGTCTGTGGGGTTTTGAGTGGCTAATATTTCAGAAGTTGATCCCCAGGGATTCTTCTGAGTGGATTCAAACTGTCAACCTTTCGGTAGGTGGCAGCTGAGTCTGTTTAACTGTTTGCACTCTGATACCACCTGATAAGGAGCTGCGAGGCACTCTGGTGGCACTATGGGATAAGCGCTGGACTGCTCCTGCAATGCTGGCAGTTCAAACTCTCCAGGTGCTCCCCAGGGGCCAGATGAGGCTAGTTGCTCCTGTCAAGACCCACAGCCTACAGCCTCAATGCCCCTTGGCCAAAGAATGGATAGATAAACCTTGATACAAACACACAATGAAATACGAATAAGTGTCAAAGCCAAATGATGACTCTGGGCAACGCCTCGTGACTCGGGAGGGCCCGGGGGAACATCCAGCCAAGCGCAGAGCATGACGTCTGTGTGAAAACGCTGTTCAAAAGAATCATGAAAATGGTTTGCACATGCAAAAGAGACTCTGTTGGCGACCAGGCGTGAGAGAGAAAGGAGTGGCAGTGGCAGTCACGGGCCGGAGAGGAGACGACGATACGAAGGAAAGACCCTATTCATCCAGCGTCATGTGGACGAAACAAAAGATGGCAGTGGGGCAAGACACTCTGATGAGCTGTTGAACGCGAGGCTGATGATTTGCTCTGCGATCCTTCACCTAATTCACAAATTAAAAAACAAAAAAAATGTACCCCGCCAGGAGCCCTAGACAGGATTGGAATCCCTGCCATGACAGTGGGGTGAAGAGCTGAAGTGGCTAAGCGCTCAGCTGCTCCTTGCAAGGGCAGTGGCTCCCTCCCGCCAGCCGCTCTGGGAGAGAAAGAGGTGGCCGCTGTCTGCTTCTGCAGAGAGGACAGCCCTGGAAACTGCCCCGCAGGAATCAGCTGGAAGCCAACAGCAGGTTTGGTTTTTCGCTTTTGGTACAGAACCACACATCCCTTCTTGTCATGTTCACCTGAGAGTGTGCCCTGCGTCTGAGCAGGTCAGGCAGCAGGGCACGTGGCACAGGCTAGGGCAAGGTCTCGGAGCACACATTACTTTTGAGAGCTGGGGCTGAAGTACTGCTAACAGGTCCACAGGGCAATGAAGCCCTTGACCTTGGCCTCATTAGCTCCGTGCTCTTCCTTACTGAGCTCACTGCCACTGATGTCCTACGATAACACTGCTCATTACGGCGGCGTCTGTGGCGGCGCATCTGTATTTACTTGGTGTGAGAGGCGCTGAGAGCAAGCCGGCTTCCCTCTATTGATGAGCTCCTGCGAATGAGAACAAACCCACCTACTGATGAGTCAAATCAGGCCAAGGAGAAAGCAAGGAGGAGCTGGGGAGGCGAGGTGCTAAGCCTCTGATCCGTCAGGAATAAAAGGGAGAAGAGAAATTCCAAATGAGATTTTTTTCAAGTCATAATAATGGAAACAGAAGGGGAAGGGCAGCGGTGGTGGTGGAGGGCGGGGGTGGGCAACCGTCCTATGTCCTTTGTATCAGAGGAGCCAGGCTAGGTAATGTAATTCTTGCTTTAATGTCAAGCTTCAGTAAACCCACCTCCTCTTCTCTGGAGTGGCTGTTGGCTATTATGCAAGCCGGAAATGCACAAGGCAGGCAGGAAGAGCAAAAGAATGTAGACACAGAGTTGGGGGGGGGGCAGGGGGAGGCAGCTGGGGGGCAGCTGCTAAATTTAGCAAGGGTGAGGCAGGGGAAGAAAGGATGAGAGAAACAGGTAGGAAGCTTGCAAGGAGGGCCTGCTGTGAAGCACTTGCTGTGAGGAGGAGATGCCTGCGCCTGGAGTCGGGCTGGCTTTTGTGAAGTATTTCTTAGGAAAACAAGAACCTGCTCATTTTAAAAATTTGCCAACAACACAGCGAAAATATTAAGCACTCCCCACCCCCACTTTCCCTGCTCTTAGGAAGGATCCATCAGTTTCAGAAAATGCTCTATGGGACGAAGGATCGAGGGCAGCATGGTCCCCAGGTAAAGGGATGTGTGAAACGTCTTCAGGTCTGGAGTGGTCTCATAAGGCTGCCAGGCCACCACAGCACGGCACTACAGGGATGGTGCTCCTGGTAAGGCTTTTATGCCCTATTCCTGTGCCCAAACACCTGCTTTGAAGCTCTGTCTAGGAATGGAGCCGCAGCTCCATTCTGGTCTCCTGTTCTGTCGTCCACCTGTTTATTTATTGACTGACTACTGTGAACAGCATGACGAGCAGCCAGGGCTGAGCTGGGACATTTGGAGTCGGCACTGATCGCGAGGGCGCTGTTATCAACCTCTTTAGGGGCACAGAAAAGAGAGACCCTGAGCTAACAGCGAGTCTGTGGGGTTTGGAGTGTGACACCCCCCATCATATTACACTCTCCTGGAAACCTTCACTGGCCCCTATTACTCTGTGCCACAGTCAGGGCATTAGAGCTGTCAGCTGTCAACACCTGCCCCACGCCGCCCCTCGGGGTTAATTCTGCAAAGGCAAAATACAGGCTTCTGTTGAAGCAGGATGATGGATTACAGGGGCTTATCTATTTGATTCTTCTTGGAGTGAGTGTATGAATCCCATAGGCACCCTCCCATCAGGTAATTCACAGTTAGCACCTCCCCCTCCCCGCGATTTTTGGAACTTTTGAGTGGTCCTACTGGTTGCTAGCTGCAAGGTCTGTGGTTAGAAACCACCCAGAGGTGCCCTGGAAGACCAAAAGCAAAACAACACGCCCGGTAGATTCTGACTCCTCTTGACCTTGTGGAGCGGAGTAGACCTTCCCACGGGGTTTCCATGGCTGCAATCTAACGGCAGCAGGCTGCCACATTTTCTTCCTGCAAGAGTAGCTGGTAGGTTTGAAACACCAACCTTTGAGTTGGCAGCCGAATCCTGGAACCACTGTGCCACTAGAGCTCCTTTCTCGGGAGACAGGCCTGGCTAGAGGCTTCTGAAGGGTTACCATCTGGAAAACCCTATGGAGCAGTTCTGCTCTGCACACCATCAACTCCGACTCCGAGCCAACTAACCACAGGGTTACAGGCAGTCCCCAACATCATGCTGATGTCAACTTCAAGTGATCCTACAGGCAGGGTCTGTCAACTCACAGCAATCCTCTAGGACAGGGTAGAACTGCCTCGGTGAGTTTTGAAGGCTGTAGTTCTTTATGGGAGTAGAAAGTCTCATTTTCCGCCTGCAGAGTGGCTGGTGGTTTTGAACTGTGGACCATGAGGATCACAGCCCAACTCAGAACCACTCCGCTGCCATGGTTCCATGGCCCCAGGTTATGAACATCATATTGATGTAGACCCCGTAGTTCCAAACCAACTCCAGTACAGCCTATTTTGTTATAATTTGAGGTACATGGAGAAGGCGGTTATATTTTTGGTGGTGGGTAAACAGGAAGAGGAGCAACCTCCCATGGGGTAGGGGGGAGAAGCTTAAAAACACTTGTATAGAATTCAAGGGAAGGATATGTCTGCTGTTATGTTCCTAATTGGGCACTTTTGACCTAGATCTACCTCGACCTTGGTGATCCAGGCCACATGCTATAGAATACTGGGACTTTAAGACTCTGGTATTTCAAGGTGCACAATATCCCTCATAAACTGCACCAGAAGGACTCTGTGGTAGTTACATAATCTGGTGTCAATCTGAGAGGATTACAAGTGAAGGGGAGGGGTCTGGCCTGTCAATCACGATATAACCAATGAGGCCTCTCTGTGGGCATGGCCTTCTCCTGAGAATTCTGGTAACTCCTGTATTTCCTCCTTAGAGGCAGGAGACACTTCTCTCTCGGTTCATTCCCTTGAAGATGCTCTACTGACAAGACACATGGTGCTATGTCCTGGGTGCTTGAGCAGCCACATGGACCTACCCTGATGCAACCAGACCTCTGAAACCAGAGAAGCTATGTAGAGACCCCTGCCAGCACTGAGATGCTTAAAATGCCACTGGATCCAGAAAACTTCCAACCACTGGCCTGTGATCCTCCTGAATTTTCTGTCATTGCATGTGTTTTGTGAGTCTGAAGAGGACTTTATAGATTAGTATTGAATATATGGGCTAATATTGGACTTATGGACTTGATCTGGACCGGGCTGGGATGTTTTCTCAATATTCAATTGCTCTTGTATATAAACCTCTTTCTTAATCACATATGAGTCTCTATAAATTTGTTTCTCTAGTCTACCCAGATTAACACAGACTCAATGTAGAAATCCCACTAAGTGAACTGGATTTACCTCAAACTCACTTGTGGCCCTTGGATTTCAGGCTTAAGTTCCCCAGTGTGAGAAGAAGCAGGTGACTGCTAGCCCAAGAGTACAGAACTGGCAGTGGTTGGACTTTGATTCGGGTCTCTTGCCGTGAGGGTGTCCATGAACGGTGGTCTGAAACTACCATAGCTTTTTTATGGGCTGTCTTAATGCCCTCCTTGCTTTATTATGAAATGGGTCGGCAACTGCCCCTCCCCCAGAAGAATCTACCTGAGAGGACGGCAATGAAGCTGCAGCTACGGGACAGGGGCATGTCTGATCAGAGCAAATGGGAGCACTTAGGGGGAAGAAGAGAGAGTGGAGCATATCCTGATGCACCAGTACTGGAGGATGACATCCCCGCTCTGAACAGCCAATGGACAGAGTGGGCAATGTGGCTGATCCCACCACGAGACACGCCATGTCTTGATGGCCCCAGGCTCTAAAGGGGACAACATTGGAGACTCAGTGTTGGGACTGGCCCAGACTGACCCTGATGCACCGAGGCAAACCACAAAAAGCGTGCGGCAGAGCAACCGTGGGAGACAAGCAGGGAGCCCGAGGGAGTACAAAGGACAGATTTGGGGGCCAGAGCATGGTACCCCATTGGTCCTGACTGAAGGACACGCCCAGAGATAAAAAAATCAGACCTTGATCTATTTACAGGTTTTTCTTTCGGCTTAAAATTTTTTTCTTTTAAT
>NW_022105855.1:2857984-2888257 GCF_000313985.2 Echinops telfairi
TATGACAAAAATATAATAATTTATGAATTATGAAGGGTTCATGAGGGAGGGGGAGGGAGGGGGAAAATGAGCAACTGATATTAAGGGCTAAAGTAGAAGGCAAATGTTTTGAGAATGATGAGGGCAACAAATGTACATATGTGCTTGACACAATGTATGTATGTATGGACTGTGATAAGAATTGTACGAGTCCCCAATAAAATAATTAAAAAAAAAAAAAGAAATGGGTCGGCATGGTTTTGTCTTTGTGAGTGAATACTATTGAAAGTTTTGCCCTATTACCAAAACAAACCAACAAATGAATATTTGAGATACACACAATGGTTTGCGATGAGAAATAGGGCTCTACTTGGTCGTGCACACCAAAATACTGTTCTTACTGTATCCTTGTGTTCAGAATGTCCTTTCTTATGCATCGAACGGTACCCTATCCACCACAATGAACATTTGATGGAGTGCTAAAAGTCATGCCTATTACAAAGGGAACTTCGAGGCCGACTAGGAATGGGACTGCATGCTCTTTGGAATCCTTTGTAATGAATGTCAGGGGGAGGGAATACAAGCTCTCCAGGCTAAGCCACCTGACTGCTCTGATCCCCAGGACTTCCCCTGGTCCTGTCTTTCTGTTTGGAATGCTCTCCACTTGACACAGGTTCATCAGAATCCTGCTGGAACTTCGAGGAATCCTCTAGAGCTACCGCCTTCATGACGCTGACCCGGTTCCCTATCTCTGGATCCAGCCTCTTTGCATTGCCTCTTATTAGTGATGCTTTTATACTTCTGTACAAGGAGCTTTGGTGGCATAGTGGTTATGCATTGGGTTACTACCACAAGGTTAGTGGTTTGAAACCTCCAGCTGCTCCTTGGGAGAAAGATGAGGCTTTTTATTCCAGTAAAAAGTTATAGGGTTATGGGGAGATGAGCCAGTCAGGATGCAGTGTAGCAACGATGGAACATACAACTTTCCTCCAGTTCCTAAATGCTTCCTCCCCGCTTCCTCCCCTCACATACTATCATGATCTGAATTCTACCTTACAAATCTGGCTAGACCAGAGGATATACACTGGTACACATAGGAACTGGAAACACAGGGAATCCAGGACAGATGATCCCTTCAGGACCAGTGCTGACAATGGCGATACCGGGAGGGTGGGTTGGAAAGGGGGAACCGATTACAAGGATCTACATATAACCTCCTCCCTAGGGGATGGACAACAGAAAAGTGGGTGAAGGGAGACGTTGGACAGTGTAAGATATGACAAAATAATAATTTATAAATTACCAAGGGTTCATGAGAGAGGGGGTATGGGGAGGGAGGGGGGAAATGAGGAGCTGATACAAAGGGCTTACGTGGAGAGCAAATGTTCTGAGAATGCTGAGGGCAACGAATGTACAAATGTGATTGACACAATTGATGTATGTATGGATTGTGATAAGAGTTGTATGAGCCCCCAATAAAATGATTTTTTTAAAAAAAATGATAAAAAAAAGAGTTACAGTCTTGGAAACCAGCAGGTGCAGTTCTACTCTGTCCTATAGGGTCACTATGAGTTGGAATTGACTCGATGGCAGGGCGTTTCTGGAGGTTTGTTTTCTTTCACATTCTGTATTTATCTATCTCATTTCTTCACTTAGATGCTGTGTTTCAGAGAACTTAGAGCACATCTTATTCTTCATGGCATTTCCCCAACACCTTCTTCGATACACTGTAAGTATGTAGGAAATACTTGCATAATACAAAATGAATTACACAGTGACACAGCATGAACTTGTCAAGTTAGCAATTGAACCTCTTGAATGTGTCTACACGGAAAGCAAGGAAGCAGAAACCTACTGCTCCTAACTCACCTTCCTCGTGGTTCTGGTGCAGTATGACCTCCGGCTGCGTGTGGATAGAGTTTCCCGGGTGGAAAAATGGAGAGAAAAGGATTCGAGGTTTCCTCTGCTTCAGAAGATGCTGAAGGAGTTCATAGAGCACATCACCTGGGAAGGAAAAGCACACAAGAGACATGGGAATGCATTACACAACAAGGACTTGCTGTGCACCATGCTGCTCTACGTCTGGCACTGTGCTGAGGATACGGCAGTGATCCCAACCGGCTGCTGAGGTCCGTGGCGTGGACATAGGGGCTGGGAACTCAAAAGACCACAGCAAGGCGATCTTCCCATCCAGCCTTTGTATTGATGAAGGGAATATTCCTTCCTGGTAAAAACCTGGAGAATGCAGCCAGCCAGGAAGAAAACAAGAACCACCACTAACCCATCTCTAGGAGGGAGAAACCCATTGCCATGGAGCCAATGCTGTTTATGGGAGTAGAAAGCCCAGTCTTTCTCCGGAGGAGCTGCTGGCGGGTTTGAACTATTGACCATGAGGATCGCTGTCCCATGTGTAACCACCACACCTCCAGGACTCCATAGCACAGCATCCATAGTTACATGAATACAATTGGAATCAGACGTCTAGTTTAACAGCTTACTCTCCTTTCTCTTCCCTCCCATGTTCGGTTCTGAAGATTTTCTCACGTTACTGAGTGGCTTCAGTCACGGCACGATAACGGCCCATCGCAGGGATGGATGCGACTTCACGGGAAGTTTAAGTTGTCTCAATTTTTGCTATGTTTTTCTTGGCACGTGTATCTTTGTCTTGCATTTGAAACTGCTTGAAGAATTATTAAGCCATTAAGTGTGAACATTCTTAACGTTTCACCGACAACACGAGGAGCCCTGGTGGCACTGCGAGTTGAGCACTGAGCTGCTAATCGAGAGGTCTGGCCCATAGGAGAAAGATGCGGCCATCTGCTTTTGCAAAGATCACTGGCCTTGGAAACCCTGTCCCATAGGGTCGCAGTGAGCCAGGGCGGTGGGCTTGGTGTTGGATTTATGGACAACTTCCCATTCATCTTGCACCTCAAGCCAAGCGAGACGAGAATCAACACGAGACGCCTGGTCAGCAATGCTCCCTGTGGAAGATGCCCGAGAGGGAGCTGGCACATGCTGGGATGCTTCCCTCCTTTTCAAACACATACAGGCACTTCTCCAAGGTTCTCCAACCTCGAGAAAGTCATCTCCAGACGCCAGCCCCTTTGCGGGAGGCAGGAGGCATGCACCCTGCTCTGATATATGCATTTCGTACTGCAAGTGTCCACTGAATACACACACACACACACACACACACACACACACACACACACACACACACACACACACACACGCAGACCCTGTCAAGGTCTTATCCCACCCCTTTGGCTGAGACCCAAGTTCAAAATGCAGGTGGGTGCCTCGAAACCCACTTCGGGCTGGGTGAATAATCCTTCAAATACCACAGGCTTCTTTCTGACTGTCCCCCCCACTCTGCCCACCCCCTCAAGCAGTCAACAATTGTACCTCACAATGGGCCTTCCACACTAATTTTAGCCATTTTTTAACAGATCATTTAATTAACAACTTAATTTAACTGCATATTTAAGGCTCTCGATACAGCTTTATTATTATTTTTCCTTTTAAACTCAGCATGAGCCTCAGAAATGTTCCATATTCATTTCGTTCTTTCTACGAACCCAGATCTCCACAGATCTCCTATCCTAATTACTATTCTAAGTAATTCCTGGGGGGACCCCATGACTTCACTTGGACTTTTCTCCTGCTTTTCCTTTTGGATTTTGGTCGTAATCCAGACTTCCAAGGAGTCTTGGAGGCACAGTGAGGTATGCACTGCACCTCGGACCACAAAGTCAGCAGTTCAAGCCCGCCAGCTGTGCTGAGGGATTAGGATGAGGCTGTCTGCTGTGGTCAAGTTGTGTCATCTCAAAAGCCGTTCAGGAGGAGTTCTACTCTGCCCTTAAGGGTCACGATGAGTCAGAATGGTTTTAAATGGGAGTGGATTTGATTTTTTTCACAAAATTAATTATATTGGACGTATTTACTGTACAAAATTAAAAAAAAAAAACCAAACCAATTAAAAGTTGAAGACACGGTACCACTTAGGCCCTTTGTTACAAAGGAAACAGGCCGTCAGCCACGGCGCTGTTCCGGATTGGGTAAGATGTGCAGCGGAACTTCCTACCGAGCCTGAGCCTAGCACACACGGTGAGTACCGTTTTAGATCTGGGATGGGCTTCAGGACACATCCAACCCAAACTAGTAGTCATGGTGATGCGGTCTCTGAGGAAACACGGACGTGGCGCCTGAAATACAGTCCTATTTTAATCTTTTGCACAACGCAGCCCCCTTTCAACCCTCGGTCTCGTGTGGCTTGCTGGACCCCCATCCTGGACTTTTCCTGGCCGCACAGACAGCCTCGTGCTGGTTGGGTCCTCTCCTGCGGGCTTGATGGAGGTTTTCTCTCGGGGGTAAGCAGGGCAGAGAAGGACAACACGCAAACATGCGGGCCCTGGTGATTATTATTCCAAAAAGAGGTGTTCAGTAATTAGCGTGTCCCTTTTGGAAGAGCAAGCCAGGAAATACAAAGTTAGTCCTGTGAGGGGGCAGCTCTGAGCATTTCCAGAGGCAAGTCGGTGTGTTCATGGTGAAGGGCGGAGAATGCAGGGGTCCCGCTGGGATAAAGCCCCCAAACCCGGGTACCAGCTTGACCGTTAGCTTGTCTGAGTGCTTCTGCGAGCGCCCACAGTAACGTCCACCTCCTACGGGGCCATGGCCATCAGCCAATGAGGGGGGCTGGGAAGCATCATGGGGGGCTGCACCCTCCCCTGCCCTCTGGAGGGTGTGCAGCTGGGCCTGGAGAAACTGGTGGGATGGGGGTGAGGGCAGTGGGTTAGAGATGGGCAAGCCCTTTTCTTTCCCATGTTTCCATTTCGCCGCCAGGGCATAGAAAGTCAGGGGACCCAGCAGAAAGGATTCAGCATCTAGGTCAGTGGTTCTCAACCTTCCTCACACTGTGTCCCTTTAATTCAATTCCGCATGTTGTGGTGACCCCCCCCCCCCAACCGTAACATTATTTTCGTTGCTACTTCATCACTGTCATTTTGCTACTGATATGAATTGGGCAACCCCTGTGAAAGGGTGACCCCCCAAAGGGGTCGTGATCCACAAGTTGAGAACCGCTGATCTGGGCTCTGGAATTCAATGGTTTCCACTTGAGCCTTATTCTTTAACCTCCCTCCGCCTCAGTTTTCCGCCTCTGTAACATCGCCATGTGGATCGTGCCTATCTGCTGGGGTTCTTGTGAGGACTCAACAAGGGGACTTGTGCTATAAACGTTTCACAGCTGTTGTGGTCACCACGACCAGTACTCATCACCACGATCTCTATTATCACTGGAGTTATCAAAGTCGTGGAGGGTCACTTGTAAATCCCTAAGGAGATCTTGGAGGCAGAGTCACAGGGGGGTAGGTGTCTGGGCCAAAACCAGTGCTGCGTTCTCCTCAGGAAAGGTGAAGCCGGTTTGCTCTGCTGAGGCGGCTCTCTCACCCTGCGTCTCTGGAGACCTCACCCCAATGCCGGGCTCAGCCCACTGTAGGGCTGACATGGGCTGGAGTTTTTACTTTCTCAGGTGTTTGGGGCTGGCTCTCTGCTGCATCTCACCCAGCTGGCAAAGGGAGCCAGGCATAGAAGATTCACCTCCCACCGAGTGCCGTGAACCCAGGAGAGCCAGGAGGAAGGGGCAAACCAAGCTGGTCTCTGTCAGTTCCTTAGCTAAACCATAAGCTGGTCATGAGAACAGGTTAGGGAACACTCGGGAGTGCTGCCTGGGAGCGCTGGCTAGGGGGTGGGAGCATGGGCCCAAAGTTGAAGGTTCTAGGCCAGGGATGAACTGAATTCTAAGACGCTAGACCAGGGGTGGATGAGGAACCTTTTTTTATGCCCAGAGCCATTTGGATATTTATAACATCATTCTTGGGTCATCCTGGCAATCGTTTGATTACTCACCTCTAGTGTGCTGGCTGAAGGAGCCCTTGTCGTGTAGTGGGTATGAGTTGGGCCACTAACTGCAAGGTCAGCAGTTCAAACTACCAGTTACTCTGCGCAAGAAAGACTGGGCTTCCTAATGCCATAAAGAGTTACTGCCTCCAGAACCCACAGTGGCAGTTCTACCCTGTCCTGCAGGGTTGGCATGAGTTAGAATTGACTCAATGGTGGTGAGCTAGGTTTGGTTTTTCCAGTGTGATGGCTGGAACCGCTTCTCTTTGGTCAGGTGTGAGATGTTAGCTGGCACTGCCTACGAGGTCCTGAGGCAGGATGTTCCTTACTCCTCCTGCCATGGACTGCAGAGCTAGGCTGGTCCATTCCCCGACAGGCCATGTGGCTGTCTCAGTGCTGACATTTAAGTTCGGTGGGGAAAACAACTAACTATGCGTGCTCATGTGCGTGAGTCAGTAAGACAGCAGAACCCGTGAGAGCCAGAACCTATGAAAGGTGGACACCTATCAGAGAAGGACAACATCCAGTTACTTTTCACTAAAAGGAGTGATTGAAAGTGATGCGACTGCATCCGTCAAAGGTGGAACACCTGGGGAACCTGTAAAAATATGGCAGCTGAATTCCACCTCTCACAGGTCATCACTGTTTAAATGATCAGAAGAGTCTGGAATCTTAGTCCTAGAACAAGATCCTAAAGGCTCTTTTAGATTGACTCAGACTTCTGTTCCATAAATGTTTCCTGTCTCCCTAACCCAAGCAAGAGGGAGTTGTGGCTGAGCACTCCTAGGGACAGGCATCTTGCCAGAGCAAAATACTCACACTCAATTCTTGGCCGATGTACCAAACATGCAGCCACTGCCTGCCTGTCAATGGATGCTTGACTATTGCTGTGCTGCTGCACAGGCTTCAGCAGAGCTTCCAGACTAAGATGGGCAGGAAGAGAGGCCTAGGGACCCTCTTCTGAAAATCACCCAATGAAAACTCTATGGCTTCTAAGGGGCTGATACCAGCTGATTGCACAGGGGGCACGGGATCAGGCATCACTTTGTTCCACTGTGCAGGGGTCTGTCATGAGTGGGGTTGACTCGGTGGTAGCGAACAACAACAGTTGTTGGAAAGTTCTATTCAGGTGGAATCTGGCCTCCTGGGTAGTCCCGTCCACCGTGGTTCTTCGTGATGGAGACAGGTCTTTTTATCCGCCCTCATGAAGAGGTCACTAAAGATGTAAGTGCTATCGCAGAGAGTGGGGAAGAAAGCAGATGGTGGTCAGCTATCAGAAAGAATAGTGTTGGGGGTGTTAAAGGCTTGCCTTCAAATAAATTGCCATTTAAATGATGTAGCAACCAAGTCCACATGGAAGAAGCACACCAACCTGTGTGATCCAAGGATCGTAAATAAAAAATTCCAAATCTGAAAGGAGGAATGGTATCCGAGCTTAAATTTTGAAAATTTGGTTTGCAGAAGACTATGGATGACAGTGGAAGCCCAAATCCATTAGTAGGGACCACACAAGGGTTAAGGCTCGAGTGACTCTCCTCTGACAATAGTCCAGGGATGTGAGGAGCCTTTCTATCAGACAGATGGCACTGTACAGTTGATTAGGACAGATGTGGGTAGGTTAAAATGCAACCAGTACCTTATCATTTGAGTTCCCTTTTGAGCCGTTTTAAACTTGTTTCAGTTTTTAAAATATTTTATGCTTTCTTTTTGAATGCTTTTCTGTTTTGCCTAGTCATTGTTGAGTTTTGTTTGTTTGCTTCCTGTTTGTGTTTTGTATGATTTTCTGTGTATGAAGCCCAGGATAGGTAGCTCAACAGACAGTCATAGGACTGATAATTGCTTAGAGGTACAGCAGGGGAGGGAGTGGGGGATGAGGAACTAACGACAATGAGTAAGAGAAGATAATGTTCTGAAATTGACTGTGGTGGCACTTGCACAAGTCTCCTTTCCATAATTAAATGATTAAACTGTATGGTATGTAAACTACATCCCAATAAAAATAAAATAATGAAAAAAATATAAAATGGGTCTATCTACAAGTTTTCAGAATAAATGAAGATGCCCCTCCTTACCGGCTCCAACTCCACTCCCTCCTATTTCCTCTAACACCCAGCCCGCTCTTCTCTTGATGTATTCCTTAGATCTTTGTCCATGCAGGAGATCACATTTAAAAAGCTGTATTAACAGAAATATCTTTGGAACCAAGAAGCTATTCAAATATAAGTTATATTTATTAGCCTATTAAAAATAAAGAACATGAGCCCAAAGCACTTTGTACCTACCTTAGCTAATGACCATTGGCTTAAATTCAAAAGGCACTTTTAAAAATAATTCTTGACCCACTTGATTCTTGATAAATCTCCTCCGTCTTCCGAGAAAGGAAACAACTAGTACTAACTGTAAAAGGCTCCCACTGTGCTAGGCAACACAGGCAAGGCCTACTAATCAAGAGGCCAGGCTTTGGGTGGCCCCTCTACAACATATCTACACACATGCATACAGAATTCATACATGCATATGCAATGTGCTAAGGGCAATGTGCCATGGAACTAGCAAGTTTCAGGGCCCCACTTTCACTGGCCCCTGGGAGGGGTCCTAGGAATATTTGTATTTATAATGTTACATTTTCTTTCTTAAAGTGATTCCTGTAAATTCTAAGATTCAGGACACAGAGCACAATGTTACATTTTCTTTCTTAAAGTGATTCCTGTAAATTCTAAGATTCAGGACACAGAGCACGCACACACGCACGCACGCTCGCTCGCTCGCTCGCACGTTCCTCTCCAGATGTTGTTCCTGTTCTCTCTCCTCCCCGTCAGGTCACAGCTTCTTGGAGCAGCCATAGCCAGCCACCTCCGCCACCCCCCTTCTCCCTCCACTCTCGGCAGGTTCTTTCATTCTGTCGTCCACTCCAACCATCGCCACGCTGGTCCTACTGAGGCCACCTCCCTGTTGTCAAAACCAGGCGACTTGTCTGACCCCATAGGAGTAACCATCCCCACTCTCCTCTTAGAACCTTCTTTCTTACTTCAGAGATTCTTACTTTTCATGGTTTCCCTCCTTACCCAACCCTTCAATGCCAAGGCTCCCCTGGGCTCGCACTGTTCTTTTTTCTCAGGCAATGGTGACATTCCTACGGCTTCAATTGCAGCAGTGTTTCCCAGTGTGGGCAACAGCACCCCCTGGGGGCACAGGAACAATTCAGGGCCTGCCAAAGCAGATACCTACACTTTATCCTGGATTTGGGGCTATCGTACAAAAGTTTTCATTGCTAGGGAGGCGCTGACATCTTTGTTTTTCTGACAAAGAGGCAGAAGGCCAAATGTGACCCTCTGAATTAGAGTGTCTAAAACAAATCTACCCCAGCTAGGCATTGCTTCTGAACTCCCAAACCACTTTCAGTCGTCTCTTAGACCCTTGCACTTGGATGTCATACACATTTACTGTGTCTACAACGAACGTTTTCATAAACTTGAGGGTGTTGCGTAATTTATCAGGTGAGGAGCCTGGGGAGTATTAATTCCCCTCTCCCTCAACATTTACTTGGTTACCAAGATCTGTACATTCCTGAATCACTTCCTCCCTGTAACCCACCTTAGCACAAGTTCACCCTGTAACCAGATCCCAGCAGAGTGACTGCCCACATCCACTTGCCAGCCCTGCACATTGTCAAGGCAATCCTCTGCTTAAAGCCCTGAGTAGCTTCTACCTGTTTTTAGAATGACATTTGAAATCCTGAACATGATCTGCAAAGCCAGGCATAAACTATTGGATAAATATCCAATGAGTGATGGACTGAATGGTCATAAAGCTACAGAATACTCCATTTATTTACACTCCCTGAGTTTGCTCAACCAGCCTCATGCTGCGTGTGGTTGGGCTATTTCCAGGTTTTTACTACTAAAAACAGAATTGTTCAGGGCCCTCCCTTCACTCCTCTATTGGATTGCTTCCTGGGGGGTAGCGTCTCCAAAATAGAATGATTAGTGAAAGGGTGTGATTAGTTTTAGAGTTCTTATTATATACACTGCTATTTTCCAGAAGGCTGGACCCAATGTATACTGTCATCAGCAACGCTACCCAAAGCCTCTCCAATGGGGCTTTACAATCTTAACCTCTCCGGCTTTAGTCGGCTTAGAGTAGCTCCTTCACACTGAGTGGGTCAGTTACCCTCTGCCCCAAGGTGAGCATTGACCACACACACATCCTCAATGTAGGAACACTTCTTAAATTTGCCAAGTTCTCTCTTCTCTTTTGTTTTCACTCAGATTTTCCATTCCTTTCGACCAATTCTTTAAGACTTGCATAAGGACCACGCTTTTAGATTTGTCAGAAAACGCTGTTGGGTCCTCTCCGCCTGTGACAGGGTCGAAATGGAGTCCTAGATGTCAGACCTTCCGTTTATCTTCAGTTCTACAGTGAACAGAGGAGTACAGGAATAGGCTTAGTGGGATCCCACTGCTTTCCCTAATAGGCTTGTTCCTTGGCCTTATGACTCTATTCGATCCCATTTTCTAAGTATTGCATTCCATCTATTTTTGCAGGCTGGTTGGATTACAAACCTTTTCAATTTAATATTGCGTGCTATCTGTGCTCATAAAACAAAACCAAAAACCTAGTCTTTTACTTTGGAACTATTATTTGAGTTGTAGCTTCATATCTATCTTACAACATAAAGTCTTGGGAGAAGAAAAGGGGGGGCAGAGGTTGTGAGGACAATGGAATGTGGTATTCTCAACAAGAAAACACCCGCTAGAAAGCAGGCACAGTAAAGCCACTGCCCTAAGGTGGCTAGGGAGTAAACGGGAAAATCTGAGGTTACTAAGACAGCTGATGAGACACGAGACATGCTAGGAAACTACATGGTTTCCCATCATGGGCTCATCCCACCCCTTCTGGCCTGTGCCTGCTGCCGCCTCCAGGCCAAAGGTGCAACAAACCCCATTCTTTGAACCGAACCCTCATTCCTGAGAATTCACACTGAACCAGCTCACTGATATGGCCATACACGCCAGCAAATTTTCTGATGGCTTCACGGACATTAATAGGCAAATTATTTTAAATAACTATGTATAGCTAAAAGACAAGTACGTTCAGTTTAACCTTGAAAGGAAATTTAACTACATTTTGAAGGACAAAAGCAAAGCATATTCCAAAGACAAAGGGTTTGGTGTATTGGAAGCGCAACCAGGCTCTAGCATATGAAAGGACTCATTTTCATATTAGTAATCTTAGTAAATTATAAATAAAAATATATATCTTTCGTTTTTTATATTTTACTTTAGTTTCTAAAATATATATATCTGAAGTGAATGGAAACAAACTTTGAAAAAAACACTTTTGTTATGACTGAGATATGGTCAACATACATTTAACGGATAATAACTTGTGTTTTCTTTGTTCACATCAATAATGGGTACAAAAATCTATTCTGCCTGGATATTACACAATGAATTACTTCTAACTATGAGTTAATATAAATGCTAGCTGATTGAATTTTTGACTCTCAAAGCGGCCAGGTAACCAAATGCATCCCTGACTTTAAATGACCCCAAAAGCATCTAAGGAGCAAGCTCTACTATTTAAGGGCAAGGCTGTCTAGGTAAGGTTTCATAAAATTAGGAGCTTTTAACACTGGTCCACTAGCTTTGCAGATGCTATAAATGTACTGCTTGTATTCTTGAGATTGGGAGATGATCCCCAAACAAAAAAACTCCATTTATCTTCAATCCTGAAATCCTCCATTTGGATTTAAATCTAGTTATCTAAAATACATTGCAAAGGTGCCCTGTCTTACTGGTTGAAAATGGGGGCAGAAGCGAAGATGAGTGTGGTTTGTTAAATTAGTCAAAGATGGTGGAACTCAATGATGGTACTGTATTTAGCACAGGGCTGGGCAGTGTTAGAGATTCCACTGCACATAAGGTTGATGATGAGAATCAGGACAGACTAAAGGAACCCAACAACAACAACAACAACAACAACAACAGCTGTATTCGGATGGGGGCAGTGGTTAAATTCTCACCTCCATGCAGGAGGTGGGGGTTAGATTCCAGCAAATAAACCTCACGCACAGTCAACACCTGTCTGTGCCTTTGTGCAGGTTTGTGAATTGTTATGTGTAATGGGTTGCAGTGGATTCCAAACTAAGATGCGTTAGGAAGAAAGACCTGTTGATCTGCTACTCAGGGGTAGCGAACAACAACTGCTGTATTGGTTACGGTGTTATGCGCTCTATCTACTACAAATGGTATACTTGCTAATTGTAATTCACTGACTTCAGCTTTTGCTGAATCAGGTTAAGGACCGTGACTCCTGCACGGTGAGCATACCTACGAGGGCATCAGACAGGAGACCGAGCTGGGGAGAGGGGTAATATTCAGCACCCCCATAGTCCAGGAAAAGACAATGGGGGAGAAAACCTGGGGGGAGTGTAGGTGTCACAAGGCATACGGGCTGAAGGGGATAAAAGCAATTGTTCACTGCCGGCAAGGTGGGAGGCTGCACTGCCCACTCGTTGGAAGCTTAAATGGCTTTAGCAGGTGAAGCTGGGCTGAATTATTAAGTGTTAAAGGGAACTTAGGATCCACATGGTGAATACCTCATTCTGGGTTTGAGGAAAGTAAGGTCAAATGAAGTGATGTGATTTCTGGAAGAGTCCTGTGTGGAACTCAGGCCTCAGGATTTCCTCTACACCCAGAAAGGCTGTGTCAAATGTACAAAATGCTCCATCTGATGATTCAAACAATGTCTTAGCTGGGCCAGCAGCTACATCACAGCCTCCATCACTCCTGGGGGTGGCCTCTTCAAGAGAAAAGTCTTTTGAGATGACAGGGGCAGTAAATTATTGAATGTGGCTCTACTAGCTAAAGCCGCTAACTCCCACCAAATGACCTTTACCTGCATGGGTCTGGTTAAGAAAGGGGGAGAAGATACTGACAGGATTCACCTGTGAGTCATGGGAATTCCCTGGGGTACCATCCTGTTGTGTTTTAAACGCACTCTCTGAGAAGCAGGAAGGGCAATCTCGTTACCAGCAAGAGCCGGGAGTGGAGGGTGTCTTCCAGACCGGGGATCTGGTGCCGCGAAGCTCCTGGATCAGCAGCAGGACCAGGAGTCAGAGCACTGAACAGAGTGATGGGCTTCCCAACCCACCGAGCAAGTAAGGCTGCGGGCTTCTGTGCAGGAGGCTGGCTTGCGGAGCAGGGGTGCCTCTAGGCATTGAATTCCAGGAGCTGGGTTTGCTGACTCATGGAATTTGGGCTAAATTCCTTTAGTTTGGGGCTTACAGCAGAGTGGTAAGCCTCTTTAGACATTTATTAGCAGATCTGAAAGAACTTTATAACATGTCCTGAAAACCAACTGTCCTGAGCATTTCTCACTTGCATTGCAACCTAACTTCCTTAATAAACCCATTGATCACGAACTTTGTAATTCTGTGTAACCATTGCAATGGATATTAAAACGGAGAGCAGTAAAATAGAGAACATCAATGAAGACAACACAATTATGCCGTCATGGTTCTGTTCTCCAGACTCGGTTTTGTGAGGTGTTTTCTTCCGGCCCCGATTGACAGGTGCTACTTTGATGTTCTGCTCATGCAAGCCTGGTGGGTGCCTTCCTTAGACTGCCTACAACAAAAAGGCAGTATCCCAGATCCTGATGGGGTGACACAGAGATCTAGGATTCCCAGCTCAGGTCTGCCTCGTTTAGGACTCCCAAGAGCAGAGCAGAATAGGTCGTGAATATCCTGGCACGGAATGCTCCCAAATGAACTCTTACCATGATTTCCAAATCAGCTCCCATTTGAGCAGATCACTTTGTGCCTACAAGACTCGTATGTTGGCCTCATCAATCCAGTTGAGGACGTCGTTGTCTCACATCAGGATTGTAGCAATAGCACTCAACTCGCTCTCCTGTGTTTACTGATGCCATCAACCCATCCTATGCACTGCTGCCAAAGTCAGTTCCCAGAGAAGGGAGCACTCCGATTACAATCTTTTCCTGGTCAAAACCCTACAAAATAAAATCCAAACTTCTTCACCTGGACTCTAAGGTACTCTCAATCTGGGTCATAATTCTGTCAATATCTATCATTGTCATCGTGAGAAGCCATTGAATTAGTTCTAATTTTTACAACAGAACAAACCCTACTTGGTCCCGTGCCATCCTCACAGTTGCTACTTTTGAGCTGTTGCGGTTGTTGCAGCCACTCTGCCAATCCACCTCCCTGAACTGTGTGGCGACTGGATGCGAGGCTCTGTGCTAGATGTTGGACACACAGTAACTCCATAGGATACACTCCCTACTCTAGGGGAGGGCCACAGAACAGAAGCAATCATAAACAGTGTGTGTGCTGAGGGGCACCTGACCCATGCCATGGTCTTTTCGATTGCCTCCTATGCATGTGAAAGTTGGACTCTGAATAAAGAAGGCCGAAGAAGCACTGGCGTATTTGAATTATGGTGCTGTTGAAGACGCCGACTATGTCCTGGGTTGCCGGAAGAACAAACAAACTAGTTTTGGAAGAAGTACAGCTAGAATGCTCTTTAGAAGCAAGGATGGTAAGACAGCATCCACGTGCTTTGGACATGTTATCCGGAAGGGTCAGTTCCTAGAAAAGGACATCATGCTTGGTTAAAGCAGAGGGGCAGCGAAAAAGAAGAAGACCCTTACGGGGTGAGATCCACAGGCACAGTGACTGCAACAGTGGGCCAAGCACAGCAACCACTGTGAAGATGGGTAGGACAGGGCAGTGTTCGCCATGAGTTGGTACCAACTCAATGGCACCGAACAACAGGCAACAACAGTATCTGTGCTGGGGGCAGTGACAGAAGTAGAAATGATCCAGGATACAAGAGGACTAACACCTCGTCCACAATGAGGTGGGCAGAGGGGAGCACGGTGGCATTAGGAAAGCAAGGGGAGCCAGGGAAGGCTCCCCTGGGCAAAGTCAGTAGAACAAAGCACAAGAGACTAGCCTGGGGCCTTATCTCTGAGCATTTTTCCCACCTGAGGGAGCTGGCAGGCCTCCTGAACAACCACTTCCTCATCATCTCCCTATTGCTTACCTTTCAAAGAGTCCAAAGCATAGCCCTCATCACAACCACCCTTCAGCTCCCTGGCAATCCAGCTAGAAACTGCCTCTCTAACACCTGAACAGCTGAACTCTGCAACGTCTGAACTGCTCCCTGGCTTTTCAGTGACTGATATGCACGCATCTCTGAATAGTACAAACACGGAAGTGCTCAGCAGTTAACCAAAAAGGCTGGTGGATTGAGTTTACTCAGAGACACCAGGGAAGAGATGCCTGCATATCAGCCACTGAAAAGCCCAGGGAGAAGTTCTACTCTCTTACACATGGGGTGCAATGGTCAAGTGCTCAGCTGCCAACCCACCAAGCAGTTCCCTGGGAGAATGACTTCATTTTCTACTCCAATAAAGAAAATGGCCTAGAAACCCTGATGGGCGAGTTTTACTGTGTCAGATGACGTCGATATGAGTCAGAACTGACTCGCCGGTACCTAACAACAAAACAACACCGCTCCAATTACCCCAATGGCCCCTCCACGCCTACTAAATACAGCCCAGCCTTCAAGTTCCAACTGACTTCCTCCCTCCACACCCGAGACCTAACCTATTTCTGCTGTCCCTTCGCCAGCTTCCTTTTGCCTTTTGGGCCACTGCAATCCTGACTCTAATTCAGTGGTTCTCAACCTCCCTACTGCCGTGACTTTAGGACAGTTCCTCCTGTGGTGGTGACCCCCCCAACCATTAAATTATTTCTGTTGCTACTTCATCACTGTCAGTTTGCTACTGTTATGAATCAGGAGACCCCTGTAAAAGAGGCGTCCGGCTCCCAAAGGGGTCTCGACCCACAGGCTGAGAACCACTGCTCTAACTGATCGTGAACTGCCTCAGGCACAGCACTGTTCCTTGGGGCCCATCGGGCCCAGACTTGACAGAGGGGCAAGGAACTGTTGACAGGTTTCCTTGTCTTTGCTTCCGGCTTTGAGCCGACAGACAAGTTTCCTAAGTTCAGAGGTCCTGCCTGAGAGAAAGAATCCCAGGATAAAAAGAAGCACTTGAAGTAGGGCGAGGAGGGACTTTACAAAGCGTCTGGGAGGAAAGCTTGCCCAGGGCTCAGTCAGATCAAGTGAAAACAGGCTGCGGGGCTTTCCCCGGCTTGCTCGCTTTCCATAAATGGGTCCATCAGAAAACTGAAGAGTTCGAGCTCTCTGCCTCTCTCTCTCTCTCCTCCAGATAATGCAACGTTGCCTCTGTGAGTATGGCATCTTTCAGTTTCCACTGCAACCGAAAAGGAAATTATTTTGCAATAAAAGGAACTATCTAGGGAAGTTTCATTTATTTACGTAAGTTGGCTATTTTAAAGTTTTCTTAGGCTGAAATGATAAAAAGCAGTGATTTGAGGTAAAACGTTCCAGGTATGTTTATGTGCACTGTACAACTTAAAAAGATGAAGAAAAAAAAGATCCATTCTCAGAGATGCAAACTTTTAATTTTTAGTCCCATCTATGGCTACACTTCCCTTTTTGCACGTCGTCACGTACAACGGTCTCCTGCACTTGGGAAGAGCAGAGGCCGTACTGTTCCGTATCCTTATCTCATCTCCTGTGATGGGGGGCATTTCCGCATGACGGTTACTTTATTAACTGCTGGCAGGTCTCCAGGAGTAAATACGGGCTGAGCATTTGTGGGACGAGGCCAAGACTTTGTGCCAGTCAGGATAAAACAGGGCTCTGCCAGACTTCCATCAAAGCTGGGGGCCCCAATGAGACTGGACAGAATGAGGTCCTCTGGATACATCAGTAACCGGCCCCTCAAGAGGCACAAACCAGAGACCAAGGCTTCCCTTTGGCATACAGCGGTCCTGCATCTTCAAATGTCCCCATGGTGTAAGAAATGGAATCAGGAGGCCTGTAGGAAGTCTTACCCATGCCGGCAATACACTTTACAGGTACAAATAAATACTCACTACTGAAGTAAATCTCCCTCTATGGCCTTACTTGAAAATCCAATACTGCTAAGGAAAACCATCGGCAGTCCTTCGAGTTTCTTTCTAAACTTTCCTTAGTGACTTAGATCTCCAGAGTTCCCGGTCCTTGTCCCTAGTTCCCTCAACTCCACTTCCCTTCACCCTTCTACCTCAGCCCTGCTCACGTCCCTGCCTCTTAGGAGCAGGGGAAGGAGCAGAGAGCAAGACTGAATGGTGTTTTTTTTCTTATTTGGTGGCACAACTCTACGCTTTCTTGCTTCTCTGTCTGGGTTGCACAATGGGTCATTGTGAATGGCGAGGGTTTCCGTTTGACCTGGAAGCTATTTCCCTTCCTCCTTCATCTGGCTTGTCAATGGAATCTTTCTTCTACTGAGCTGCCACTCTCCTGGTGCTCTGGGTGCTCAACTGTGAGGGGGTGTTGACACCCACGGTGGTAAGGACCAACCGCAGATGAACAGGAGCATATGCACATGTCAAGGGTCCAGACTCTCAGAGGTGCATAAGCATATGTCATGGGTTCAGACTCTCACCTGAATGGGGAGATCGATAGCGAAAGTCCTCCTTGGTCAGCAGCAGGAGAGCTTTGCCATTCATCTCAAATGTGTTGCTGTCAATTGGCCTTAAAGAAAACTCGTTTTCAGCCCACTTGAGCCACTGGGCTACGTCATCCCTGCTCCAGTAAATTGGCTGCAAGCCTGTTGGGAGAGCAAGGGAGAAAGGAGGAGAGAAGGGGAGGAAAAAAGTCTTATCAGTGTGCGAGTTGGAATAAAGGGGAAAGATTTCTGCGTAGTTAACCCACTTACGTCTCATGTCTGAAGATTCCTTATCAACTCTGGGCCCCTGGTTAAAACTGGGGCCTCAGAAGTGCCAATGTGTGTTATAAGTGAACTTTTTATTCAGAGGCAAAATGAAATTCATTCAAAAACATCTTTGAGAGTTGGAAGGCCCTGTTCTTCCTTGCCCAGTCCCAAGCCTGTCTTGATTCAGAGGTGTCCTAAGGTTGTAGATCAAGGTGGGCTGTACCCAATGAGGAGGCTCCAAAGTCACAAGAGAGCTTGCTCGGGAGGGGCCCTTAGCATAGCCACTGATCTGAGTCTAGTCCAAAGTCTTTTAAAGTGGGACTTGCCCAGAACTGGGCTTGACCTTCCAGAGCTGCCAAATAATGAAGTGTTCCCTGAACCGTCTTCCAGGAAGAGCAATTCACTTGGCCCCTGGGAAGCCATTAGGCAAGGATCTGGGAACTAGAGGGTGTTTTAGCCCATGTTATACAACCGCCTGGTGGGGGTGGGACTAGGGGCTCAGTGGGGCAGGAGCCCAGTGGAGAGAGAGATGAGGTGGAGGGTGAAAAGGTGGTCCAGGCCAGATCTCTACCATCCTAATGATGGGCTTATGTTACCTTACTGCTGTGGAGCATCTTGATGCATGACTGAAGGAGCCAGCACAGGAGTTCTCCCAGTGTGGTGGTAGGACCTGTGGGCGCCCCTTTTCAGTAGACCAACAAAGGAAAACTTATGTTCATAATAATATTAAGAGGTTATTTTCCTTTTTCACTTTCATTCTTTCACAAGGGTGCAATGGAATTTTCCAGAGGCTACATGATGTGTGATATTGTAACAGATTGCATGCGGATGCGGATATGAGAATCCAGTCATCTTCTGTTACGGTAGGCAATAACGAAATTCATGCAAATATAAAACTATGCCATTCTCTCACTAAAAAAATATATTTTTTGGAAATATAGTTGTTAATATATACTTAAATGTTAGCAGATACGTGGATAATTTTTAAATAAATTTTAAATTCTCAGTTTCAATCCCAACATGGTAACTATTGGTAGCCATAGCCCACATAAGCCAAAAGCACTTGGGGTCTTCGATCATTTTTAAGAATATAAGGTGATCCTGGGACCAAACATTGAGTCACTGGGTTCGAAGAAGCTGTGTGCTTACAGCAGCGTTCTCTTAAGTTGTGTTGTGCTTTTCAATCGCTGAAACAGAGCGGGGTGAAATCAGTGCATGCCAACCAGTGCTGCTGTTTTTCTCCACAGACGTTGCTTACACCTGTTAGGAGACAGTGAGTGTGCCCTATGGGCGTCGCTCAGTTTGTCCTGGAAAGAATCACCCTTGAACTTTAAACCAGTTGGCTAGATGGGTTGCTGGTCTGCCCTGTGGGAGGCAGGGGATGTAAGGCTCAGATCTCTCAGAGAGTGGAGAGTGTCCCGAAGTACTTAGCGTGACTGTTGGCTCTTTTCAAAGTCTCTGCAAAGTGCTAAAGTCTTGGAGGAGGGTAGCTGGTTTCCTCTAACCTAGGGATGGGGACCGTCTGGCCCAAGGGCCACATAAGGCTGGAAAAATCAACAGTATCAGCTAACATCACAAGCCTCACCAAGGAGAAGGCGTTCTAGCCATCACATTCCGGGTGAGTTAATGAAAAGGTCAACCACGTCTAGCAAGTTAATTTTTAAGTTGAGCATTTTGCATGGCCCGCAAATGATGTTATCAATCTCCAAATGGCCCCCCAAGGTTCCCCAGCCCAGCTCTAACCCATGAAATCCTTTCAAAAGGAGTCCTTTTATAAGGAGTTTTATAATATGCTACACGCAGTGACACAATTGCAAGTGAGTCATTAAGAATTTTGTTTTTCTAGTTTAGGGCAATTTTTTTCCACCTAGGAAACAAATGGTATTATCAAACCAAATAATTGGTAGTGTGCTCCTGCTCTATGGGTATTACAAGTAAATAAATACATACATAAAAGATGACTGCTACGGCAACTCAAGGTTTTCCTTTAGACCCCTGACTGGGCTTATTAAAATGGCTCAGGGACACAGGAGGTGTCCCAACTCTTCCCAGTCACCCTGAAAAGTATGCCTGGAATCACAGGGCAGTGGGAGTCGGGGGTGGGGTGGGGGGGGGTCGGGGTGACTCGGCAAGATCCCAATGTTGGAACTGGAAGCAGAGCTTCACTTTGACGTTCTGCTGCCAGTGACGTCTCCTTGGGACTGGCAAGCTGACAGGGCGGCCTTTCCCCTTCCTCGCTTTCACAAGAGGAGCATGTCTGGAGCCAGCCATGGGGTGCAAATACGGGGGTCCCAGCCAAGCTCACACTAGAAAAACGCCTGGTGCTGAGAGGGTCCCAGAGCAGAAGATGCTGCGTTAGAAACAGGAAAAAGGCAAGAGGTAGCTTAGGGCTCACAGCTTATTTGGGTGCCGAAGCAAATACAGAACCGAATCCCGCTTGGGAGGGGAAATGAGAGTGAAATGCTGAAGTTTCTGCGGAGGACATACTGCCACGGAGAGAGGTGGGTGAGGAGGGGGTGGGGGGTGCAAGTAGTAATTTGAGGTTCTTTATATTCTATGGAAGAAAATACTCATGAGTAATCTTTTCCCTAAACACAAGAAGAGTCAGTCACACACTCTAAACAGCCTTATGGTGAAGGACAACAAAGTTTCTCTTTTCACTTCCCATTAATCTCTCTCCCACAGCCCAGCCCCCTGAAGCACCCTGGACCACATCACGGAAATCCCCTCCCAGGGAAGGGAGCCCAGTGCTCTGGGCTCCTTTGCAGGAGGCTGCTGGGGAAAAGGCCACAGCGGCCCAGGAGTTACACACCAGTGCACCCGTCAAGGGAACTGCCTGTTCAGAGGCCCCTCAGTCAGTATACCCGACTCCCTGTTCTCTGTGAAGAGGGGCTGTACTCACTGAGCTGCAGGGACATGTGCTTTGGTGTTCAAAGCATCTGGTCTTGCTGTTGTTTCCTTTCTCATTCAGTAGGATGGAGGGACAGGTGGTACTACAAGGTGTGCTTGTGATTCTAATTAAGGAAAAAATTAAGTCGTGCCCACAAAACTACAGGATCCTAAAGCTTTGGGCATGGTAGCAGCTACATAGAATAGTGTCTCATACCTGGGGGCAACTTTAGCCTATTTACTGGCTGCCCTAAAGTGGCTTTCGACTCATGGAAAACCTGTGTGAATCTGAATGGAGCTTGGCTCCTTTGGGTTTGCATTGGCTGACCTTTGGGAAAGATCAAGTGGCCTTTCTTCAGGAGCACCCCTGGGTGGACCCAAGTCTTTTGTTAACCTTTTGTATTCAGGGTCTCCGGTCTTCTTCTCATAAACAAACAAACAAGAACAAAATTCACCACCATCCAGTCAATTCTGACTCAAAGTGACCCTCTAGGATCATTAAAGTCATCGTAACTTATTAAGTGCACTGATGGATCTAGCACTATTCTAAGCACTTTATCAAGATTAGTTCCTTTAACTGAGGGCTCACGACAATTCTGTAAGATAGGGCTTCAGATTAGGGAACTGCAGCCTAGAGCCTCTAAGGAACTTGCTCCAAAGCCACAGAGCTACAATAAAAAGAGGAGCTGAGATTTCAACCCAGGCAATCTGTCTCCAGAATCTGTGTGCTCACTCATCATTCTGTCATTCTACTCTTACACAGTGCTTTTCCTAGTCGGCTCCAGAATTAGGAGTTGCTTCCAACATCTTCCAAGGATGAAATAAAAACTTGGTGAAATGAATTCCCCCTTCATCTAAGACTTAGATCCCTGGAGTTTCTCAAATTACCAACATATTAAACTATAGCAAACAAACATACAAACAGTCCCTGTAGATCCCTGGAGAAGTAGATTTATTAATGGATGGGGAGGAAGGTGAGGGGACGCTCTGCCCTTAGTGCATCTGGGATCAAAGTGCTGCCTGCACGGGCGACAGGCTCACAGGCACTCAGTGCTCAGAGGGAGTCCTTGACGCTCTGTCTTGAGACATGGCTCACAGAGGAAAATGTGACAAGTTATCAGATGAGGGAGGGACATCACTTATGTTGTTTTAGAGTCATCTCACAAAGCCGAAAAATATAGATGTCAATAAATCTTAGAGAGAAGAGAAAGAGAGACTGTTAATCTGTACTAATAGTTTACTCATCCAAGTGCACATAGCAAGCCTGTGGAGGCCACATTCACACCGGTACTTTAAAATGTTAGTTAACTGCAGAGACTGCTCGAGAAGAATTTTGTTACAGAGGAAAGGAGCAGTGAGTGATGGTGAAGAATTACTAAGAACCCAACTGCATTTCCCCCCAAGTGGGTCACGTTGAGTTCACGGTGTCACGCGCTTGAATGGCACGCCCAGGCCCTAACATTTCTTCCAACATTTTCTCCAAGAATTCCATGTTTCAGGGGACAGCCACATTAAGTCATACGCCCTTACCATCTTTCTGAGATACACTTAAATGACAGGAGCCAAGATCCCACCCCCAGATCTGTCATCAATTAGCATGTGATTCTGGGCAGGCTACTCGGCGTCCAGGGGCTCAGGCCATCATCTGTAAAATGAGGAGCTTAGAGTACCTGCTCTCTATTCACTTCACTTCTGGGTTTAATAAAGTCAACATTCTCCTATTGAATTTAAGTCCTAACCACCAAAGACTACAACAGCTAGGGCTCTTTATCTGCACAACTATTCAATGCTCACAAAGTTGAGTGGGTTTTTGCAACTTTTGAGAAAGATGTTCTGAACCAGGAAAGGCAGATTCGATTTCTCTAAATAGAGTTGATTGCTTGAGAGTGCTTTATGAGGTTCTAATTATTTGAAAACGTTACGATCTCACAACTGAAACAAAACACATGGTAGATTGCATCTGTCTGGCATTTGAGTGTAAAAGGTGCCTTCACATGCACTGTTGAAAGGTAACGTTGAGCCGGTCAAGGCTCATCGCAACCCTACCTACAAAAAGGACAAAACACTGCTGGACCCTGAGCCATCCTTACAATTCCTGCATTGTTGCAGCCCCGGTGTCAGTTCATTTCATTGAACAACGTCTTCCTGGTTTTCACTGACCCTCTGCATCGCTTCGCAGTAATGATATTCTTTTCCAACGTCTCACCTTCCTCATCTCCACGGGGCATGCTGGCTGTATCACATTTTCCCCGACACATTTGTTCCTTCTTCTGTAAGTCCATAGTAAATTCCATATTCTTTGTCAATACAATAATTCAAGTGCACCCTTCTCCAGTCTTTCTTATTCATTGTCCAGGTTTCATATGCTTATGAGGTGATTGAAAGTACCATGCCACCTCAAGGGGACAGCTTTACCTTGGAATACCTTAAAGAGGTCTTTTGCAGCAAAATTTCCCAGTGTTATACAGAGTTTGGGTCTTCACTGCTGCTTCCATGACAGTTGATTGTGAAGTGAAAATGAAGATCACTTCAATATTTTCTGTTTATAATAATGCTGCCTACTGGTCCAGTTGCGAAGACGTTTGTTGATGTTACTGTGTAATCCATATAGAAGGCAGTAGTTTTTGATATTCTGCAGGAAGTGCTGCAAGTCCGCCTCACTTTCAGAAATCAAGGTTGCATCAGCTGCACTTTGCAGGTTGTTAATAAAGCTTCCTTCAATGCTCGTGGTCATTTCCTCCTACATACTCCAGCAATTTCTCAGCATACAGATGGAATAAGTATGGCGAAGGGATACAATGCTGATTTTTCATTTTCACCTTTCCTGATTTTGAACCATGTAGTGTCTCTCTATTATAGCTGAATGGCTGCCTTTTGGTCTATACAGGTTTCGCATGAGCACATTTAAGTGCAGTGGGATTCCCATTCTTTGCATCAGTACCCATACATTTTTATGACTCTCCGAGTCGAATGCCTTTGCACAGTATATAAAACACAACCCATCTTTCTGGTTTTCTCTGTTCTCAGTCATGACCCATCTGGCATCAGTAATGATAGCCCTCCTCCACACCATCTTCTGAATCTAGCTTGAAGTTCTAGCAGTTCCCTATCAGTGAATTGCTGCACCTGTTTTAAAATTACTTTCAGCATAATTATACTTGCATGTGATATTAATATCTGATTGGAGAGCTTCACAGCCTCTGGTATAGGCACATATATGAATCTTGCCCAGTCAGTTGTCTTCCAAACTTCTCGGCATAGAGTGAGCACTTCCAGCGCAGTGTCTGTCTGTTGAGACATCTCTGTGTATTTCACCAATTCCTGAGACCTTGTTTCCACCATGCCTGCAGGGCTGCCTGGGCTTCTTCCTTCAGCACCATTAGGTCTTAATCACATGCTACTTTCTGAAAGGACTGAATGCCAATCTGTATCTTTTTGGACAATGACTCTGTATGTATTACTTCTGTTTTCTTTTGGTGCTTCCTGTACCACTCAAATTTTTGCCCATGAAACCCTTCAATATTGCAACTCATTCTCTCAGCTGGAGTCATGCAGAGCGTGTTCTTCCTTTTTGGTTTTCTCCAGGTCTTTGCGCATTTTATTACAATGCTTTACTCTGTCTTCTCAAGCTACCATTTGAAGTCTCTTGCTCAGCTGGTCATCATTTCTTCCTTTGGTTTCAGCAGCTCCATGTTCAAGTTTCAGAGGCTTTTCTGACATCCACTTTCTTTCTGATGACCTTTTGCGTCTTTCATGTCTGATAGCCTTGGTATCATTCACAACTCTTCAAGTCTTTGGTCATTAGTATTCTGTGTGTTAAAATCTAATCTTGAGAGGGTCTCTAAATTCAGTTATGATAATCTCTAGTTTGTACTTTGGTTCTTGGGGACTTGCTTTAATTTTCTTCAGCTTCAACTTGAACTTACATATGAGGAGCTGCTAATCTGGTCCCCGGTTGTCTTCTGGCCTTATTCTGACTGGCTTCCTCATCCTTCCTTTTCACAGATGTAGTTGATTTGATTCTCCATTGGTGAGAACCATGTGTATAGTTCCCATTTGTTTCTGAAAAAAGTATTTGCAATGAATAAATTGTTGGTCTTACAAAATTTTATTATGTGATTTCCAGTGTCATTTTGATCACCTACATCATATTTTCCAACTAGTCATTCTTTTTTTACCCCAACTGAAGCATTCCAATTACCAGTTTTTACCCATATATTTTGATTGCATGTTTGTCCATCTCAGACAGCAGTATTTAGTAAACATATTCCATTTCTTCATCTTTGGCATTAGTAGCTGCTGCATAAATTGGAATAATAGTCATATTAACTGCTTTTCTTTGTAGGCATATGCATATTATCCTATTGTTATCAGTGTTATACTTCATGGTAGATCTTGAAATATTATTTTTGACAATGAATGAGGCACTGTTCCTCTGGCATAGTAGACTCTATGAGTGTTCAATTAAAAATGGCTCAAAGCAGTCTATGTTCCACTAATGACTATGATATCAATTTTCAAGCATTTTATTTCACATTAATACACACAAAAATCCTAAGAGAAGTCATGTTCTCATTCTGCCTAACAGATGAGAAAACGGAGGGAACAGAATCATTAGGTGATACCATAGGTTTAAGCAATATTCAATAATTTGCTATCTGTTCACCAAAAACATGATCTCAACCTTTCTGTATAAACAGAATTTGTCATATATCCTAGGCTTAGAGAACAGAACCAGAAGATGTGAAAGATGGAATACCTTCCATCATTCCTCAGGGATGATCTAGTCTAACCCCTATAATGTCTTACTGATTAGGAAACGGAAGCCTAGGAAAGTTAAGAGACTGAACCTCTGTTCCCAGCCAAGTATGGAAAACCTGCCTCAGATCCCCATTCTCTTTCCAACATCCCAACCATGTTGCCTCACAAATCAATTCAATGACACTATTCCATGACCTTTCACGTAAGTGAGGTCAGTTATCATTGTTCTTCCAGATTTAAAGTGCTTAGCTCCTAACATTATAGTTCTTGGATTTTCTCTACTCTGGCTACCCTCCTAGGGAGCTCCTCTTTGGCATTCTAAACCACAGTCAGAGCAAGAAAAGGACCTTTCTTTCTCTGAGCAATATATTTCTTTCTTTCTAACAATATATTTCTATTGATAATGAAAGCTAACAACTATGGATCCCTTACAGAGTCCCAACTCTGTGTTGCTTCTCAAACAACCAATTTATAACAGCAATCACTTATAAGAGCTTACAGTGTGTCAGCCGCTGTTCTAAATGCTTTACAAACATAACTTATTCATCCCTACAACTGTCCTGTTTAGGAACCACGACTTTCCCCATTTATAGAGGAAACAAAGGTACAGGGAAGTGACTTGTCTAAATTCACAGTCAGAAATGTGACAGCCAAGATCTGAACCCAGATGTTTTAGCTCAAAGTTTGCATTATGAGGTAACTGCTTCTGTCCAAGCTTATTTTGGCAGCACTGTCAAAGATATGGCATATATTTTATATATATATATATATGAAGCATTTCAGTGATTTGTAGATTTGAACTATAATGAAGCACACAAGTTTTTAACACCAGCATAAAATCTTTGTTTCCTAGCTCTGTAATCATAGGCCAGTTACTTAACTTCCCTGTGCCTCATTTGCTTCAAGTGGGAAAGGAGATAAAACAGTACTAATATTACTGGTTCTTGTGGAGTAAGTACTGTTGAATTACAGATAACATGTTTATCAAATGTGCAGATGACATGAAGCTAGGATGAGGTTATAAAGTGGTAATGAATACATAAAACACACAGGTAACACTTGACATGTAATAAATATTAGCTATTATTTTTGCTGCTGTTAGCATTGCCAGTAGTATATTTATAATCTTACCCTACTTTACACACACAAGGGGGCTTCAAAAGTTGGTGGAAAAATGGAATTAAAAGATAGTGGAACTTTCCCTGAACATTTTTGAAGTTCCCTCATACACAGCTAGTATTTAGAACCCAACTATAAGAATGTATGTTAATCCTAGGTCTCACCTTGCTATTTTCGTTCATTTCAATTTGGTGCAGTTTTAATTCTTTGGGTCGCATCATCTAGGTAACTTTATGGCATGTGTAACTTTGAGAAATATCTGTCACCTCAACGGGTTAGGAGAGAGTGCTGACCAGGTGAGATCACTCAGCCACCTCCTTCCAGATGGGTATTCACTAAATCATTGGCTTCTTTTATATAGTGTTGTCCAATGATCAATTTTTCTAAAATCTATGGTGCTTGGATTACATTCTCCCCCCTAGTTCATCCACACAAGCACCAATCAGAAATTCAATGAAGTGCTTCTTGGTGTCTAGAAATATACTAACTAGGAAATGTACAGCAATTTTATTGAAGAGGAGGAAGAGGAAAAGTAGCAGTTGGCTTCTGGAGGATACCTTTTTCCTAAGTGTTCATAACATACCTTTTGAGATTCAGTACAAGTTCCAACTAGATGCTCTATCAAGCTAGCAGCAGCATTAGACTTTATCCTCCTTCCTACTTCAGCATGTCTTCCATCTTCCATGATCATTGGGGGTAGTGGTGTCCGTGGCTTTTCTTTCACTTTTGTAAGTGCTCTATCCTGGATGTCACGTATCTGGGCCACGAACCTTGAACTTACCTAGAACAGCTTAGATTCGCTTTTATAATCAATCCACCCACCTTGGGCTCAATTCCCTATGCCAACGTTTGTACTACCTGTTTCAGTCTGACAGTAATTCTCTTTGATGGAAGAGTGGGAAGAGAGCAATTGAGAAAGTTTTTTTTTCTCTTCTCTTTGCCATTTCATAACATCACCATCTCCAACCCATTCAGCATGTGGATAGTAGCCTTATCTCCCTGCTCGGCCACCAAAAAAAAACCAAAAAAAAAAACGTACTGTTTTCTTAATCCTCCAATTTCAGCTGATTCTGTTTGAACATTCTAGACTGAAGACATTTTCTTTCACAATTACCTTATAAGTTTAATTGTTCCTTCAGTTCATCTTTTTTTAAAAGTTGAACTCCTTACACAGGTATGAGGTCTACATATGTTAATCAGAGAATCTACCTTAAAGATATAACTAAAATCCCGCTAAACTCGCTGCCATTGAGTGGATTCTAATTCAGAGCTACCCCAGAGGCAGAGGAGAACTGCTCCAGTGGGGTTCCAAGACAGTGAGCTTTATGGGAGTAGACAGCTTAGATGTTCTCCTGTGGAGCAGTTGGGGATTTCGAACGGCTGACCCTGGGATGCAGAAAAACTTTTCAGACACAAAGATGTCCACTGATTGCAGTGTTGTCAATAATAGTGAAAAAAGAGAACATCAAAAAAAGACAGTTGAGTAATTATGGACAACACTTGTGATAGAAAATTATGCAATTAATAAAATAAGGAACTGGAAACACAGGAATCCAGGACAGATGATCCCTTCAGGACCAGTGCTGAGAGTGGCCATACCGGAGGGTTGAGGGAAGGTGGGGTAGAAACAGGGAACCGATTATAAGGATCTACATATAACCTCCTCCCTGGGGTACGGACAACAGAAAAGTGGATGAAGGGAGGGATACATCAGACAGTGTAAGAAATGACAAAATAATAATAATTTATAAATTATCAAGGGTTCATGAGGGAGGGGGGAGTGGGGGGGAGGGGGGAAATGAGGAGCTGATACCAAGGGCTCAAGTAGAAAGCAAATGTTTTGAGAATGATGATGGCAACAAATATGCAAATGTGCTTGACACAATGGATGTATGTATGGATTGTGATAAGAGTTGTATGAGCCCTCAATAAAATTATGTTTAAAATATCTGATATGCAGGATGCACTTTCATTGTTACAAATTTAACAAAATGAAAGCATAGTGATTAATCACAAAAACAATATGTAATTATATCTTGTGAAATATTTATTTCTAATGACAAATAAATGAAATTTTGTCTTGGAAATAAAAAGAATATCTGGTCATCTGGAAAAATCACTAAACATTATGTGTGTGGATACAATCTCAAAAAGTGCACAGAGAAATACTGATGGAACAAATTGACAGCTATTGTCACTTATAAGTAGAATTATAGTGATATGTATCATCTTGCTTCTGATCTCTCAAGTCTCTAAGTTAAGCATCTACCACTTTTATGTTTACGAGGAAAATCAAATCTATTTAAGAACCGAGCTCGTCAGAGAATGACCCAATGCAGTCTCACCATCTTTCTGAGCTGCCTCGCTCCATTCTCTTCCCCGTAGAAGTCCTGTGCGGTTTACAGGTTCAAGTGCCATGTTTAAGAATACAGACTCTCGTGAGTTGTAGTTGTAGGCTCTTTAACCAGGGCATCATAGAGACCTTTAATTTTTTTTGAAATATGCCTTCTGAACGTCAAGAGAACACTTGCCTGATTATGCCTCCATTTCCCTTCCCCAAACTCTAAGACAGTATTTGCATTCTCACCAGAAATTGCCCTCATACATTTCTCAGTGTTAATGATTCTTCCTTATTTATCAGGCTTGAGTCCAACCCAGCAGTGTCCCTCTCAGTTTCTTCTGCCCTCTGGGAGATAAAATTGCTATCCATGATAGCCCCTTGGCACCCCAACACCCTTCCCAACCGTCCGCAGGTCTGGCTTGGACAGTCAGGGCACATCAGATCTGGGCAGCTCTTTACCAGACCAGATGTTTCCGTATCCATGCCATGCTAGCCGCTGTTCTGTGAACGAGTCAAAGCATCTGTAACTACATCTGCAAAGAAACTGAAGTTCAGTGCGGGTGCAGGCTTTGCTCACAGTTACAATGGACCTACGACCAGAACTCCTGGTCTTCTGTATTAGTCCAGGTAACTCTCTCCAGGTCAAAGGATATCAGGGCAGGGGGGTGGGGGGTGGTGGAGGGTGGGGGGATCTCTTTGTACTCTAACATGTACTGTGGAAAAAAAAATTGCAAGAGAACCAGGCATCACAACCATAAATTCCATTCCTCATGGCAGGCCCGGCTCCGCGAGAGATCCAGCGCTCTGACTTCAGCAGAGGGGCTGCAGCAGGCGTGATTTACCTTAGGGAAGTTTCTTGGGTGCTTTGCCCTCAGAAATGAAACCAACACAATATCTTTCATAGCCCTTCCATAGCTACTCCCCAGGAGTCCATTCCAACCCTGTCTCCTCCCTACCGGCCCCAGCTTCTCTCCACATTGACCCTGGGGGAGGCCACGCCCGCCAGCCCATGATGGTTTTTGACAAGGCCTGGTCCTCTCACTCCTGGGTCTGCCTCTAACCTTGGGTGTGCTATTTGACCAAAACCACTTTCTGCACACAAAGTCTGCCACGAGAGAACTGGAAGTTCCAAAACATTTCCTAGTTTTCTCCTCAAGGTGACCCTGTATCTTAGTTTCCAAGTGGAAGCTGGAAGGTCATCCTCAGGTCTCTTGTCCAGAGCTCCAAGAGCAGGACTACTGTTAGTTCACATTCAAAGTCATATTCCACTCCCTCACATTGAGTTGATATAAATTTCGTTTTCTGGAATTTTTCTGGTTTCTACCCAGCTTTAGCCAAAAAGCATTTTTATAAGAAGATGAGTAGAATAACTGGCCATGAGTTTTCTCTCTCTCTCTCAAATATGACTTAGAAGATTCCATCTTACTTCTGCTTTTGGACAGCATGGCCAAATGTGATGAAAGGAATAT
>NW_022105855.1:2889480-2892094 GCF_000313985.2 Echinops telfairi
CCCGGAGGGCAGTTTAAAGATGAAACGAGATAATCCATACAATGATTCCGTACTGTACACAGACCACACATACTCAACATCCTTTGGGGGGGGGGGACCCAGCAGCCCCCAGGTAGGAAGACGAGACTATCTGATCTTGTAAAGATTTACAATCTCAGAAACGCTTAGGAGTAGTTCTACTCTGTCCTATAGGGTCTCTATGGGTTGGAATCGACTTGATGGTAGTGTTGTTTATTTGTTTGGGGAAAGGGGTGTTCAGGAATTGATTAGCAGATTAGCTCTACTTGCTATGTATCTCCTCTTCGAGATACTCCTCAGCTCACTGGAGCCACAAATCTGGACAGGAGTGTGTCAGCTCTGGCCGGAGCTACAAGGCGAGTGCAGGGTCGTAAGGAGGGGCACTGGTCCCATCACGTAAAAGCTGGGGAAACAGCTCAGGCGGGGCTGTAGAGAATGGGCTAGAGCAGGCGAGAGGAGGGGGAAAGGAGGATGAAAAGCCCATCCAGACCTGGGGCCAGGGTGAGGCAAATGAGGCATTTGGTCAAGGGGCAAAATATAAAGGGGTGCCGAGAACTTGGTACTGTGGATAAATAATAATAATAATAATAATAATAATAGCTTAATGCAATAGTTGAAAAATCAAATGAATGCAACAAATTTGTGAAAAGGAAAATAGCAGCCTTTTCGTTAGTCATATAAAAAAGAGGGATGGTGGGGGAGGGTGTCTGGACTCTCGCTAGTTGATCCAGGGAACCCCCAGGAATCAGTTGGGTACATTTCTGGAGGCATGGATGCAAAGGAGCTTGACATGCACTTACTGAGATCTCGCTCCGTTCGCCAGGGAGTCGGCTCAAGACTCACAGACCTGATGTCCAGTGTTTGAGGCTGTACGTCCTTATGGGAGCCGACGGGCTCAACTTCCTCTTAAAGGGGTGTTGGTGGGTTTGAACTGCCTACCTTTTGGTTAGTGGTCCAACTTTTACCCGGGAATGCCACCAGATCTAACTTAGATACAATGCCCCAAATAACTGAGATTTGACGAGAGTGAGAGAGAGAGGGAGACACACACACACACACACACACACACACACACACACACACGGCATGCCTCCTGATCGTTTGGGGAGGAAAACATTGAAAAGAGGCAGCGAGTGTGTGCACTGGAGTCAGAGGTGGGGAGGCCGATAAGATGGTGACTGTAGACGACACATGACTGCTTAGTGACATGCAAACACCTGACCTTAAATACAGATGTCCCTTCTAGGGTGCTTTCTGACTCATTGCTAATCTACTGCAGGTTGGCCCCACATTCTGTGGCTATAGGGTTGGCATCAACCCTTGGTACCAGCCATGAACTTCTCATGCAAACTAGTGACTATCAATCACTGACAACCTATCTTCCTTAGAGAGCGAGGCAGCTCTGCCCCAGAAGGGGAGGTGTGATAAAAGAGACTAGATTCTAAAGCAAAGGGGTCTAAGAAGAGCAGCACTCATACACTGTTTAATTATCAATTTTCTTCACATTTATACCCAGGAAGATGTCTAACTTTAATGAGAAAGGGGGAAAAAAAAGTAGGGAAAATAGAGACTAAGAGTTGCAATGCTCCTCTGGCAGATTGTGTGAACAAATTTAAACTGCTGGTAAAAACCTTATGTGAGAGGTTTGTTTTGGTTTTTTTAACCCTCAGTAGACACAGAGGGTTAAACAGAGAAAGGGCCTGTTGGCTTTGCATGATCAACAAAACACAGATGGTTCACGAGGGGTGTCTGAATAAAGAAGAATTAATGTCCTTCCCCTCCCTTCCCCCACCCCTACCTTTAAACCACCCCCACCTTTAAACCACACATGATCATCTCGTGTCCGCTACAGTCTGCAGGACATGCCTTTGCAAAGCGTGAACAAGAGTGAAACTCATTCTCATTCTGGAAGGGAACCAGGGACCTGATCTGACCAGTCACTGGCCCGGGAGAAGCTTTTCTTTATGTGGTTCAGCTGCGCCTGTGCCCTTCCCTCCTGGTTCCTTTTATTCCTACAGCACTTAAAAAAAAAGAAAGAAAGAAAAAAGCAAGCTGTCTTTTCTCAGGATGGAGACAGCCCTTATTATCTCCGAGCCCTGGGAGGCAAACAGAAGGACAGAAGGCTGGGGGATTGGCGGGGAGCAGAGGAGGCGGCTGGGAGGTGGGAGAGGGGCTGGACAAAGGAAACTTCGTACAACTCCACAGACCTCAGGGAATACACAGGGCTAAAAGGGCAGACTTGACCAGGGGTCCCAAAGCCATCTAACACCCTCCTGCAGCCAGGCTTTTCTCAAAGACTGTCTTCTTTAGGAGAAGGGGAAATCTTCCCCATCTTTCCTTCTACTCCTCCTCTTCCCTGGCTCTCTGGAGAGCAGAGTGATTCCAGGGTTTGGGAAGGCTGGTTGCCTTTGGGTATTAACTCTCCTTTGAGGCTGGCAATACTGGTGCTGACTCAGCATTCGAGGACAGACTGACTGAGGCCACAGGGGCGGGACAGAAGCGTCCTGACTGTACTGCCAGCGCTTCATGAAACGGGGACAATCAAACTTGGAGAAGCGACTTCTATTTAAAGATAATTGTTCGTGTATTGGTATTC
>NW_022105855.1:2892742-2902852 GCF_000313985.2 Echinops telfairi
AAAGGGGTGCTATGAGTCAGAAGTGACTTGATGGCAGTGAGTTTGGGGTTGGAGTACGGCTGTGAAGACTTCTGCGAGGGGACCCCAGGAAAGGGCAGATAGTAATGACTGGACCCATCCACACCTTCTCACGCTCAGGCACTCAGATGAATGAATGAGTCTGGAAGGAGGAGTCAGAGGACCCTCATGTTCAAAGAGTGGGTTCCAGAGTTGGTGGGGGGGTCCCTGAGCAGCAGAAGGGAGAGGGCAGCAAGAGATTTGGTCCGGCAAAGCCTTGAGGGTGTCAGTCCATTTCCCACCTCTCTCTGATCTTTGCCACATAGGCTGAATAAAATCTTGTTTTTCTCCTCACTAAAAAAGAAAGAAAAAAGACTCTATACAAGATAAACCGATCAAAAGGGGGGGCGGGCATTCAAAACAAAATTTTAAATTCTCATGGACTCTAGACTTTTTAGAACCATCGAGGGTTCATAAGCTCTTGAAACCTGGGGGTCACTTGGGGAAACCTTTAAAATTTAAACCAAAAGACTCGTCTGAAACAGTGTTGAAACCAAATAATGGCTTAGCTTACCTAGCAGAGGGGGTCGGCCTCGATGGAGACAGTCTGTAAAAGGAGATAGGATGGAACGGACAACAGCAACTTGAAAGTTCCCAGAAACCTTAGGAGTAGTGAGTTTCTATCTGTGGGAGAGGAACCACTCAGAAAAGGGGGCGAAAATGATTATACAACTCAAAGAATGTAACTGCTATCACTAAATTGTTCATGTAGAAACTACTGAATTGGTGGGTATCTTCTGATGCATATTCTCAAAAACAAAAGAGGAAAATCCTATGTCTTTTAAGAAGACTTGAAAGTACCTATGTCTAAGGACCAGGGATGTGAATAGTCTTGCTGTCATACAGAGTACATTGAAAAGTGAATTATTTCAGATGTAGTTAGGCTAAAATTTAACACCTGATTATTCGATCTCTTTTGATTCATTTTAAATTTGTTCTAGTTTTTAATATTTTCTTTCTTTTCTATTAAGGTTTTCACTCTGTTTTACTTTGCAAGTGCTGTTAATTTTATTGCTGTTTTTAATGTTTCTGCATATGAAATGTAGCATAGATAAATCTACAGGGGCAGTAACTGAATGAATAGTTTCTTGGGGGTATGACAGGAGAGGTCAGGGAAAAGGGGGAGCTAATAACAATGAGTATAAGAATGGGAAAAATGTTCTTAAATCAATTGTGGTGATGACCGTACAACTTTTCTTAATATGATTGAATTATTGAATTGAATGATTTGTGAATTATATGCCAATAAAAGTTTAAAACAAAATTTAAAAAGAAAGCAGTCTATAGTTTCTAAGCCTTCCCTCCATTTCCTTTTTTCTCTTCCAATTTGCCTGCATAAGAGCCTAGGACACCTGGCCCATAGAATGTCCCACAGTTGAGAGTGGCTGACTGTACATATTCTGGTATAATCAACATACTTCTGTCCTTGGTATTGCATGTAAATTGGCAGCGAAATAGAGACCTTATCAGACTTGCATTTTGCGGTTGGCAAAATGAGATGGGGGGGCTTCAAGCATTTGTAGAAAATTGCATTACATTTTTTCCTATGAACCTTTTGAAGCCCCCTCCGTTGGGTGCTGTGGCCTGTCTGTCTGTGGGAGACATACAGTCTGGTTGTGTGGTGCTGGAAGCTATAGATTCTCCATGGCTAGATCCACTAGCTAGCAGTTAGTCAAAACAAACTCATTGTCATCAAGTCTATTCTGACTCAGAGGAGCTCTGGTGGCATAATGGTTATGAATTGGGCTGCTAACTACAAGGTCTGCAGTTCAACTACAAGATCAGCAGTTCAAAACCACCAGCCGCTCCACAGGAGAAAGATAAGGCTTGGAAACCCACAGGGGTAGGTCTATTTTATCCTATAGGATCACTATGAGTAGCAGTTAACAAAGAGTGGTAAAATAGTGATTATTTCAATCCTACCATTCCAATTTTGTTTATCAGCTGTAATTCTTTAACAAAGGGTTGTTTCCCCTTCTTTACTATTTGGTTTGCCAGAGGTACATTCATTAGGAAACAAGATAAACATTTTTTCCCTTATTTGCCAGTTTCAGAATGAGCCCCAGTTATCACCTGCAGGTGACCAACTGCTTATTTTTTATTACCATTATGACTGACGTAGTTTCAATCTCCTACAATCAGTATGTTTTTGAACTTTAAATTCTTCCATCTCTCAGTAGTGGGAGTCTCCTCAAGTTGGCTTCTGATAAACTTCTTGGCCGTATGTTATGACAAGATGCTTAGGTTCATTTTTTTTTCCAGGTTCATGTTTTACATTCTTGTTCAGACTTGGAATCAGCTATTTCCTCCCAAAGAAGTCCAGCTTTCGTGAGTGAGTCTAAGACCATAATTTGTGTAAGAGAGGCATTTAACTGCTTCTGTATTGGTCACGGTTTCTAGACCTCTTGAGCGCACGTGTGTAAACACCTAGCTATTCAGACACATGTTTCTGAACACAGATAGAGATGCTCATCTATCATCTATTGACCGATCCACTTCTTCTGTATTTCATCTGTATTTCCTTTCTTCTATACTAAGAATCTTGGCTTAAGAACACAGGTGATAACAGAGCAGAATGTCCCACAATCGTCCAACATTATACATTTACTTTATCCCACATTAGACACAAAATAGTCTCAGAATAGTAATACCAATACTACAAACTAGCTCAATATAATTACCATGAACCCTTAACTTAAAAAAAAAAAGAATTGCCTATCTTCTCACTTTTTCCCCCTAGTTGACGTCTGTCTACATCCTTGAGCATAAAGAAACTATGCCTCTTTCTTTAAGCCTCCCTCTACTGTTAGGTCTCTTATTTAATGTTCACCACTGTCCTTATGCCAGTTTTTCTCCACTCACCAGTTGGTTCACTCGTGAAGCTCATTCACAAATAAATTCTGCAGAAAGGAAAGACAGTGTGTGAACTGATGATACTTTGCCTGAGCCCTGTGCACCTGAAGTCAGTTTTGCTAGAGGCAAAGTTCTTCTCCTGTCTTCTCTCCTCAAGGCACTGAGTTTGTTATTCCTTTGCTCTGGCATACAGACGTGCTGTTCAAAAAGCTTGCTGGTAATCTCATTTCCTTTCCTTTACGTCACTTGCTATTTTTGCTTAGATGCTCAAACGACTTTTCTTCTTTCGGTGAAGCTCAGCACTTTGCTAGAAGATATTGGCTTGGGGTTAATATTTAGGTTGAAGTAGTGTACCCTTTCTTATGCAGTTTCAAAGTTTTCTTGACTTCGTACAGTTTTTGGTATCTGCTCTGTCTCCTTGCTCTGGTTTTCTTCATAGGCTCCTATTATCCACAGTTGAAATTTCCCTGCCTCTCTTTAATAGTTGTCACTTTCTTTGAATTGTTTTTTATTTTAGAAATGAAATTTCATTTTCTATCTTCTCAGGAATTGCCTTTTGTATATATTCTTCTTATATTCTTATGAACCTACTCTTCATTTCTGAAATAATTTTTATTTTTCTTATAAAAGTTGGGGTAGGGTTTGACCTCAGTACTTTCCGATTGCTCATTTTCACGTTAGTTTTCCTGCACTTTCAAGAAATAGTGGGCCTCTAACCTTACCAATCTCCCCTTTTCCACCCCTGCTGCCCCCATGGAATGTTCAAATATGTGGGTGACTTGCGTTCTGAAATGTTCCTGGCTCTGTCTCCATTTCCCACTTTTATTTGGTCCTTTCCCCTAAGCCTGGGTTGCTCCTATCCTGTTCAATTCAATTCCACTCCTAGCAGTTCCTCCTCAATGTAGGATCTTGAGAACTGGGTTAGTTCTTCTCAGAATTCTCAGTGCCAAGGATGCTCAACACCCTTCAGACCTCACCACAAGTGCCCTGAGCCCACCACCCACTTTGGGAATGAACAACACAACGCTCCCACCTATAGCCACTTCTTCCAAATAGACCCCCCTTGCTTTCCAGTGAACGCCTTTGGACTGCTTTTGAAGTTTTTCCTGTTCTCATGTCCATCTTGGGAGTATCCTGTCACTTAGTGTGCTGTCAATGCTATGGGCATTTGGATTTTGCTCTGCTTTCACGTAAAGATCCAGAGGGTTGAGAAACAATACTCCTGCACGTGTTCTCTTCCTAGACTCCATACCAGTGCCCTACTTGAAGGGTTGCTAAAGCTCCCTGTGTCTTAAAAAAGAGGATCCACCTTGCGTATCTAAGTGAACTGCTGCTGGAATTTGGGGTAGTAAGAGAAAGACACGTGACAACACGAGGACTCTCTGGCCACAGGACAAAGAGCAGGAACCACTAGCTTCCTAAGAGCAGCAAAGAGGTACCACCCAGGACGAGTGCACACCGTGAACTGGTTTTAAGGCTTACGGGAAACTGAGTGTCAAGGGAGAAAACTAAGTGGTGATTCCAGTGAAGACAAAGCTTTGAAAAAGGAAGGCATGTCTCGTGCAGATTGGAACAGCAGTAACTGTGAAAATGCAACCTTGCACTGTCTTGCCACATCTCCTAATGCTAAAAGAGGAGCCCAAGCGGTGCAGTGAGGAGGACTTGTGGAGTAGTGGTTACTCGATGGGCTGCGGACTGTAAGGTTAGCAGTTCGAAACTATCAGCTGCTCCTTGGGAGAAAGACAGAGCTTTCTACTCCTGTAAAGAGTTACAGAGTGACAGTCTCGCAACCTAAGCACACGGAGCGACCATGAACAGAGAGGTCTACAGGGCCAGCCCCAATCAGAGTCAAACTGACCCACCTCCCTAGAAGTATGTGCTACAGAGGTTAAGACTAAACCTACAGGGAGAGGGGCAGGCCTGCCACGCCCACACGGAAGCAAATCAATTAGGAAAAAGAGAGAGCCAGGGACTCAACCCCATACTGGCACACCAAGTCCTGAGGATGACATCCCTGCGAGGAACTGCTAAGGCACAGGGAGGGCAGCAAGGCCGACAACAGCTCGAGACATGATGTCCCCTCGCTGGAGCATACCGTGACAGTATTGGGAACACACGGTGGAGTGAGTCCAGTCTGACCCCACACAGGAGGGTGAACCAAGAAGGGAATGTAACAGACCAGCAATGGGAGCAAAGCCAAGCCACAAAGCCCCCGAGGAGCCCCCAAAATAGACTTCAGACTAGGGGAGGGGGCAGGTCCCAGACCCCCTAGGACAGGTGGGCAGACAGTCATAAAGGTCAGCGGACAGAACTGGAATTATGTATGCTTTATTGTTTTCTTTTGCTAGTTTTTTCTTCTCTCCGTTTTTCCCCCCTCTTTTTTTTAAATAATCATTTTATTAGGGGTTCATACAACTCATCACAATCTGTACATACATAATTTGTGTCCAGCACATTAGTACATATGTTGACTTCATCATTCTCACAACACCTGCTTTCCACCCAAGTCCTTGGTGTCAGCTCATTTTTCCCCCTTCCTCCCCCCTCCCCCTGAACCCTTGATAATTTATAAATTATTATTATTTTATCATATCTTACCCCATCCAACATCTCCCTCACCCACTTCTCCGCTGTCCTTCCCCCAGCAGGAGGCCATATGTAGACCTTGTCATCTGTTCCCCCTTTCTCCCTCACCTTCCCTCCACCCTCCCGACATTGCCACTCTCTCCACTGGTCCTGGGGGGGTTCATCTGTCCTGGGTTCACTGTATTTCCAGTTCCTATCTGTGCCAGTGTACATCCTCTGGTCCAGCCGGACATGTAAGGTAGAACTGGGATCATGGTAGTGGGCTGGAGGAAGCATTTAAGAACTAGAGGAAAATTGCATATTTCATTGTTGCTACACTGCACTCTGATTGGCTCATCTCCTCCCCGCAGCCCTTCTGCAAAGGGATGTCAAATTTCCCCCGGATGGGCCCTTAGTCCCCACTCTGCACTCCCCCTCATTCACAATGTTATGATTTTTTTTTGGTCTTTGATGCCTGATACCTGATCCCTTCGCTGCCCTGTCATCTTATAGGCTAGTGTGCTTCTTCCATGTGGGCTTTGTTGTTTCTCAGTTAGATGGCCCCTTGTTTATCTTCCAGCATGTGGAACCCCAGATTCTATGTAATTGACAGCTTGGCACCCTCAACTTTCTTCACCATATGTGCGTATGTACCTGCTTTGTCTTCAGCATTCGTGTGGGGGTAGGCTGGTGTGCTTCTTCCTTGTGGGTTTTATTGTTTCTTAGCTAGACAGCTGCCTGTTTGTCTTCAAGCCTTTAAGACCCCAGATACTGTATCATTTGATAGCCAAGCACCATCTGCTTTCTTCACCACTTTTACTAATGCACCCCCTTTGTCCCCAGCGATCGAGTAGGGACAGGCTGGTGTGCTTCTTCCTTGTGGGTTTTGTTGTTTCTCAGCTAGATGGCTGCTTGTTTATCTTCAGGTCTTTAAGGCTTCAGGTGCTATATCTTTTGGTAGCTGGGCACCATCAGCTTTGTTTACCACACTTGCTTGTGCACCCATTGTCTTCAGCGACTTCAGTGTTATATCTTTTGGTAGCCAAACACCATCTCTCCCCTCTCTTTTTATTTAATCTTTTTTCTTTTTTCTTTGTCTCCGTTCTTGTTGTTTTACCTATAGAAGATAGGTATGGGAAGCCTGAGGAGAAAGAAATGGGACTGATGGTTCCTGAGGGACTTGGGAGAAGGAGGAAGCGGGGAACGGGAGTTGTGAGCAAACAATGCCATAGACAGGGGAACAACTGGCAAATTAAAATCAATAACAAGGAGGACATAGAGATCCTAGTGGTGTTGGAATAACAGCAGTCTAGCTAAGAGGAATTACTAAGAGGCAGAAAGAAGAAGGGTGAGCGTGATGGTGGGGCAGGAGGAAGGTAAAAGTAAACAGGAAAGATCTAGGAAGAAAAGCTATGGGGTATAAACATAGGTGTTTATCCAGGTAGATATATTAATTCATAAAATTGAGGTATTGGCCTATATACATATATTTATATGGCAATATATTGAGGAAGTGGACAGACTTTGGGCCCAACAGATAAACCCTTCAGAAACAGAAATGGGAGTAGAGATACTTGGAGCATAGGGGGAAGGTGTGGGGAGATGGGGAGGAAGGGCGAACTGATCAAAATGATTGACGCATACCTCCCCATCCCCCAAGGGCATGAACAACAAAAATATGCGTAAAGGGAGATAGTGGTCCATGTAAGATATGAAAATAATCATAATTTATAATCTATCAAGGGTTCACGAGGATGGGGGTGGTGGTGGAAGGAGCTGATACCAAGGACTCAAATAGAAAGTAATTGTTAAGAAAATGGTGATGGCAACATATGTACAGATATGCTGGATCCAATTGATGCAAAGATTGTTTTAAGAGCTGTAACAGCCCCCAATAAAATGATCTTAAAAAAAAAGTTACTGTCTGGGTAACTCACCGGGGTAGTCCCACCCTGTCCCATCGGGTCGCTGTGAGTGGGCATCGACTGGATGCAGTGAGTGAGTGGAGCGGCGGTGAAGCAGCTCAGTGAGAGGGCAACGCTTAGCACCCATCAGCAGCTCACCAGGAGGAAGAAGTGGCAGTCCGCTTCTGGAAAGACTTACAGCCTTGGAAACGTTGCGGGGCAGTTCTTTCTACCCTGTTCTCCAGGGTCCCTACGAGTCAGAACCATCTCAACGGCGACCGCTATCACAAAAATCCAAGACACGCGCAAGTCAGTTTTGGAAAAGTAGAAAACTCAACAGATGTGGCCTCCTGGCTGCACAACTAGGTCATTCTAGTCCACGGCGAAGGCCTGCCTACGTTCGTCTTTTCCATGCTCATGGACAAGTCCCTGCTGCAAGGAAATATGGGAGAATCTTGGTGCTACGCTGGGCAAGCTCTCAGCTGCTAACCGAAAAGTTGGTGATTTATATCCACCAGGGGCTCTGCGGGAGCAAGACCTGTGATCTGTCCCTGTAAAGACTACAGCCCAGAAAACAAGGGGTCACTGCGAGTCTCAATCAACTCAACAGCACCTAGCAACGACAACGAAGACCAAGTTGGGCTGAGTCACACATTTCCCTTGGAAGTCAAGGGGCGAGTAAGAGCCCCACAAACCCTATGAGGTGTGCCCCACCAGGGCTCTGCAGGTGTGCATGGCCCTGCTGTGGGCTCTCACTCCATGTTGTTGCTTTTAACCTCGCTGCTACCGCCGCCCCCCCCCGCCCCCCAACCAGTGTGGAGACCCTGCTCATTCTTGACACACCAGCCCTACCCGAGGATGCTGTCATGTAACGATAATTTTTAAAAGATGACTGTTCTAATGCAGCCCTTGGAAACCTTGCAAGAAATGTATTGATTTGAGATGCGCGCGCTGAATTATTGAGCTTTGGCACAGGGAAATAAATCTTTCCCATTCCCCCTGCCTAGTGCCAAGTGCGGCTTCCAGGAAGCAAGGACAGTCCTTGCTGGAAATGAAGCAAAACGCATTCTGTCACGTTCCCTTTGCTGCACTCCCTACCCCCCTTTCCCCGCACTTGCAATTCACTGACAAAAGCACTTTCCAGCCATTGCTCATTTGCCTGAATAGGCATTCGAATTAGTAATGCCCAAATTAGTAATGCCTGGCTGAGGCAGCTTCCTAAATAATGAGGCCTGATCATTTTGGCAGACCCTGAGGCCCAAGGAAAGCAAGTTTACAACACGTCGTTAGGTTAGACATACTTCCAGTTTTGCAGCTAGCATTTCCCCTGCAGACTTGGGAGCGCGAAAGGAAAGGGTATACGCTTGCTGATGCTAGAGGTTAACAAGCCCAGGAGCCGGCCCAGTGCCAGGGAGGTGGGAGACGGTGTGGGCAAAGGGCTCGAGGCTGTGGCCTGCGCAAGCTCATGTCGGGATTCCATACACAAACGTCCCGGACATCTGCTGCTTTCTTTTCAATCCGGACGGATCATCTCACCGGGCAGTGAGCCAGGGGAATTCCCACCATCTCCAAACCAGAGTGTGGTACGACTAGGCCCAGTGCTCCCCACCCAGCCACGTCCTCACCCCTCCACCTAACCCCTATGAGCTGACCAGTTGACTCTGACTCATGGAGATCCCACGGGTGTCAGAAGAGAATTGACTTCACAGGGTTTCAGAAACAGACTGCCAGGTCTTTCTTCCAAAGTGTCTCTGGGTAAAGCCAAACCTGCAACCTTTCAGTGAGCAGCTGAGTCCAATAGCCATCAGCCATCTACACTGGGCAGGGGCTCCAAACAGGTCTTACGTAGATACCCGTTTTGCACTGCATCTTGTGTTTGGTGCAGGATCTGACAGGCTGGTGGGGAAGAGAGACACGTACACTGACACAGGACCGGGGAAGATTTTTCAGAACTGCAGGAGGAATGAAGACTGATGAAAATAGCTTTCCAGGTAAAGGGAGTGGGGGGCAGCAGATAAAGGCGTGCGGCACAGGAAAGGCCACGATTAGGGTGCATGTGGTGTGATTGTACGCTTCAGTGGAGGCGCAGGAACAATGTGGATGTTTAATAGGCATTGTAGAGTTAGCGTGCCCCAAGCTAAGGTTAAGCACTCAGATGCTAACCGAAAGGCCAGCAGTTTGAGGCCACTGGCCTCTAAAGATCCTGTAAAGATCACAGCCTTGGAAACTGTGTGTGTGTGTTTGTCTTCAGTCCCACAGGCTTGTATGTGTCAGAATTAACTTGCTGGCAATGGATTGATAGGCTTCCAGCTGGCCTTCTGGTATGAGGTGTCCAACTGTGATTTTCCTAGTCTTTCCCATTTCAAACCAAAAATCAGTCTCAGTGAGGCAAAACACTAAGGGGGTGCAACAGAACAGCAAGGGAATGGAGCGGCGAGGTCCTCAGGGAATGCTGAAGGCGGACTTTGGGGCCAGGGCGTGGTGCCCCAACAGACTGGCCTGGAAAACACTCCTAAAGGCCAACAAACTATCCTTGAACTAACTACAAGATTTTCTTTCTTGTTTAGTTTTTTGTCATTGGTTTGTTGTTGTTGTTACTTTGTTGTATATTGTTGCTTGGTTTTGCTCTGTCTTGTTTTGTGCATGTTATTATCTCCGCAGGTCTGTCTAAATAAGATAGGCTGGATGAACAATCTGGAGGAGAAAACAACAGGACCGACAGTCCCGCGGG
>NW_022105855.1:2904979-2943688 GCF_000313985.2 Echinops telfairi
CGATTAAAAAAAAATCAGTCTCAGCACCACTGAGTCAATTCCAACTCATAGTGACAGTGTAGAAACTGCCCCTGTGAGTTTCCCAGACTGTCAATCTTTCGGAGTAAAAAGCTTTGTCTCTCCCTAGTGGAATCACTGGTGGTCTCAAACTGCTGAGCTTGCTGCGTGAGCAGCCCTGCACACAACCACTATGCGGCCGGGGCTGGGGGAACACCAACTCTGTTCTTCTGTCATCCTCGCCCCCACTCTCTTTCACCTCCCAGTTTAGTCCGTTAGCAAACACTGTCGGTTCTGCCTTCAACATGCATTCAGAACCCTGGTACTTTCATCACCCCTTCACTCTACTTCACCATTACCGCGGGCTTGGAAGACTGTAAGTGGCCCCGACTGTTCTCTCAACTCTTGTTCCCCTACAGCCTGCTCCCAACATGCCAGCCAGAGTGCTCCTTCCACAATGCGCCACTGCTCTGCTCCTAATGTACATCGTGTCCGTCCTCGGCTCACAATCTCCCGGGGGCTTCCCATTTCACTCAGACTGCGCAGCCAAGCCTTTACCATGACCCTTCAGCTCCTACATGGCCTGACCCCTTTCTGACCTCACCTCTGACCAGCCTGTCCCACTCTGCTCGAGATACACTGATCCCCTGCTATTTCTCAGACACGCCAGGCACAGGATGACCTCAGGGCCCTTGTATTTGCTGTTCCTTTGGCTGGGGTCTTCCTCCCCCAGATAACCTCACTTCCTTCAAGCCTCCCCCAGACAGTCCATCGGCAACCAGGCATCTCTGCCTCCCGACTACTTCGTATCCCTTTCTCTCCCATTGCTTTTCTCTTCAGCATCTCCCCCAACGTAGTGTAGTATACAGGGTCTCTGCGCGTCAGGACCCTTCCCATGGTGGTGGGTTGCCTAGTTTACGACTTGTTTCTTCGTGATTTTCTTCATTAGCATATAAACAGATTTTCATTTTGATTTGGGTGATGTGGGCCTCGTGCCTCCGTTAGTGGCTGGCACCGTGTGGATACCCGAAACAGCAGGTGTTGACTGTGTGGTGAGTTACCTCCCATGAGGGAGATGCGAGGCAGCATGGCACTGAGGAGTCCAGCCCTCAGGTTCAACTTCCTGGCTGTGAGTCGTGAGTCCCTCACTTCCTGGCTGTGCGGCGGTGAGCAAGTTGCACGTACCTCTGTCTGGCTGACTGTGAAACTGGGGTGGTAAAAGGCCCTAATTCCAGAAAGCTGTGAGCTTCGAGACAGATGAAAGCCCTCTGAGCTGTGCTGGTGGAGCTAGGCACTTGAGAAAGGTTAGCTGCAATTAGGAAGAGGAACCCAGATGGCGCTGGGCTGCTAACTACGTGGTCGGCGGCTTGAGCCCACTCGCTGCTCCACATTTGGAAGTTGAGGCTGTCTGCTCCCATGAAGATTGACGGCCTTGGAAATCCTAAGGTGCCAGATTCTCCTCGGCCCTGTAGGGTTCCTGTGAGTCACAATCGACTTGGTGGCAGTGTGGGGTCATTATTAGGAAGGAGGCCCACTAACTCAGTGGGTAAGCACGAGCCTCCCACGCCATCCTGAAGTGGCAGTCTGCTTCTGTCATGATCAGCGCCAGCTCACCTCTCTCCTACAGGGTCGCTAAGAGTTGGAATCAATTCAGTGGCAAGGGGCTTGGGGCTGGCTGGGTTTGGGATGATGAAGGAAGCGCCCTGTCTGATGTACTAAGGAGTTTGGACTTGATCCTGAGGCCACATGGAGTCACCAAAGGTTTTTAAACAAAGGAGTACCATCATCAGATACTGTTTTCAAGGGCTCCTTCCAATTGCAGAGTGGACAGTGAGCCAGGACAGAGCAAGACTTGACGGAGGAGGCCGTTGCTGAGATGGAGATGCCAGAGGTGGCTAACCTGAGTGAAAGCAGACAGAATGGAGACAGAGATGGGGCTCTCGGTGTGAGGGAGGGAGAACAGACGGGGCCTCGTGATGAATTCGATGGGCAGGAGGCAGTCAATGATGAAAGCCAGGCTTCTGATTCTGGCATCTAGATGGGTGATGGTGCCCCTCGCGGAGGAGGGTGGAGAGAAGAGGAAATGCATTCAGTTTTCTTTAACAAGGTGACTGTGGACATCTAGGTAAAGAAGTCCAGCAGGCAGTTGTACATGTGCAGCTGGTACTTCAGAGAAAGATACAGACGAGTGATTTTTTAAAATGGAAGTCACCCTATACTGATCATTGTTGAAACCACTGGAGTAGATGAACTTTCCAGAGGAAAACACTTACGCATCTTAAAAAAAAAAAAAGACGATGATGATGATTCTTAAAGGATGGAACGCAGGAGACAAATGAGGAGAGTGTGTTATCTTGCAGACCAAGAGAGAGACGGCGCTTCAAGAAGCAGACATGCTGTACAGATAAAACCCGTGCTGCAGAAAGTGAAGATCAGAGGGCCAGGAATGTCCTGCAGACTTACCAACTGGTGGGCCTTAGCCCGAGCAGAGGGTGGGTTGGGGGTAGACTAGGTGTGGGGTGAAAATTAACATAAAAGAAGGAATTGGAGAGGATGTGTGGACACCTCTTCAAAACTTGACTGCAACGGAAGAGACGAAGTAGCTGTGAATCAATATATAGAACCTGCATAGGTTATTATTATTTTCTTTAAGAGGGAAGGGGACTAAATGCAAATGAGGAAGAATGGGGCATAGGAGCTAGGACTCCTGGGAAATGGCCCCATATCTGGGCAGGAAAGGCCTCTTCGCCTGTGACTCAAGTGAAGGCAGATAGCAGCGGTGGGAGGAGAGGGAGGAGAAGCCCTGACTGACCCCAACCAAGGAGTGTGCCCATCAAAAGGGGGCGAGCTTGCCAGTAAGACAACACAGCATCCATTTGTTGTACCAGCTGCAGGGCACAGGAGAGAGCTGAGCAGTCTTGCCCCAAAGTCATGATGGGCCCTTTCCAGGGCCCAGGTGCAGGACGCATATTGAACAAAGAAAAAAACCAGATATTTCCTGTCGTCTCCTCTGCAAACATAAACTTTAGGCTCGGAGACACCACACTCCACATGAAATCAACACAGCAATGGCTTTCCCGAGAGATCTTGCCATATTCCCAGGAACTCCTCTGTGAGAACCATTCCCACTGCTGCTTGGATGAGAAATCATCCAGGCCCCGCACCAAGCACATACAGAATAAAAGCGCCTTTTTCATAGGGGCATTCGATGGGAAAACCTGCCACTTTCCTGGACGGTTCCCAACGCTCCTTTCCTTCACCAGGGAAGCCGCCATGGCCCAGTATGCTTCCCGCTGCCAGTGCTCACACCTGCTGCCGTTGCTGCCTGTGAAGTTCATTCCCCAAGCCTCTTCGCTTAAGGAAAGACCTTGACCGAAGGTCACCCTTTTCACAAACGCCCCCTAAAGCGATCTTTCCTCCCGCCTTTTTTTTTTTTTTTTGCTCTCAGGGAATGTCAGAAGTGGAGCATAGGGGGTTCAGAACATGTACTCAGTCGGAGTTATCCATGTATACGCGTGTTTCTCCCCTGGTAACAAGCTCCGATCACCAGATTCTTCGTGCTTAGCTCTGTCCTGCTCCTGGAACCCCATGTGGTCGGCCTGAATGCACCTGGGCTGGCGTGGCGGCTGGTCAGCCTGAGGGGTGCTGTTTTGGGCCAAGGGGAAGAACAAGAAGACTTTGGGACAAATAATAATGATTTATGTACTCAAACAGAATGTACCGGCAATGCTGGATCACCAAGTTCACAAAGTAATCATGGATTTACTTACTAATCAGTACTCAACAATTTCACATTTTTTACACAACCAAGATTCTGCTTCCAGGTTTAGCTCGCATTGCTCTCCCAACCCCACAGTACCTTCCTACAGAATCAAAGCCTCTTTTTCAAATGTACGATCCCCGACAGGGGCAGAATGCCCAGCAAGCAAACTAAGCACGAGCTTGCTTACTTTGTGTTACTTACTAAGCACTGTGCTTACTTACCAATCTGCTGTGAACCATTGTGATTCACCTCGTTTACTGGGAAACTCATCCTTGACTGGAATTAAGATCTTTTAAAATCTGGAGGAGTCCTGCTGGCGCAGGGGTGATGCTTTGGGCTACTAACTGCAAGGTCAGCAAATTAAAGCCACCAGCCATTCCATGGGAGAAAGATGAGGCTTTCTATGGTTACCTTGTCCCATAGGGTTGCTGAGGCAGAATCGACTGGATGGCAATGAGTTCTGTTTTTGCCTGATGGGGGGAGGCGAAAGCGGGGGACCCCTGGACTGGGGAGCATGCACAAAAACGGACAGACTGAGCTACTAATATTGCTAGTGTTGCTAGTGTCCCTCCGGAGGGGCCGACAATTTACTTTTGAAAAATCAGCCTGTGGAGCAAGTCCCTTGACACACGTGTTGGAGCACTGCGAGGAAGAGTCGACGTGTCAGCAACTGGAAGGACAGTACCCCTGCTCTTGGCTAGTCTCATACCCCAACTTCCCAAGAGGAGGTGGGGCCCACCCTAACAACCAAGGGTTCCATATGCACCAAGCCTTTTTTCCACCAGGTACTGGAGTGACCCTGTTCCAGTAGGGTACCGAAGGCATCAGGGGATCATAGAATGAGCATCGGATAAGAATTAGAAGCTTTGCCTTTAACCCAACTTTGTTGTCACCCACTTATTTGGAAAGAAGCTAAGTAAGAGACTTGCTGTTTTAAACGGATTTCTCATCTGTGAGGAGGAGTAACTATTCCTGTCTGTCCACCTTTGCAGGGCCGTTGTGGGATCACTGGAGGCAGTGGATAAGAGGGTTCTTAAACAAGGAAGAGACAGCTTCTCTGGTGGCATGATCTAGTCTCTGGCCAAGTGTTTGAGCAGACGAACTGCAGGAGAACTGGGTCCGGTCTGCCGCTTTATGGCCTCTGTTTCCTTCTCTGTTAGGCTCTAGTTGGGCTCAAGCTCTCCTCTTTCCCGTCCTGAAGCAGGTGGACCTTGGGATACAATTTACATGATGCTTCTCAAGGAAGGGCACCCTGGTGGGGCTGAGTTGGGCTGTGAACCCCAAGATCAGCGGTTCAAAGCCACCAGCTGCTCTGAGGGAGAAGGATGAGGCTTTTAGTCCCATAAAGAGTTACTGTCATGGAAACCCACAAGGGCAGTTCTGGTCTGTCCCATTGGACCGCTAGGAGTGGTAATTGACTCGATGGCAGTGAGTCTGGCTGAGGGTGAGTTTCTCAGGGAAGAAGGTGGACACGAAGGAGAGCAGTATGGGAGTACGGTGTGTTCTTCTCGCATTCCTTCCCCCACGGTGCATCTATCCCAACTGCTCTCCTAGTTCCTGCAGAGTTCTGATTCCGTAAAGCAGTGGTTCTCAACCTTCCTAATGCTGTGACCCTTTAATACAGTTCATGTTGTGGTGACCCCCCAACCACAAAATTATTTTCGTTGCTATTTCATAACTGTCATTTTGCTACTGTTATGAATCGGGCGACCCCTGTGAAAAGGTCATTCAACCCATGGGCTGAGAACCCCTGCCTTAAAGTCTCCTGGGGGTAGGTTCCATTTATTTTTCTGTAGAAGGTTCCCTTCAAGAAAGGATGCAAAGAGGAACCCAGGAAGCCTAGAGAGAGTCGCTGGACACAACCAGAAGGACCAGTGGCCTGAGCCACTGGTGGTGTGGCTCTGAGACAAGGTCAGCCTGAGTGCTGGGGGTGAATTCTGGTGCAAGTGAAAACGATGGCCACTGGGAGGTGCTCTCAAAGTAACCGTCTGCGAGCTGATCGGTGTCATACTCTGGTGATCCTATTTATGATATTTCATATCTGCAACCAGACTGGTTTTCCTGCCCTGGGAGGGGTAATTATCTGTAGGCCAGATCTAAAGTATTATCGTTTTGGGTTTGTTTTACAAGATTTAATTTACAAGGTAAGAAAGAATATACTCCTTTGCATCGGTACTTCCCTTTGCAAAAATCAAATCAATGTGGCCAGGCACTTGGGCTTCTCTATAAAAAGATTTGAACATAACAAATTAGACACTTAACATGAAACACTATTGAATACAATTTAATCTTTCTTTGATTCCTGAGTGGGCAACTCAGGATCTTATAGAACTTGGAGAGGTCACCACTATAAACACCAGCTGTCATTTGTACTGGCAAAATATATTATGTGCCAGTTAATATAGCTTTATAATTCAGAGGAAATCAAATAATAGAGGTTTTACTGTAACTGGGATCATGACGGTTAAAACAATCAATGCATTTTCCAAAAGAGCCTAAATCATTTCAAGGAAATCATTCATGCTTGGTGAGGATGGGGGGTGGGGGTGGGGAGGGGGTACTTAAAGGAAGGGTTTTGGGCTCTCTGGAAGAAACATGCTATCTAACTGGAAGTTGTTCTCCATGATTCGGTGTCCATGTGTATGCTTCTTTTTATTACTGTTGTTGTTGACCCGGTGCCAGGGCCCCATCGACTACCCATACAGCCTCTCCTTAAATGGAGAAGATGAATGTGCTGACCTTTCCTATATCCAAGGAACGGCATGCAACTCTGGGTGGGCATATCACCAGAAGCAATCTTTTCAAAGTTCTGTTTGTCTGTTTGGATTAAAGGAATTTGGGCTGGATTTATTATAGTTCTCGGTTCAGTTCTGACTTGAAGGAGGAAATGGAGATGGAGGAGTGTGTGTGAGTGTGTGTGTGTGTGTGTGTGTGTGTGTGAGTGAGAGAGAGAGAGAGAGAGAGAGAGAGCACTCAGCACTCACCAAGGACAGAATTTCTATACTGTTTCATTAGAACATGAAACCTACTCTGTTGCCTATGAGTCCGCTGTGAGCTGGAAAGAAGTTAGTTTACGTCCTCAGCATCTGGGGTCCCATAATTCTGAGTCATGGCCACATTAACTCTGCTACTGAAAACATGAGCGCATGGTGCCTGCAAGTAGCAGGCTCTCCTCCTGTGCAGGGCAGAGGATGCTGTGCCCAGCCTGCGTGGGCTGCGGCCTCGCTTTGCTGTGCTGGTTACTTTGTAGAATCCAGTTCTCCTTGGTCAGAAAGGGGAAACTCGGGTTTCCTCTATCTCTCCTGAAACAATGATGTCTCCCATCTCTGGAAGGCAGTCTGGCTGTGGTATTGGCTGTGGATGGGAAGGGCAGGCCTGGCTAAGGAGCCACTCAGCAAAGGGAAGCCAACAGCATGCTGGCTCTGCAAGTGACCTGGGGACAAGGGTACAGAGCCTGTCCCAAGGGGTCCCCCTAGCCATGTTTCCGGGGACTCCTTTAATGCCAGGAAGGCCAGCAGCACTAGTGGCTGGAGCCCACTAAGCTCAGAGGATAAAGGACCAGTTGGGTGCAGCTTTAGGGCAGATTTCTATTTCCTCTGTGGTGGAAAGGCAGATTCCAAATGGCATTCAAATGTGGGGCCTGTTTCCAGCAGAAGAAATGAAACCCTTTAAATCTCCCACCCTTCACGCAGTCCCCTCCCCTGCTGGCTTCAGGCTCACAGAAGCCTTTTGTGATTGTCCTAGGAACTGTACTTGAGAGAAAAGGCATGGCTTTGTGATTGTCAAGAAAGAATGGTGGGGCGGGGTGAGGTTGGGGAGACACCAGACCCGCCTCTGATGAGAGCCTCTTGAGCCTCTCCCCTAGTCTGATGGAAGTCTACTTTAGGAAAACAAGTAGACTCAACCGGAGGATGAAGTGCCCCACTCCCATCTCCCAAAGCTCCGGAGTGGAGGTTGGGTGTGTGCATGGGCACAGGTCAGGGGAGGGGAGGTACTGCAGAGCCTGGGCTTCACTGGTGGTTGTTACTTACTGGTGCAATACCGACAAACGACCCCCAGGCCATTCCTGGGAGGCAGCGGGTGCAGAACACCGGCCGTCTGTTTTCTGCGCGCACTAACAGCCGATCGCCAAAACATGGCAAGGAACTGGATGTAGAAAGGAGACTGAGGGTAGTGCAAACACTTAAGCACTTGATGACTAGCCAAAAGGTTAGCAGTTCCAACCCACCCAGAAGTTCCTTGGAAGACAGGTCTGGCAAACGGTCACCATCTGGAAAACCCTAGTCTGCAGCCACCAGGAGTGGAAATGGATTCACAGCAAGCAGCAGCAGCAGATGCAGGAAGGACCTCGGCTGATCTTCACCAGCCTGGTAGACATGCAAGATGTGTGCACAGCTCAGGAGAGAGACGTGACCCCTGTCCTTCTCTCCAAAGAGGAGAGATCAGTGGGAATGATCAGAAACCTACTAATAGGGTTTCTGAGGCTGTTGATCTTTTTTTTTAAAGAATTAATTTTTTATTGGCATATACTTTACACATCACCTAATTTAATAGTTCATTCACATTAAGGAGATTTGTGCATCAGGACAGTCTCTTCTTCCTCATACTCACTGTACCCAAACCTCCCCAGCCATGTCCCTAAGAAATTATCAATCCAATTACTCACTCTATAGATTTACCTATCTTGGATTTCATATACAGACAAAACATACAAAACAAAAATCAAGAAGTAAACAAAAACTAATAATAACAATGTAAAACAATTAAAAAGGAAATTATAAAATATTAAAAACCAGAACAAATTTAAAATGAGTCAAAAGCAAATCAAATGATAAAACATTACATTTTAAACCTAACTGGGTTGCCATAATTGATTTTACAATGTTCCCTGCCAGAAAGCAAGGCTATTCACATCTCTGCACTTTGGTTAGAGGTTTAATTCTTGTGGACACCCTGCAAATGGATTTGGGTGTCTACTGTTATCCATTGCGTTCTGTAATCTGGGTGTTCAGAAGTCAAGCTCTGATATCATTCTCTCCTCTGGATTTGGATTTTAATTTGTATAATCCTAAAATCACACTGGCTGCTGTGTTTCTTCTGTAAGGACTTAGTTGATCCCTCACTTAGATGGCTGTTTGTTTTGAGACAAGTCTTTAAGACCTCAGACATGATTCTTTCTGATAGACACTGTCTATCTTTATAGAAGCAGTCAGCCTGATCATTCTTCCAAGAAGTGACTAGTGGGTTTGAACCAATGTCCTTTGGTTAGTAGCCCAAAACCTAATGTATATCACCACCAGTGCTCCTAATAATGAAAATGAATAAAACAAATAAGAATAAAGAGGATTCTGAGCAAGTGAAGAGAGGCTTCTCATAAACAAATCCCTCAAACTACATGCAAAAATACTGTACAGGGCTATAATAAATTTATAGGAGTGCTGGTGGCTCTATCTGGTTAAGCACTGAATTGCTAACCTCAAGTTCATGGATTCAAACACAGCAGTCACTCCTTGGGAGAGAGATGAGATGAGAGACTTACAGCCTTGGGAGCCCTCATAAAAGATGGCTGTAAATTGGAATCAACTCTTGATGGCAGTGAGTTTTCATATAAATTTAAGTGACAGAATGGGAAGACTTAAAAATTTGCTAGCTTTGGGGTTATTCTTCATGCCACAGGTACGTGATTTCAAAGTGATACTTTTAGACAGGGCCAATCATACACACATTGTGAAGGAGGCTGACTCCATCTCAGCTTTCCAGTTCTCTGCACTTTGTCTTTTGGTGATGGCACCAGGTATCACAGGGTAATTGGAAGAACACAGATTTGAGATTAGACAGCTCTGGCAAAAACCAGCCCTGTCCCTGACTAGTGTGTGGCCTTGGGCAGGACACTTCGTCTCCTGTTTCTGTTTCCTCGACTGTAAAAAGGGAACCCCAGTTTATAGGGATGGCTGTGAGTCTTTATGTATGTAGGTGTTGAATGCTCAGCAGATACTCAGAAACATGACCTTTCCTGTCTGCTTTCCCCCGAATGGTCGGCCTTCAGTTCACACACACTGGACTAAACATTGCCTGGTCCCGTGCCATTCCCATAACTGGTTTGGGGTGGGACCACTGTGATCAGCAGGGTTGATTTTCACTGGCTGATTTTCAGAAACGCATCTATCTTGCACTCACAGCTCCCACTAAAACCTGTTTAGGGTCAAAGAACCATAGTGTCGTCTTCTAATGGATGGGTGATGGCTGCATATGAGGTATAAACGGCCTGGGAATGGAACCGGGATCTCCCACATGGAAGCTGAGAATCTACCAATGATGCGTCAATGCCCGTTCTCCTTCCTATCCTTCCCAAACCCTGGAACCAAGGCCCTTGTGAGCCACGCTTCCCCCTTTCTTAACTCCCTGACTCATTAAAATGGGCTTCCAGGAAGGGGGCTAAAAATGATGAATGCTAAGTAAGATAACCACTAAGAGCTTAATGAGCCAGCTCCTGGTATTCATGAATATTAATAAAAATCCAAAAAATTAAGAGCAAATCACTAAGGTTAGGAAGGCAGGCACCAAAGGAAGGGCTGGGAAGTATTGGGATGGCAACAAGCCTTTTCTGGAAACTCTGAAACTAGACAGATAAGCAGATAACTCCAGGGGCAGGGTCACCACCGCAGGCTCCCAAAGACGCCGCTTCTTGGAATTATCCCTGGCCTTTGCTACACTGTCTTTCTGATGGACTGCCAGGCTTTATATTTATGTGAGCAGAGCACTTGTCCTGTGCAATTAGATTCTAAATGAGTCCTGTGATCTAGATATGACCACAGCACAGAGGAGAAGCAGAAAGGTCAGTGGGGATTGAGCTCCCCATCTAAGCACTAGCTGGGCGTGGTCAGCCGCAGAAATCACAGAAGGGAACACCAGGGAAAGGACGGACTGTCGGCTGCGTCCTCACTCTGCGAGTGTTGCTTTACAGTGGCAGGAGGAGTTGCGGTGGCGCGGCAGTCGAAGCGGTGATTCTGTTTGGGATGTATTCCTTGAAACCACGTTCCTCTTACTTCCAAGAACTCCTTTGCGTATATCATAGAGACCTCATTCTCTTTTACTGTTTTCTTTCCTACTTTACTGATTGCTATTGTGCTCTTCAAGGATCACCTTGTGGCCCGGTGGGTTAGTGTTGTACCGCTAAGCATAAGGTCAGCAGTTCAAACCCACCAGCTGCTCCTTGGGAGAAAGGTGAGGGCATCTGCTCTTATAAAAGATAACAGTCCTGAGGGGTTTATCTGTCCTGGACCAATCATGAGAGTGGCGATACGGGAGGGTGGAGGGAAGGTGAGGTAGAAGGGAGAAACTGATCACAAGGATCTACATATAACCCTCTCCCTGGGGGATGGACCGCAGAAAAGTGGGTGAGGGGAGACGTCGGACAGTGTAAGACATGACAAAATAATAATAATTTATTATTATCAAGGGTCTGTGAGGGAGGGAGTGGAAAAAATAAGGAGCTGATACCAAGAGTTCAAGCAGAAAGAAAATGTTTTGAAAATGATGATGGCAATAAATGTACAAATGTGCTTGATACAATGGATGGATTATGGATTGTGGTAAGAGTTGTAAGAGTCCCCAGTAAAATGATTTTAAATAGTAAAAAAATAATAAAGGTTAACAGTCTCAAAAACCTTAAGGAGTAATTCTGCTCAGTCCCACAGGGTCACTATGAGTCGGCATCAACTTGAAGGCAATGGGTTTGGCTTTTAAAATGTTTTGTTATTATGCTCTTCAAGAGCCAGAGTGACATCGTGCTTAAGCACTCAGCTGCTACCCAAAGATGGGAGGGTCTAACCCACCAGCAGCAAAAAGACCTGCAGTCTGCTCCTACACAGGCAATTGTTTGGGAGCCTTGTGGGGCAGCTCTACTAGACCCTATGGAGTCACTATGAGCAAGGGCTGACTCAGTGGCAATGGATTTGGGGTTTATTATGCGCTTATGTGTAGAATTACTTGTATTACACCTTGTTGACAGGCACTTTTTCCTTCTGACTGTGTCCATGGGGGAACTGGGTGGTGGACAGGTGGATGTGATGAAGGTACCGATTGTGGGGAAGATTCATCTCGAAGCTGGAGTTACTCACAAGGGAACCACAGCTTGTGGGCCCCCCACTCCATTCCTCTTGCATCTGTCATACAACTGAGAGTGTGGAATGAACTACGTGTACCACTCTTATTATCAAATATTTGAGAACACATTGGGTGACCAAACTCCATTTGTATGGAAACTTCTAGGACTGTCTTAGTTATTCTTTCTCTCGAGTGAACTTTAAGTTTTTCATCCTCTCGTCATTGAGTGGTGGAAGAATAGATGGCTGATGGGGAGGGGGCTACAGGATATGAAAGAGAAAAATGTATGCTCCTGTTACTTCAGAAGAGTGTGCCCACAGATTTAAAAATCTGGGTCAAATAGCTATTTGTTTCTCGAGTTCAAAAAATAATTCCAATTTTTGTGAGAGTTCTTGGTGCAAAAGAAGAAGTGATTTATTGACCACCTTTAAGACGCCGACCCCCCACCCCCACCCCCAGGCCAATCAGACAGTCACAGTTGACAAGGACTCCTCTGGACAGGTGCATCCTGTTTGGTAGAGATGGGAGGTAGTTTACATAGATCGATTCAGGTAAAGCCTCCTCCTCTCTCTGTGTTCCTGCCTGCCAGTGAGTGAAGACTTAAGTGGGCTATTTGGTTAGTCTTTACATATGATTTTATTATGAGATCGAGCTTCTTATCCACCTTTCAACAGACTGAGAAAACAAATGAAAGAACGTTCCTTTCTGTGTTTTCACAACACAGTCATCAACCTCAAAGCAGAAGCCGCACCTGTCTCACCTGTGCCCACCTGGTGTGTCCTGAAGATGTGCTGAACCCAGCCCCCAACCCCAGCCCCTGATTGGAGGCCCCACCCTGCGCTTGTCAGCACAAAGCCTGCATGGGTCCGCCTATCCGTTTCTTCACCCTACCAATTTCTCTTTACACACCCCTGCATGTGCTAAAAAGAAAGAAAGAAAAAAGATGTTGAGAATATGCTCTCAAAATACGACCTTCTCTCTCTCTCTTTCTCTAGTGTACATTTATTTTCTCTGAAATGATTTAGGAACAAAATTAAGTAGATGTCTGATTCTATGACGATTTACAACCACACACAGTTTTCTACTGAGCTGTAAAAGAACAATACAATTACATCCAATTACATCAATCTCATTTGAACCAAGCTGCCTTTTCATGGAATTAACTTCCCAGCTTCCCCAGACTTGGCAGTCTGGAAATATTGCTTATCTCACCACTCAGGCCTCTCGATCTACCTGCTGCTTCAAAACCCAGAATGAGTCCTAGAAACCCAAGAAGAGCCTCTCCTGAAGAGCCTGCGTGGCGAGGCGTCCCTGGTGAGACCAATGGAACGTCACTGCTTTCTTTGAGGAGAAGTACAGCATGCTCAGAAAGGTCGAGGCCGTGAGCTCCACAGCCTCTTTTGCTCTGTGTGTCCCCCGGCAGGATGAGCAGCAGTGATGTGTTCTGACACATTTGGGGCCCTCTGGCCAATTCTTTCATAGAATAAATACAATTCAAGTAAAAGCACATGAAAGCTGCAAAGTCTTTGTGACCAAGAGCCAGATCTCTAATACCCTCGAGTGTGTTACTAAAGTCTAGTATATCGCTGGGCATATCACTAAGACATTTTTTCATATGAAAACCTAAAATGACTGCTTCACTAGCAACTTAAAAGTCGCAGGACAAAGGCACAGAATGCTACCCATCTTCCCTCAGTGCCAACAGCACCCGGAGTGAGCTTCTTCCCAAACCAAATTCAATGTCATCCAGTTGATTCCAACTTCTATCCACCCTGTCTGACAGCTACCAGGACCATCAAGCTTTTCAGGAGCAGACAGTACTTCTTCATCTTTCTTTTACAAAACACCTGGTGGGTGGGAACTGCCAGTCTTAACTACTAAGGCTCCTTAAAGCACTTCGTAACCAGCCAGAGTTCAGGACTCCTCTGCAGTTCAGCTGGTGTGTTACCCAATTCAGAGTTCTTCATTCTTGACACCCTCTTGCAAGTTTACCTTAGTCTGGGGTGAGTGGTTTTCTGGGTTCCAGAACAAAAAACATGTCGCCTTAAAATTTGTTGTTGTTTTACTTCAACACTTCTGCCTCAGTTAACCTCCATGATTACTCCTCAGCATGACATTGCACCCAAACTGGTTCCCTGAGTGGCGGCAGTGACTTGTCATTGTCCAGAGATAAAACTCAAGATTACACACCTTGCTTTCTATAGACCAACAACACTGTGTCTCATGGATTCAATCAGTAACTGAACATGATGGTTTAAGCCAATCGAGTCTATGATGTGGCACCTCTGTGTGACAAATACTACTGTGAGCAATTTACAAATGGACAAGGATTTTGAGAGATCCAAACCTACACCCATAACACTCTGCGCCTCCTCATGACTCTTAGGATCAAGATCAAAATCCTTAAGGTGACCGAGCCTCCTTGCACCTCACTCCTTGTAATTCTATAAAGCGGCCTTTCTGGTTTTCCACAGCAAAGTCAGTCAGGGCCAGTCAGATGGGCCTTTCCGGTCTCTTCCTGCCCAATTCTCTTCCTGCCTTTGCACATTCTAGTCCTCTTTCCCTCCCACGCGCCACAACCTCTACCTGATTTAGCTCCTACTAACTACTTCCTTCTCATCTTGGGGACATGCTGTCGGGGAGACCAGCATTCCACAGGCTGTTTTCAGAGTCGACGCTGATGCACAGCGATGACGGCAAAGGACGGAGCAGAATGCCACCTAGGACTACAATCTGGATAGGCACTGACTGCCGGATCATTCTCTCCCAGGAGGCAGAGGGGCTGGGGTTTTGAACCAATGACCTTTGGGTTAGCAGCTGAGACCTTTAACCATTGTACCACCGGGGCTCCTCCTTTTTTGAATAGACATCCCAATTCTTGGATGACTACTAATTTAAATAAAAATACTCCCAGATGTTAAAAAAAGAGCGCTGCAGAGGACGAGTACAGCGGGCAAGGGGCTGGCAAGTGAGGGGCTGCCACTTTGCACAAAGCTGCCAGGGAGGCATCTCCTGGGTGGCAGTGTCTGCACAGAGATTGTGTAAGGTGAGAGGGAGCACATGGACAGATCTGGGGGAATGGTGCCACGGGCAGGAGGGCAGCCAGTGGAAAGGCCCTGCAGGGGTAACGCAGCGGTGGTGGAGGGTGTTCCAAGAATAACAGGGCGCTTGCAGAGCACCCTGCAGTGTCCCATCAATACACTTGCCACAAGTGTAACCAAACCAATGAGTCACCTATGACTGGAGAGGAAGGAGTGGAACTCAGTGCGGTAGAAAATGAGTCTGTGGAGGTTTACAGGCTCCACAGAACTGGGTTGGTGGTTCACACAGTGTCTCTTGGTGGAGCTGGGAAGCTATGAGCGGTGGTTAGGGAGCAGGGAAGTCACAGAATCTGATTGGTACTTTGCCACACAAGACCCTGGTTGCTGAGGGGCGTGCTTGGCAAGCATCTGCTACCCGCAACTGCCATCCAGTCAACTCCAACTTAGGACGCTTTCATCAAGACAGAGCAGAACCCTTCCCGAGGGCTTCTGAGGCTGTATGATTTTATAGAAGCAGAACGGAGCGGCTGGAGGACTCAAACTGTTAACCTTGTGTGTAGCCCAATGATAACCTACTATGCTGCCAGAGCTTCTTAAGAATCTACCGGGGATTGGGAGGTGTGTGTGTGTGTGTGTGTGTGTGTGTGTGTGTGTGCCTTCTAAAGGTTTGTGGAAACTTCCATAGTCTTTCAATTCCAATGTTCCGTAAACTTTTGGAAGCAAGTCACAATGCCTAGCAGAGTTCTCTAGTGCTTGGGCACAACTTTGATAAAGACCTTGGTATAATAATAAAAAACAATATCCTGGCTCAGCCTATAAACCTTACGACATTGCTTCGATCACTTTTAGAGCAATTACATACTGAAATGGCAATTATTCTCAAGTAGTCAAATGGTGCTATTCAGTGTTTACAATCTCTGTTATTAACAAATTCCAATTCATCTTGTTCTATAGTATGAATCAAACATAAAACCCAAATCACAAAACAAAGCCGGTACTATGCTTACTTTTCTTACAGTGCCCCAAACTAAAAAATTGTTTTGCATTTGCCTATTTAATGCTTATTCCAAGGCATTTTTAGAAAGATCTCTCTTCTAGTCTATGTGAGTACTTATTACATGCAGCATTCTTCTTCATTAACGATGGACCACTTTGAAGAGCAATATGCAATTCATGAGGACAGGTTATTTTTGCAAATGTTGAAAAGGTGCACAACCCTTACACATTCTAGAACAACTGGAGTCTCATCTCTGCCCCCTCTTTCTGTTTGGATGCACCCCTTCAACAACACTTGAGTCTACTACAAAGGAGCCCAAAATATTTTGTGTAAAAAAAAAAATCCATTCTCTTTCCATCTCATTTTTCCATAGATTTCTTGAAGCTTCTTTGCATGTGCAAAAATTCCTACATTTTGTGGGCACACAGGGGAAGCATGGTCTGTCTTCCGGGAGCTCTTAGTCTACCAGGCAGATTCCTTTTCAGCTAATTTCTTGCTGCTTAATTATAGTTTTGCTTATGTGTCCCAAAGTTGCAAAGTGGACCAGAAATATGAGCATGAAACTGCACCTAAAAACATGCACCCTTCATTGCATGATTCCGGTACTGATGTGATCGCTGAACAATGCAGGACAGAACACTAGGCTATGGCAGAAGTTTGAGATGGTGAGATTGGTGATTAAAAGAGGCCACTAAATCTACTGCCTTTTACAAAGGAAGACCATTGTTGACCCTCCCCCTGCACTAAGAAAATACCTAATTAAAAACTCGCAGAGAAATAGACTTGAGTGAGCTATATCAAGTGATTAAGGGTAACTATTACTGGGGAACTATTTCACCATGTAGAAAGGGATATGTATCTTTTTAATTTAAAAAATTATTTAAAAAATAATAAAAGGGGAACATAGAGAGGATAGGTGTCAATTTATCTTCCTTATACAATCATGCCCACATAATGTCCCTTTGAGCAATATTTGACTGAATATATGCCCATGGCCCTATAAAGTTATAATGTTGTTGTTAAGTGCCAGCGAGTTGGCCCAGCCCACAGCACCCCCACGGTCCTGTGCCATCTTTACAATCATTCCTGTGCCTTAGCCCATTGTTGTAGCCACTGTGTCACTCCATCTCGTTAAGTTATAAGAGCTCATAAATCTCAATTAGAGAATGGGACATAGGGGTCCCTCCTCAAAGCGTCTGCTCACAGCACATGATCTCATGTCTCTTATCTACAAAACGACTGCAGACCCAGTGGGGCACGGTACAGTACATAAACAGTCAATAATACATGTACTGAAAAGCTGTAATAAACGCCTATGTAATTTACCAACCGTATTATGCTCTCTATCTGCATACTCTACTATACTTCCTACCAAAAAAGGTTACTGTGTAACTATCTGTGCTTTAACTCATAGGCAGCAGCATCCAATCCCATGTACCGCGCATTTCATGAGGCCTGTAGTGTTTTCACCATTTCATTTTCACCGGAACTATTAGCGTGAAGTGCATCCTCGTTCCTAAAGGCAGTAAATCCAGTGCTAGTGACAGCAGCAAGAGGCCAATGAGAAGTGTCCATTCCGGGGACACACACACACACACACACACACAAGTTGTGGAACAGCACTAAGGCAGAGCAGCAGCTAATGATACTCTTCTTGATTTTGCCATATCGCGTCGGACCACACAATCATTCTCAAAGGCAAATAACTCCCCAAACTGTTCAGGATCAGCTTTGCTGGAAACTACAAGGCTAACAGAAATGCAAGAGGATCTATAACAGAGACGGAGAAATTGATAATCACGTGGATTGAAGACCAAATAAAAAAGTGAACCCCACTTTGACAATCACCGCTAAGGCATGCAGCTGGTTCCAGATGCTTAAAGAAAAAGCAGAACCAGACTACTAATGCCCACATCATACAGCGTCCTATTTCACTGAACATATCGTGGTCGTTAAGCGACACCTGGCTGGACAACAAGGAGAGGGCAAGCAGTTAAGGATTTCCAAGTCACCAAGGACAATTTGGGTCAATTATAAGACCAATCTTTCACCTATGAACTGGGAAATGAAAGCTGCCAAGGGAACCTGCAGAAAGTTGAGTTCAATCACAAGGGATGATCTAGGAATAATTAACGTTGCTGTAATGCTGACAAACAACAAAGCAATCCACTAATGGTCCAGAGTACGCCAAATGACTCCAAAGCCGATGGAGAATTTGGTGCCAAGACTCAAGTCCTCCTAAAACGTATACTGGGGGTGAGTTGAAAAGTATTGCTACCTGATCAAAGAAACCTCTATTAGACAAAAATATCAAAATGTGAAGCTATTGCTCCTCAATCTGTCTGCCAACTCGGCCTACATGAGTACATCCGCTATGATTTGCACTTGGTGCTACATGAACCACATTTCATAGGGAGTTGACTGTGTCCGCCGATGACATGGCTTAAGTGGCATTCCTTGTTTGGGCCTGCTGCAGACAATGAGTGACAGCTGGAAGCAAATGTCTGCAGGGCTTGTAGGCCTGTAACACTGAGGAGTAACAGGAATACAATTTTAAATGTCAGAGAAGGGCCCAGGCCCAGAACCCTGAGGCAGTTGCTAGAACCTTGGTTCTTCTGCCAGCCAGTATGTTTAACACTCTCTTTTGGAGAGCTAAGCAGTTCACTTGGTCAGGAGGGTTCATCTTCTGGAAGACCTTGTTGATCACAGCTGCAGCTCTCAGTGGATGGAAAATACCACCCTGAGGGAGCTCTTGGGGCTTCTGAACGTCTTACCCTTTTGTGCCCTCCTGGATTCTGAGAAAGTGGCACAGGGCCATCTTCTTAGCCTCTTCAGCAACTGAGGTTTGGACGCTTTGAGTGGTTCTTGTTATCAGTCCCCTGCAGTGTCCTAACCAACAGGAAGTTTCCCCTGAGTTTCCATCACAGGAAATTTCCTGTGAGGAAGCCCTTACTGCACAAACAAAGAGTTCTTCAACCCACAACAGACCCTGCTGAGAGGGAGAGGCAGTGTGGGTTGAGGGGGTGGGTGTGAATGGGGATGGGTGACCAAAAGGTAGACAGCATGGAGGGAAAGAATGAAGCTAGTCTATTTTCCTTGGCCTTGGATTTGCCCGAAATTGGCTCAATAGCTGGCAAGCCTTGGTTTTCACCTCCTGGCCAGTAGGCACCCTACACTAGGCTGTACTTGGAGTGAGGAAACCCAGTAGCGGTGTGGGCTCTGTGGGTTGGCCTGCAGCCTTAATCTCTGGTTCCTCGTTGGTGCACCAAGGAGCCCTGCGGCGATGAAATGAACTAAATTCAGTGAACGCTGAAGATTAATCCTAGCAAACTGTAAGGTGTCTTATTAAACATAAGACAGTACCCGCTTCACCACTGGCATGTGCTGCCTTGTGACTCCCCTTTCCCCCCCAAAGTCTGGGTTGTAAAACCCTCAACTCTGTGCCTATGGTTATATTCCCATCTGGGAATGAGGCAGACTTCGTGGAGGATGTGCTTTGAGTCCATCCCCTTTGAGATCTAGATGGGATTAAATAAGCCCTGGAGGAAGCCGGGAGATGCAGCAGGCCCTGAAGGCTGTCCAGGAGAGAAGCTCGGGAAAGACCAGGAAGGACTCTTCTCCAGAGCAGACAGAGAGGGCAAGCCAGCACCTTTCAGCTGCATGTCCAGTTTCCTCACTATGGGAAAGTACAACGTCTGTTGGTGAAAGCCATCCGTCCACCTTCAGTGCTTCTGTTTTCACTGAGACACCCAGAATAGTACTGTCTCTCTCTAGAATAATATGCTATCTATAGAATAATGGGATGTGGGGGAGACAGTGGGAACCGATCATGATAGACATATGCCCTGCCCCCAGGGGACAAACAACAGAAAAGTGGGTGAAGGGAGGCAGCGGACAGTGTAAGATAATAAAATAAGAGTAATTTATAATTTATCAAGGGTTCAAGAGGGAAGGAGGGGGAAAAATGAGGAGCTGATACCAAGAGCTCAGGTAGAAAGAAAATATTTTGAAAATGATAATGGTAACATATATACAAAGTATTTGACATAATACGTGGATATATGGATTGTGATAAGAGCTGTAAGAGTCCCCAATAAAATGATTTTAAAAAAGAAAAAAGAAAACAGATTTCTGGGGATAAGGAGAAAAAAAAAAAAGGTTTGTCTCTAGAACCCAATTCAATCTCCTGATCTTTTTCAAGGCAATCGGAGTTGGAAAGTGCACAAATCAGGCTAACCGGAATGCTATCAAAATGGGCTCTTTTCATTACCTGACATGTATTTACTTTGTTTTTATTTCATGAGTAATTTTTAAAGCTTTTAGTTTTCCAGCCATAGAAAACTTTCAAAATGTGTTTGTTTGTTTTTTAAAGCTGAATTGCCCTAAACTAAGTTGCCTCCTTAATTAAACCAGAGGACTGGTTTATTCTGAAATTTGCTATTTTCTTCCAATGGTCACGGTCAAGGCGAGAGCAAATGGCCAGCTGAGAGGCCTATTTTGTTTTGTCCTTCTAGAGAACCCAGGACTCACTGTTGGGGTCTTTGTCGCTGTGGTGCTGGGAGGCTCCACAGAGTAATCTCCGGCACAACCCTATGTGACAAGCAAAGTCAGTTTTTTCGTTTGTCTGTTTTCTCTCTTTAAAAAAATCATTTTATTGGGGGCTCTTACAGCTCTTATAACAAACCATACATCCATTGTATCAAGCACATTTGTACATATGTTGCCATCATCCTTTTCAAAACATTTTCTTTCTACTTGAGCTCTTGGTATCAGCTCCTCTTTTTGCCTTCCCCACCCCACCCTTCTACCCTCATGCCCCCTTGATGAATTATAAATTATTATTATTTTCATATCTTACACTGTCTGCTCTCTCTCTTTACCCATGTTTCTGTTGTCAACCGGGGGCATTGGGGGTGGGATGAGGGTTACGTGGATCATTGTGATCAGTTCCTCTGTTATCCACCTAACTTCCCCCTCCCCTCCCCCTCATGGTCTTGCTACTCTCATTATTGGTCCTGAGAGGTTTATCTGTCCTGGATTCCCCGTGTTTAGACCTCTTATCTGTACCAGTCTACATACTCTGGTCTGGCCAGATTTGTAAAGTAGAACTGGGGTCATGATAGTGGGGGGTACGGTGGGTGGGTGGTGGGGCATTAAAGAACTAGAGGAATGTTGTGTGTTTCATCGGTGCTGTGCTGCACCCTGACTGGCTCTATCCTTCCTTGTGACCCTTCTGTGAGGGGATGTACAATTATCTACAGATGAGCTTTGGGTCTCCACTCCGACCCCGCCACATTCGCATCGCTATGATAGTTTGTTTTGGGTCTTCCAGTGCCTGGTACCTGGTCCTGTCGATACCTCATGATCACACAAGCTGGTGTGGTGAAGACACATTTTCAACAAGCACAGCTCACTTTTTTACCTGTAGTGTTTTCTATTTTACTTGTAGTTTTGCTTTTATTTTAAAAACCATGGCACAATTTCCATCACATTGAAGGTAGGGATGGAACCTCAGAATATTAAGAAAACACTCAGAGAAAAGTTTGTCGCAAAGCACTCTGGCTTCTTAATCTCCCCACCCCCACCCCCACCCCCAACCCCACCCCCAGTATCCTTGAAGAATGTTTTAAATTTTGAGCCCGCCCCTTCCCCTCCCCTTTCCCCCTCTGCTTATTTTGGTAGCTCAATAGATCAGGAGGTCAATCCAACTGCTTTTTATTTACAGACCTGTTGCAAAAATAGGTTTGGATTTCAGCCTTCTCAAGAGCCAGTTAAAGAAGAAATCATGACTTTTGGAGATATGGAGGGCATGAAAATAGAAATGCAAAACTTGTGTAGACAAAAGACCCAGAGTACAGTCTGCAGAGCGCAAAGATGAAGAGTTCTCATAACGAAAGAGCACCTTCAGTCTAGTTAGAATGCCTTATGCTACATACTAGCATAGATTCCTTGGGTTGAGTTACTTATTATTTATATTTACTTATTTATTGAAGATCCCCTAGACCTGCGCCCCGGTGGCAGTCTATGTGAACCCATCCCACAAGCACTTCTTAAGCAGAGAGCATGCCCCAACGTGCTCCCTGTCCATCGGGAATCGCTCTCTAACGGGATGCAGGCTCACAATCAAGTGCACCTTGACTCGTGGTGCCTATGTGCAGCGCAGGAGAAGTGTGCGACACAAGAGTTTCCCATGGCTGATTTTTTTCAGAAGGAAATGGCCAGGCCTTTCTTCCCAGGCACCTGAGCGTGGACTCCAATCTCCAAATGTTCAGTCGGCAGGCACACCATTCCCCAGGGGCTCCAGGCACACCAGTATAATCTGTTCATGTGAATAGGGGGAAACGTAAGATGGGGGCAGGTTTCTTCTACATGAGCCAGAGCTGTGGCTTGTGGTGTTATTTAGTCCTCCTGTGGTCTTCCTCACTTTGGCTGGAAGTCCCCAAGGCCATACTTACCGTCAGACTTAACCTGCCATCAAGCAAAGACTTGGGTTTTGAAACTCAAACATAAGCCCTTGCTCTCCCACAACAGACTCCACCAACGCAGTGGGTGAAGCTGAACAAGCCAGGAAGTGGGGGTCCAGGGAGAAACTGCCCCCAATCCGACTCACAGAAGCTGAGGGTCAAAAGCTCCCGAAAGCCTTTCCAACTGGTCCTCGGGAGAACCACCCCGAAGCAATTTCTCATCGTGGGGAAAACTTACCCAAGGCAGCTGGGCATTTACGTACTAGGGGTTAGGCGCTGCTCTGTGCAGTAGCATTTAAGCCTCACACCAACCCCGAGAGGAGAGGTTTCCCACCTGCAGTGTAAAGAAACTGGAATGTCACCAGATGAAGTGATTTGCCCTGGGTCTACACTGCTTGTCAAAGCCCTGTGGTCAGTCCCAGCCTTGCATCTCCCCTCTACACCACAGCCCCTCCGAAACCTCCAGGGAGTAGGATCCAGCCCCACAGCCCTCCAGGGTGGGGTGGGGGTAAGAAGTTTGAGGGTGGGTGGAGGCACATAAACTGGACTGCCTTCCTGAATGGCACTGGAGGCTCAGAACGCAGGGAGGGTTCTTTCGGGTTAATCTCGACTGGGCACATAAACTAGAGTTCTCCATGGATTCTTCTCATTATAGCTCTGCAACATTTCCATAACACTTTCAGAGCCTCAGGAAGGGAACCAGAGAGGTTCCCGTCTCTTCCCATCATCATTTGGGATGACAAAGGGTGACGAACATCAAGGTCTGGAAACCAATAGGCCTGGACATGAGGGGTCAGAGGCTTCCTGGGCTTCCAGCTTGTGGGTGGGGCTGCAGGGGAGACTGGACATGTCAGGAGGCTTATCGGGGATCGGGGTGAAGTGGGGCAGGTACAAGACATCCACAGGGGAAATGACGGTGATTGTTCGTAGGAGTGCGAGAGCATACCTGGGATGCCCTGGAAGGTGAGCAGCAAAAGGAGGGGCGGGACGCCAGTGGGAGCCTCTGGGGGTACAAATGGCCAAGGCGCTGAGCTGCTGACTAAAAGGCTGGCCGGCTTGAGTCCATCTGTCCGTCCAGAGGTGGCCGGGAAGAAAGGCAGTCTGCGTTCACAGAAAGCGGCTCATGAGAGCCCTGTGGAGCACCAGGTCTACTCTGACACGTGTGTGTGTGTGTGTGTGTGTGTGTGTGTGTGTGGCCTCCCTCAGTTGGGATCAACTTGAAGGCTACTGGTCTGGCCACTCGTGGTCTTCCTAGGCATGAAGAAGACATTTGGTACATTTGGGGGTAAAAAAAACCCCCAAAAGTCCCTGAACTTGAATTAGCTACTTCTCTCCTTGGGCTACATGGATAAAAATGTCTGTGGGTAGCTGTCTCCTCTTCTTCCTCTCCCCTCCCCCCTGGCCTTTTAGTTAATTGCAGCTGTGGTCAAGGGCCTGCTGCCAAAAGTCCCACAATGCACTCCTCCACAGGAAGTTCCCAAGATCTCTTCCTGAACAGGAAATTTCCTGTGGTCCAACAGACATTCCTCTCGGCGTTTATCACTCACATACATTTGTTTTGGCAGATACTGGGTCTTGGGTAAGAACAACAAGAAACGGTTGAAGGGAACACTACCTCGTTGGGGGGGTGGGAGGGTGGGGGGGGATGCAGCTATTGTTGGGGAGAAAGTGTGAGACTGAATTAACTCCTCTCTGAAAAAGAAAACAAATACTAGCACAGCGGGGTTCTCAACCTGTGGGTCACAACCTCTTTGGAGGTTGGATGACCCTTTCACAGGGGTCGCCCGATTCATAACAGTAGCAAAATGACAGTGATGAAGAAGCAACGAGAATAATTTTATGGTTGGGGGGGGTCACCACCACATGAGGAACTGTATGAAAGGGTGGCGGCATGAGGAAGGTGGAGAACCTCTGCCCTAGCAGAATGGACTCCAGAGATCAGAAATGTGTAGGACTGAGAACCCCAGCTCAGCTCTGCGAGTATTAGAGTATTATTTGTTCACTCCAAGAGGAGAGGTGCCGCCTCTTTTGGATCAACTTCAGACCCTTTAGATTTGAAGTTGAAACAAAATTTCAGTGCTTTCTTAGTAGCCTGGCTACTTCTCTGTAAACTTCTTACACACGAGCCCTAAATAAGTTTTTTCCTCATTACAGAATCATCCCGATCTCTCTTACTTCTGTCAGCACCTGAACCAGTTGCCATCAGCTTGACTCAGACTCCAGGCAGCCCTGTACGTGTGAGAGAACTGTGCTCCACAGGCTTTTCAATGGCTGGTTAGTTGGGTTGCTTTAAGATCACCAGGCCTTTCTTCTGAGGCACCTCTGGGCAGACTTGAACTGGTCAAGTGATTACGTGTTGGTGCCACCCTGGGACTCCTTTCCATTTCTAAACACCAGCTTACAGACCTTTTCCTGAGGAGGAGGCAGCCACTCTCTGTGTGGCTCCCAAGCCAGTCTTTCCCATTCTTGTTGCTTCTCTGCAGTACAAGTGTATTCCTTTGGAAGCCACGGCCGGTTATGTGAGAAAAATGTGACCTCCTGGGCATCAGCGGCACCACTTCGCCTCATACCTGGCCTTTCTAACCTCCATCCTCCCTACCTCCCTCCTCACCGTTCCTAGAGTACAGGATGGCATTCCTTCCCTACCTCAGACCCGGTCAGTGCCCACCCATCAGTGTGCGGTGAAATTGCTCATCGCACTGCAGGCCCTTCAAGCCTGTCTTTTCCGGTGTATTTGTTACCAGCTTCCGGCAGTTTCCAGAGCCGATCTTCCCTTCTGTTTGTCTCCCTCCAACCCCCTTTCACTCTTCCTTTCCTTCATGATCCAGCTTCAACACGTCCTAAGTCAGCAGCTTCTCCTCCACGAGGCAATGCCACAGACATGTCTCCAATCACCGCCCTCTCATTTGAGTGTGGGTGATCTGCCTTCCACAAGTGGCTCCAGGAAAGTTCCTTTAGGGCAAAGGCTGTCTTAATTTGTCTTTGGAAATCCGGCACAAAGAACTATACCTGGCACCTACAGATATTTGGTAAATGATTATTGGAAACGTAATCTTCTTGAACTCTCACCCTTGAAAGGTAATAAACGACAGGAATTTTCTTGGTTTTGATCATCATATCTATGAAAACTCACAAAACTCTCTAGTCAGAAAGCACTCTAGTTAACTCAGCCTACAAGCTCCAAAAAAAACCAAAAACAGAAATACTTCCTTTCAGAACGTGTAAACTTGGAATGTCCACTTTCTCCAGTATAAGAGATCTGTGTGTAACATTACCAAACCAAACCAAACCAAACCAAACCAAACCAATCGCTCTCAAGTCAATTCAGACTCAGAACACCACCAAAGGGCAGAGCAGAGCTGCTCCTTAGGGTCGACCAGATTGTCACTCTTTACCACAGCAGACAGAACTGCACCTTTCTCCCACTGCACGGTTGACAGGTTTGAATTGCCAGTCTGGTGGGTCGCCTCCCAGCCTGTATTTCTTTCCAAGGTTCATGCTACACTCCAGCTCCCTGCTGGCCCCAGCCTCCTGCCCTGCCATGCCAGAGGCAGGCGGCCCCGGCCTTCCTCCCATTATCCCATACGGAAACTTCCCTCGTTGCTCAACTCTGTAAGCATGGGTGCGGTTGTAGGAACGGTGAACTCTGGATTTCTTAAAAGACAATATCTTCCCATTTCTGAGTTTCCCTTGGCTGGGCCGGCGCTAGCAACAGTGTGTCCATAAAAATGGGTGTGTGTGCAGGAACAGATAGCCTTTGGAAACGGAATCTTATTTAAAAATTTTTTTATCAACTGACTTTTTTAAACTGTGATACACGTATGTAACATGAGCCATTTCAACCATCTTTGATATATAATTCGGTGATGTTGTATTCATCATATCGTTCAACCATTACCCTCAGTAATTCCTAAGATTTCTCATCACCCTTTGTACCCTCAAAATGGTATCTTCTTCCCCCTTTCTCCAGCCTGCCTCTGATCATCATTTTGAACATTTTATTTATGCCACGACTTGGACCTGCTGGGGACTTGTTAGCAAAGGACCTACAAATTAGGTCTAAGTGCTTAGTATCCAAGAAATGAAATCTTTCATCACAGTCAAGGCATCCAAATGCCTGTATAAAGAAGGCGTTGAGGCCCTAATTCAAGAAAGGATCTTTGGGTTATTCAACTGCTTTCAACAAAGGAAAGTTTATGGAGAGGAAACTTGCCCAAGCAAGCAGTGATGTCCTGACAGGCTCCACGCACGGACATTCACCAAGAGCTGGGGTTCCCAGGGTAAGTGACTTACGAGGTAAGTGTCACCGTTAGATGGTCAGAACCGTGATGTCCACAAACACACTGGGAGGGCTGGACGTGTTTTGCCCAGTTTTATGCCCACTTCGCTGGCCTGGGAATCACATGGTTTGGGCTCAAATGCCTGTTCTGTCTTTTTTACCAGCTTGCGGAGGCTGGACAGGCATGTCAGCTCACTGACTCTGAGTTTCCTTATCTGCTGATTACGGATCGCGTCACTCTGCTTATAGGTTGCTGTGAGAATCCGATGAAAAGATAAGGGCAATGGGGCTTATAGGAATGAAGAGAGCACACAACCAGAACCAGCGAGCAATATGATGTCACGGACTTTCCCGCTTCCTTTGCAGAGCACGGGCAAAATTCTACAACTTAATCGCTCTCCTTGCCGCGAAGGCACCCGGACTATCGTCCTTTTTGCTCGCGTCTCAAAAAAGCCTTTTTCTCTTTCCGGCTTCTGCAGAGAGTGGCGGATCTGGAGGCAGAAGGGCTTGCAATTTATCTGTGTAAAGTGGATGCTTCACTCAGGGGCAGGGGCAAATACCTGAAGAACGAGGCAGACATGATTTCAGCACCTTCGTCTGAAGGGGTGGACTTCCTGTGACCACGCAGACCAAGTTCACCACTTGATCTGCCTTTTGAGGTGCAGCCAACAGGGTGGGAAGGAGCCTCTTCCCACCGTAGCTAACTTTTATTGCAGCTTTACTATCGACCAGGCATGCTATAAAGCGGTTACCATTTATTCTCCCATTTACACCTTGGGCTAGCCCAGGAGGCAGGCGCTCCGATGACTACTACTGGAGAGGCTGAGAAACCATCCAACTCACTCCGAAATGGGAAGTGGCAGAAGCAGAATTCAAACGCTCTTAACTGTTGCATCAGGACCCGCTACAACTGCTGGGGGGTCTCTTTTGACTCCCCGCGACCAGCGTGCAACCGCACCGGAGGGTTTTTGAGGCTGTCACCTTTCGGGAGCAGAATACTGGCCTTTCTCCCAAGATGCCTCTGAGTGGATTAAAGCCTTCGACTTCTGGTGAGCAACCAAGCGCTAGACCGACAGTTGGCCCCACCCAGGGCCTCCTCACGGCTGCACAATACATCTTGCTCTCCAGACTGGGAGAGTCTGGCCCATGCCATCTCTGGGTTAAAGAGATGGTGATGAAATGAACATGGACAGAATCTTAGGCCGAGTTTCAAAGACTACTCCATGAATGGCTTGTAGGAAATCCATCATTCAAGTTCTCCATAATCTGTGCTGAATTGTAGCTCAAGAGGCTCACGTGGGCTCTGTGATGAAGTCTGGCGCATGGTGGTCTCCCTGCCTCGGCGTGTACTCCTTTCACTACACTCCATCACCAGCGGGTGTACTTCCACTAACAGGGCTCCAGCTGCAAGGCTAGAGATTAGTGAGAAAGTAGAAGTAAACCCATATTTACCTGCAATGGTGAAGCCCTTGGGAAACAGTTCAGTATCCATTAGCAAATTCGTACAAGGGTTCACCTGGCCTAGTGGCTACCTGGTATGTCCCTGTCAGGGACTGTAGGTTTAAAAAGAGTCTGATTCTATGGGAAGGTGCTGTGGGGTTGGGAGAGAGACAGATGCCAGTCTTACCAAGGAGCAGAATCTTTGAAGTGGTGGCGAAATATGAAACCGTTGACTACAGATTCACCAGTAAGTGCAAGTAAGCCCATGCTTTCCTTGCTTATTGGGCAGTCTGTCCCTGGCTGTGCCCAACAGAGGCCTAACAGAGCCGCAAGCTCTCCAGCTGCAGGGCCTTCCCTGAAACACCCAGGTCCACATTTACTACACCAAATACATTCTGTTTTAACAGCTCCTGCATGTCTTCTTACAAATATCAAACCCGGCGGTTGGATTTTAAGGAGGCGGGCTTAGACGTGAAAGCAGAAATCCCACTCATACCCAGGGCAACAAGGAAGCCACACAAATGCACAGACTGGGCATGCCTACATTACCGTGAGCCGAGAGCGTGAAATCATGCCGTTTTATGAGATTAGCATACCATGTATGTCATTGGCTAGAAGAGAGCCATGGACCTGAAACAAAGGCACTGTGGTCAGTTCAAAAAATGCCAAGGACATTATGAAGGGTAATCTGATTCACTAACAATTGTAGGCAATTACAATGAAAGTGGAAAACAAATAAATGTATGCATCAATTGCAATGACCATTCCTGTCTGCAAGGAAAAGGTAATTAGAGAGAGTTTATTTCTGGGAATCACTAAGTAAAACAATTGCCCAAATCCAAACTCCACTGGTGACACTGATAGCCACAAATCTAAGATGCCTAGTTTATCTTACAGAGCAGTAGAAAATGGGCCAATACCATAGGACAAAGCTCAAATAACATTAAGAGATTAAACACGAGGGCACCACATAACCCCAGGTAGGAGTCAGGTCCCTGGGGTAAAGCTGGCTTCTCAGCTCTCTGAGCACAAGTAGTCCCCGGTGACAAATGCAATCGTTCCTAACTGTGTCTTTAAGAAAAAGTGGATAAGCCAGAACAGGTACTTATGGGGCTTGTTTAGCTTAGGCACCCTGGTGGTGTTGTGGGTTTGGCTTGGGGCTACGAGCCTCAAGGGTGATGGCAGTTCAAACCCACCAGCTGCTCCTCAGGAGAAATACAAGGCTGCCTGCCCTTGTAAGGATTTACAGTATCAAACCCCTGTGTAGCAGTGTTTCCCAAAGTGGGTGATACCCCCCATCCCAAAGTCGGATGGGGATGGGGCATGCTGAATGATCCAGGAGGTTGGGGGTGGAGGGCTACAAAAGCAGATCTCCACACTTTATCTTGAATTAGGGTTACGAGTTGGGTTGCTAACCGCAAGGTCGGCAGTTTGAAACCACCAGCCAATCCGTGGTTGAAAAGAGGAGGCTTTCTACTCTCATAGAGTTACAGTCTCAGAAAACCACTACTACTCCGTGCTGTCAGGTCGCTATGAGTTGAAATCAACCAAAGTGCAGTGAGTTTGGTTTTATGGGATGTAGTACAAAACCCTTCATTGTCAGGGGGATGGTGAGTATTTTCCCCCCTGAAAATGGGACAGCAAAGCAAGTATGTTTGGGAACCTATGCCGTATAGGGTCACTGTGAGCTGGAATCAAGTCTCGAGTCGTTGCCATGATTGACAAGCTGCATATGCAACAAATTAAAGTGTCTGTGAGGGCGAAGGTGGTGCACGCAGGGGTTGGTTCAATCTTTCAGAGAGAGAGCAAAGTTACATAGCATCAAAGAGCAAGTGTTTCACCCCCTTGCACACAAGGTCGACATGAGTCAGAGCCCACTCCACAGCACCTAAGGGCAACAAAGGCCAAGTACGAGCTGTCCGTAAGTTGGAGGTTAGTCCCCGGAGCGGCCTGACTCTCTCCCCCAACTCCATGGGCAGCACTCACGAGGTTATTTTAAGCTGGGGCTCTAGACAGCTGAGTTGAGTTAGAATAAGATATCTGAGGACGAAGGCAGCAGAGAGGCGCCAAATGGCTCACACCAGAAAGCCAACGCGGCTCCAAGCAGCTGGACCTAGAAAGTGCGTGTGCCGGAGGTACCAGAATCGCCAACCACCCTGGAACTAAGGGTCGGCTGGAGCTGGCTTTATAGGCAGCATCCTCCCTGCCTTCTAGTGAAGCCAGCATCCAATTCCCAGAGCTATTTTCGTGTTCTCTTAAAGCCACTTCTATCCTCACACCCACACTGAGGCTGAGAACTAGCTTAGCGAAAAGGCAGTCACACGGTGGGTGGGTCCCATCGCCAGAGAGCAGGAGGGGGAGGGAGGGGGACAGAGACAGAGAGCGAGAGAGAGCGCCTGGCTGGCTGGGCTCAATGCTCCTGCCTTGACTTCTGTGGGTTTCCATTGTGCTTCTAAGAAAGCAGGATTCAGCGGGCACTGGTGCCCTGGGCTATATTTATACCCATCCAGCTGCCCAGTTGCTGAGCTTTTCACAATTACAAACAGCAGGAGAACGGGGCTCGTTCCTGAGGGACCGTTTTTCTCATGGTGTTTATTCTAGATTTCTCTGGGATGATCTCAGCATTCACATCTTGACAGGGAGGGGGAGGAGGGAAGAAAAAGGCAGTTGGTAGACTCCGGTTTTCCACCACTCATTCCAAGAGTATTATCCCTTCTAGGTACAAAAGGGGCCACCTGCCCTTCTTCCTGGGCTGTGTTTATCATGCAATGAGCTGCGGTCCTGGGACTAGACATTAGTGTCCCACGGCTCTATTTCAGGGGAATTGTGAGTAGAGATAGCTATTCAGCCCCCGTCTTTCTTTTCCACCACCTGAGAAGCAACACGGAGCAGGAGAGGAATGGTCCACTTTGCAGCAGCTTTGGAATCACACCAGGATGGAATCCTAGCTGCCACCGTGAGTTTCCTAGGAGTTGCACCAGAGTTACTGTTGGGTTTACATGAGACGGCACGTGGAAGGGAGAGAGCACGACGAAGATGTGTTGACTTCCTCTGGCTTAGGTGTAAAGCACCTTCCTCAGCCCAGCCCGGCACATACATCCCTCTGGGCTCGGCTCGGCACCTGCAGTGAGCAGCAAAGTGTTTCAACCATCACGGATGTTCCTGTGACTTACTAGACGTCTAGACAGTGTCTCTGTGCTGAGCTTCTTACGCTGAGGGACCACCACAGAACCCCTCTCCGCCAAATGGCTGGGGTAAGGATTTACTAAGTTAGCAGCTATGGAGTGCCTGCTTAGGACGGTGCCTGTCACGTAGTAAGCACTCAGTGTCAGCTGTTCTTATTTTAACTCCCGAGACCTCTGACCTAGTCTCCATTGCTTCAACACTAGAGGACATTAGAAACAACAAGTTTGATTAAAAAGAAGCATGCTTTATCATCAAGTAGGGCTGTTAGTTGCTGTGGCACCGATGCCCATTCATAGCGCCTCACCCCCACCTGACGGAACAGGGCAGCCCCAGAGAGTTTTCTAGGCTGTGATCTAGGAGCTGTGCGCCAGGCCTTTCCTCCCTCAAGAACCTCCATGGTTCTCCACCTTCCTAACGCCGCGACCCTTTCATACATTCCTCACGTTGTGGTGACCTTCCCCCAGCCATAAAATTATTTTTATTGCTACTTCATAACTGTAATTTTGCTACTGTTATGAATTGTCACATAAATATCTGATATGCAGGATGTATTTTCATTGTTACAAATTGAACATAATTAAAGCATAGTGATTAATCACAAAACAATATGTAACTACATTGTGAAATATTTCTGTGTTTTCTGTTGGTCTTAGGTGACCCCTGAGAAAGGGTTGTTCGACCCCCAAAGGGGTCGAGACCCACAAGTTAAGAACTGCTGCTCTAGCCACTTAGCAGCTGAGTGCTTACCCTTTCCAAGGAGTGTTGCCCCTGCCACCCATGGCCACGCAGCTGATTCCAACTCTTAGCACCATACATAGGTTTCTAAGGCGGTCAAGCCTTTGAGGACAGCAGTCCACGCTTACCCGGAGGCACCAGAAGAGCTCATTTTACTCAAGCACTGGACTCTTTTCATTTAAATCTTAAACCAAACAATTCAATGCAATCCAGTGGATCCCAACTCCTAGTAACTCTGTCAGACAGAGTGGGGCTGCTCTCTAGGGTTCCTGCGGCTACGCATCTTTGCGGGAGCAGACAGCCTCACCTCTCTCCCACAGAGAGCCTTGAACTGCCACCTTTCCAGTTAGCAGCCAGACACTTAACCCACAGGGCCGCCAGAGTTCCTTCAATTCCAGTATTCGTGAACGTAAACGTAACCATTCTGTAAATCTGCACCTCCCCCAAGCCCCAAACTATCATTTCTACTATTCTCTCAACACTGACTGTTTGAGTTAACCAAAGGTTACTGCTAATCCTCAAATAAAATCACCATTTAGAGCTTTCTGAATCACTTACATGGAAATAAAACTTAATGCTTGTATTTTCTCCCTTTCTCTTTCCCCTTCGCTCAGCTTCAAATAAAGGTTGTTTGGACTCACGGCGGATAAATTCAAACTGATGAGATCTGCATCTGAACAAAGATCCATTTCGATGTAATCCATCTCAGAATTGCGCGGCTCCCCACTCAGGAGCACGGGTTTGGTCTAAAGTCAATGATCTGCCGGCTCTTCAACATCTCAAAGGTGTCTGCCCTGGGACACAGAGACAGACACACACTCGTGGGGTCCCCTGCTGGTATCTTACCTATGCACGTGGCGACTAACTTCAACCAAGCGGCAGAGCCCAGTCAGAGGCCATCAGGCCGCCACCTGCAGAGATGAGGACCACGCTCACTGCCTTGGGCTCCACTCGCTTGCTTTACGTCTCAGCTCTCGGGGCCAGCTGGTGCCTTAACCTCACCCTGCACCATCCTGTCAACCACCTGCTAAATCACTCAGAGCTTTATCCCAAAGCTCAAGACCAGTGTACCTGGACCTTGAGACCAGGTGAGGGAAGATGATTCCACATAAACTGTCATCATGCCTCAAAACACAACATAACACAACTCAAATATATAAGTTCTCTAGAGGGGAGCAACAGCATCCCCATTAGAAAGATGGCACTTTATAACATGAACCACTGCCAACTGAAGCCACAGATCTTGGAGTGAGGCAGCTGACTGTGGTGGCAGAGTTTTATGCGGCTGGATGGAAATCGGCCCATTTGTAATAAAAGGGAAACAGACACGTTTGAAATAGGCTCCTTTTTCATTGGAGAGCCTTCTGAACAGTGAGAAAATAAGTTTCTGTACTTTAAAGCCACCACTGTGATATTTCTGTGACAGTGGCAAGAGAAAATGAAGATACTCCAAAGAAAAGAGTAAGACAGGAGCACCTGGAAAAGAAAAAGAAAAAAAAGATAAAGACATTCCAGGACCACCTATTAATCAGCGACCTGGTGGTATAGTGGTTACACATAAGGTCAACAGTTTGAAACCACCAGCTGCTCCATGGGAAAAAGACAGGCTTTCCACTCTCGTAAAGAGTTAGTCTGAGAAACTCATGGGGGTAGTTCTACCCTAACTTTAGGGTCACTGTGAGTCGGATTGGCCCGATGGCAATGAGTCTGGTTTGGTGCTTACTAGTGGGAGTTCCAAAGAAAGGAGGCAATGGGAAAGAACTTCCTTGAATGAAGCATAACACCCAGATTGGAAGGCACCGAAGGGTTGACACAGGCCCACGCCAAGGCAGAGTTGTGTGAAATTTCTGAACTCAGTGAATCAAAGCACTTCTGGGAAGAAAACACACAGAAAAAACGTTGCCCACAGAATAGGACTGGAACGGTTCAGCGCCTGAACCAGAGTTCCGAGAGAGAACTGCAGGGAGCACACCTTCAATGTTCAAGAGAGAGGTTATTTCCTGCATCAGACAGTACAGTCAGTCAAATAGTCGATCGAATCCGGGAAAAGAAGACAGACAGTTTCTCTTAAAGGGCCTAAAAAAGTTCACTCCCCTGGACCCTTTCCCAGGAGGCTTGTAGCAAATTCCCTCCACTAAAAGGTGGCAGTGAAGTGGCAAAGAGGGAAAACAGAGAACCCGAAAGAAAGAAGGAGAATAAAGTTCCCAGAGGGCCCCTGGGCATCAATCTGGAGACCAGCCTGAGCAGGTGGAAGGTTCTGCAGACTCGGCTTCAAGATTTACAATGCGTACTTCCTCCGAACTCCTGAGCGAAGGAGAAAGCAGCCTGGGCATGGCGTGGGAGTGATGTTTTTGGAGGCGCCCTGGAGGCATAGTGGGGATGAGTTGCACTAAAGCAGTGGTTCTCAACCTTCCTACTGTCACGCGAGCCTTTCATATAGTTCCTCATGTGGTGGTGACCCCCCCAACCATAAAACTATTTTCGTTGCTACTTCATATCTGTCATTTTGCTACTGTTATGAATCGGGTGACCCCTGTGAAAGGGTCATTCGACCCCCAAAGGGGTCACGACCCACAGGTTGAGAACCACTGCAGCAAGCTCAGCAGTACAAAACCACCATCCACTCCAAGGGAGGAAGACAGGCTTACTGCTCCTGTAAACAGTGACAGCCTCAGAAACCCACAGAAACGCTGCCCTATAGGGTCGCTATGGGTCAGCGTCGACTCAAGGGCACTGAGCTTGGTTGTTTAAGGGGTGCCATCAAGTCAATTCTGAGAGCAACTCCATGCGGTGGAGTGGAACACAGTAGGGTTTTCTTGGCTATAATCCTTGTCAGGTTTTTCTCCCGAGGATCCACTGGGTGGATGTCAACGCAGACCTCTTAACCATTGTGCCCCCAAAACTCCTTGACTTAATGGCAAGTACACAGAAAGCTAAGCCTTTCAGTGCCTTCAAACAATAAGTGCACTATGGAAACAACACAGTTCTTACTATGGGGAGAACGGAAAGTTACAAGTAAGGAAAAGTAATAATATTGAAAATAGGCGATTCGGCTGCAGGTAGCATCGATAGAATCATGATATATAAACACACTAAATATTGAACTATCCAAAATTATGATTACAATGATTCTTCTATAGCAGGGCAGGTGGTAAAAAGCATACATTGTCATCTTCCACCATGACATTTCAGTAATAGCGTCTACAACTGGAGACTCAAGGAGTCACAACTGGAGTATAAGATATAAGAGTTTGTGTTTTGGGGGAGGGGGAAGGGAAAAAAGAGGAGGGCTTGGGGTAATCTGTTGTCAACTTGAGAGTATTAAGAATGAAGGGGTAGGGTTCGGCCTGTCAGTCAGGTCTGGGCTTGATGACCTCATTTAGAGGCGCTAAGGAGATAAATGGCTTGCTGGAGGCGGTTGCTGGAGGCGGGACACACACTCGCTCCCTGTGAGACATTCCTGTGGAGAAGACACATGAAGCTATGCTAGAGCCCTGGAGCTGAAGGAGCCACGTAGAGATCCCTGCCAGTGATGAGATGCTTCCACTGCCACGATCCATAAGACTTTTCACCCACTGGCCTGTGATTATCCTGCATTCAGCAACACTGCACGTGTTTCATGAGTCTGAAGAGGAATTTATAGATTGCTATCAGACATATGGGCTAATATCGGACTTATGGACTTGATCTGGACTGGGTTGGGCTCTTTTCTCAATATTCAATTGCTCTTGTATATCAAGCTCATTCTTATACACATATGAGTGTCTAATGTACTTGTTTCTCTAGTCTACCCAGACTAACACAGGCTCAAATAAAAAGTAAACATTTAGAAAATAATGATGGCAACGTATGTACAAATAGGCTTGATGCAATTGATGTTGTAAGAGTCCCCAATAAAATGATCTTAAAAAAGAAAAGACTTGGAGGTCAATGACAAAAGAAGCCATTACCAAATATGTGAAGGGTTGCCTCTGGTGAGCAGACAACCGAGAGGACACCTGGAGTGGGGCAGGGGACTCTGGAGCAGTAGATGGCTCTTTCCACAGCCCTGGGGGTTGTCAGATTCTCTATGTGTACCACTACTGGTAAACCCCACCCACAGTAAAAGGAGCCCTGGGGCACAGCGGACGGCCAAAGCTTGGCTCTTTGAATTCACCACTGGCTCTCCGGGAGAAAGGCCTGGTTACCTGGCCCTGTGCTATCTGCGCCCTGTAAGGATGACAGCTTAGAAAACCCTCTAGGGCAGTTCTGCTGTCACAGGGGCCATTATGAGTCAAAGTGGACTCAACAGCACAGCATCCAAAATGCCTACTGCAAACACCTTCATAGCACCTAACAGCATGGCATCCGTAACACACACACTACAAACCCCTTCAACAGCACCTAACAGCACGGTGTCTGTAACACACACTACAAACACCTTCAACAGCACCTAACAGCACGGTGTCTGTAACACACACTGCAAACACCTTCAACAGCACCTAACAGCACGGTGTCCGTAACACACACTGCAAACACCTTCAACAGCACCTAACAGCACGGTGTCCGTAATGCTCACTGCAAACACCTTCAATAGCACCTAACAGCACACATCCGTAAGGCACACTGCAAACGCCTTGCCAGGAGGCCACAGCACCCCACCCCCCCTCCACAGGGTGAAAGCGCCCTGGAGGGCAGGGCGGTCAGTCTTCACAGGAGCAGGTGGCCACATCTTTCTCCAGGGAGCAGCTGGGGGTTCCAAGTTACAACCTTTCAGTCAGCAGCAGAGCTCTTCAACGTGGCGTCTGCCACAAGGGATCCTGTAGCGTGCACTCCTTGAACACCACAGGTCAACAGTTCAAAACCACCAGCAGCTCCGAGGGAGAAAAGCGAGGCTCTCTAGTCCCTTACAGAGGTACAATCTTGGACATCCAGGGGAGCAGTTCGACCTTGTCCTATAGGGTCGCCGTGAGTCAGCACAGAGTAGCTGGCGGTGAGCTGCCGCTCTGTATCACATTCCTCGTTATAAAAAGCCACGGGAAAGGTATCAGGAGACATGATGATGTGCAGGAAAGGGGCCCAGGACCCAGTGCCCTCCATGCTGTGCTTCCCCTCCATCCAATCCCTGTGCGTTCGTGATAATCCTTAAACTTCACAGAATGCTTTTTTTTTAAATCATATTTGGTGTTTTTGCTTTGTAGGCAAAATTGTTGGTTTGGTTACACATCATAAAAGCAAGAAGGGACCCAAACTTGTGGGGGAAACTACTGTTATTATTACTAGCCACATGAAAGTCTCATGGGCTCAAGGCTTATTTTATATTATTTTTAAACCTTTTAGAATACTGTGCTGTATTAATCTAGCCCTAGGCCAAGCACATTTTGTTTGGACCCCTAATCCTGTGAAAATTGTTATCAAATGAACTGCCCGGAGGACTATGAAACAAATTACTCTTAGTCAGTTTTAATCTCTTAATGGGTATTTGTTGAAGAGAGTCTTGCTGTGTTGAAGGGGAAAGCACGACAAATGAGGGCTAGGTCCCTTGTAATGTTTTCTTACTGTGGTTTTTCTCCAGCAATTAACGCTCCCGGCAGGGCGCTGGGGTCAAAAGAGCCCGCTCAAGAATGAGCAGTGGGCATTCGCACTGGTGTCCTTGCAGGAAGGCCTCGTCTCTTGCCCTTTCCGCTCCTGCCTTCTTTTCTCTCTGACATATTCTTGGTCAGATTTGATGCTGCACTGATAAAGCTTGGGACTTGTGTTTGGGAAATCTCGGGAGAGCTGTAAATAATGTACAAAAGAGCCTCGTTTTACCCAAAGCAATACTGGTACAGACTGCGGGGAGTCAAACCGCTGTTTGCTTCCCTACCGACAGTCCCGCTTTGGCTTGGTGATCAACCTGCCATTTCTTCTAGAGCAAGTAGCCTGACCTCTCTGATCTCACTTTGCTTCCTTGCAAAATAGAGCTGGGCTAATTAGCAAGTTCTACAGAAATCTCTCACGATGGTACAGCACTGCCAGGAGAAATACGGTGTACGGCAAGTGATACAAAGTGTTCTAATAAATAGGAAACATAAAGATATACATTTTGTACAGACATAAAAATGATAAATGAGATATTTCCCTTTTTGTATTAAAGCTTTGAAATCTAGTGTGCATCTTATAGCTACAGCTTATCTTAGTAGGAATAAGTTGTGTTTTAAGTTCTCAATCGCCAGTCATATGTGGCCAATGGCTACCACGCTGGAAATGCAGCAATAGATAAACTGCTTTTGAAGGATTTTTTGCCTACCCTTTAGCAGTTAAGACAATTCAGTAAGTGTTGGACTGTCAACCACAGGGTCAGCAGTTCAAAACCACCAGCTGCTCCACAGGAGAAAATGAGCCTATCTGCTCCCATAAAGATTTGCAGCCTCAGAAACATTATACAGGGTCATCACAAATACTACAAGGAATTGACCCAAAGGCAATGGGTTTTTTCAGATTTATAGCAATTACTAGGAAAAAAATAATTGATTTCATTTTTACACTTACAACTCTAGCCCCAGCCCAGGCCTCCCTGCACCCCCAAGCAACTTCATGGGGCTAATTTGGGTAACCTTTTAAGACTGTATTCTAACACTGAATTACCACGAAGTACCTGGAATAGTAAAGTCACACACACACACACACACCCTCTACTTCTGTATTTTTCTGAACACACACACACACACACACACACACAC
>NW_022105855.1:2943788-2950750 GCF_000313985.2 Echinops telfairi
ACACACACACACACACACACACACCCTCTACTTCTGTAAGTATTTTTCAGATTCCTGGGGGTATTTTTCAGATTCCTGGGGGCCTGGGAGACATCATTAGACTAACACCTTAGTGTCTCTTCCAACTCTACCATTGGTGATTTCATCATTTAGTCGGTGACAACAGTATCAGTTCTACAGCCACTTTCCAAGTGAAGCAAGTACTCAAGAGAGTGGATCACCTGCCTGGGGGCATGGCCGAGTGGACTGATACCTGCTCTCTTCATAGGAGCTAGTCCTCTCTAAGGTCATACTATTCAGAAGACCACCCCTCTCCCCACAACCACCACAAACAAGCCAGTTGTCACTGACTGTACCTCACAGCCATCCCTGTGTGGTCTGTGAGGAGATCTGGGCTCCAAATGGTTTTGAAAACAGATCACCAGGCCCTTCTTCTGAGGCACCTCTGGGTGGGTTGAATTGCCAACTTTTCCAGTAGTTGATACACATAAGAGCCACTAGGTCAATTTCAACTCCAAGCAACCCCATGTGACAAAGCAGAACTACCCCATGGGGTTTTCTTGGCTCTGAATTTTGTAGAAGCAGATGAAACTCACTGCCTTTTTGTTGAATCTAATTCAAGGTGACCCAATAGGGTTAAAGATGACTGCTTCACTAGTCTCTCACAGAGCTTCTGATGGATTCGAACCACTGACCTTGTAATTAGCAGCTCAATGAACAGCACAATGCTACCAGGGGTCCTCTACGCTGCCAGGGCTTGTGTGCCCCTGACAGATCTCATTAACTCTGAGTGCCCGGAAAAGAAGCAACAGGCGCAAAATACGCCCGCCCCCCCAAAAAAAAACCAAAAACAACCAAACAACCCAGGGTCCTCAAGTGCATTCTGACTGATAGGCATGCATGTATGCAGAATCACTGGATCTTAAGGCTGGGAGTCTTTATAATCACCCTGCCCAGTATTCTCTGTGCACCCCTCTTCCCCGAGAGCACATACCTCTTTTGAGGCAGAACTACGGGGCCGTTCACGTACAATTTAAATACCACAGACTCAAAAGGAAGCATCCCAAACTAGCGGGAAGGCACACATTCTTCTTTGGAAATGAACTGAGGGTTCTGAAGAGCCATCAGATTTGTCTGTTAAAAAATATGAGAAACCCTTCACCGACCCACAGTGAGGTTGTAGGGGCCAGAGCTGAAGATTCCTTGCTTTTAATTTTGGAATTATATCAATCACATGTGCAATTATTTCACATATTTTTAAATTTATATATATATATTTATCAGAAGTTCTGAGTAGCAGCTTAAGTCTTTACAATGTAATTTTTGGCGGGGGGTGGGGGTGGGGGATCAATTTAGATGTCACTGATATAGAGTTCATGGTAAAGAGTTCATTCTGCAAAATGTAGAATCCATGCTTAAAAAAATCTAATGGTGACATAGCATGAAGTGATATTGCCTGCACGAAGTAATATTTGATTGATGGTTGCTGCACAAAACCTATTAAAAGTCCCAAAAAGTTTTTGAAATGAAAGATTATGTATTTTAAAAACTAAACAAATAAACCCTAGCCCATCCCTTGGGTCCCTAGCATAGTTCTATCTTGTGCTTCCAAATCCTCCTTTCCCCTTGGATATATGGTCACTTTTTTGTAGCCAGTGACTAAATTATGCAATTAAACCTCTAAAACCAGTGCCAAGACGAGATGCCAAGCACGTAAGGCATGCTGTTGGCAGTATCCTTCATCTGGTTCCAAGTTCCCAACTAACACCAAGGTCCAGAGTTCCTCCAGGATTTTAGCTAGAGGACTATGAAGAGTGTGAGTAATGTGACTAAAGAAAGATGCACAGACTGATGCAAACCAAAGGCAAAGCTGCTGGCGCCACTGGGAGCCAAGACCAGAGCGACATAGCTTACTGACATGCTTCCACTCTGCACAGTAGATCTGTGGTGTTTGATGTATCGAGTCTTTCCAAAAGGGGGCATATGGCAAAGGAAGGCGTCATATTGGGACTGTTCTTGATCTCTCATATCTTGGCTGAGGTGGCGTTGGTGACAATGGAAATAAATGGAAGAGCTTCATTTCCCTAATGAATACAGCATTTGTTAAGAGCCTTCTCAGTATAGGTGCTGTTCAAGGCATCAGGGAGACAGCATAAAACAAAACAGAAACATTCCTGTTGTTACAGAGCTTACTGATACTTCCAAAACCAAACTCACTGCCAGAGTCAATTTCGACTTATGGCAACCTATAGGACAGGCAGAACTGCTGCTGTGGGTTTCTGAGACTGTTACTCTTTACGGGACTTTCCATTTCATCCCTCACCCACCCCTCAGGAGTGGCTGGGCTGGTGGTTTCAAATTGATGAACTTGTAGTTATCTGCCCAGCTCATAACCACTACACCACCAGGGCTTCCATGCGAGTTAAACAGACATTGACTAAATAAACACGTTAAAAAGTGTATGACGTGAAATGACGGCAGGTGTTACGGAGGAAACAACGGGCATGGCAAGGGAATGAGAGTCATGGGGTGAGGGATTCGAAGAAGGCTTCACATCTAAACAGGCATCTGAAGAAGAGAGGCCAGTGCGCAAGGTGTATGTCAGGGAGAAGAGCGTCCTAGGTAAAGACAAGTGCAAAGGCCCTGAGGTAGGGACAAGCTTAGTCCAACCCCACAATCCTGTCTTTCCAGATTTGCTGTTAGCAGGTTCCTAACAGTTCCTCTCTGCTTCCAGCCTCCCCGGTCCTCCCACCCTAGCCGTAGGATATCCTCCAGACAGAAAAATGTTTTCAATGTCAAACCCAGACCATGTCAGTCCTCTGTGCAAAATCTTCACTGGCAAGACATAAGCCAAAGCCCCTATGATGGCCTCCATGAGGCTATCCTGTCCTGTCCTGTCCTGTCCTGTCCTGTCCTGTCCTGTCCTGTCCTATCCTATCCTATCCTATCCTATCCTATCCTAATTACCAGGTTCCTGCTGCCAGGCCTTCTTGCTCTGTGTGCTTGGAATCTAGATGCCCACTGGCCTTACTTCCTTTCGTCTCTGTTTTGTTAACATCCATGCTTTCATGGTATAGGACATGCCTGGCACACAGTAGACACTCAGTGTCCACAGAAAGGATGGCTGCCTTCATCTTTGCTTTCTACTTTACCACATGGTGATGAAGAGCACAGGGGAGGTCAGACAGACAGACAGACAGAGGTAGACACAAACTCACTGTCTCTCACTGGGAGGCAATGCTGACCCTGGTCTCTCCTAGGCCCATTAGCCACACTGCGACCTCCTCCCACTCTTCTCAGGATAAAAAGAGCAGGCAGTGAAAGGGAATACCAGATCATTAAGCTTACAGCTGCAAATAATCATTCACTGTTCCTCCCTTTCTTCCCTCTAGTGTCTGCGAGTCGAGTGTCTGCTCTCCTACTGGGAATTCAATCATCATGCCTCCATGTTTATCTTGGATCCCCTCCTTTCCCACTTCTGTAAGGACCCTGATTCCCTAAGTCACTCAGCCTTTCACCTGCCCTTTTTCAACCTTTCACTGCTTACCAGCAGATCTTGATGGCCCAATAGCTTCCATTCAGAAAACACACAACGCAGAGAACCCTCACCAAACAAATAACTACCCATTCACTGCTGCCTTCCAGCTCCTATCTTATCCCTATTCACAGTCCAAAGAGCCGTAATTCCTGGCCCTTTCTTCCATACTTCAGCCTAGGCCATCCTAAGCGATCCTGTAAGAACTGCTCTGTTGGGTTTCTGAAACCATATCAACATTCCCTTCTAAGGAGGATCTGGTGGCCTAGAATTTCTGCCCTTGCAGTTAACAGCCCCACACTCAAACCAGTATACCATCAGGGCTGCAGTGGGGACAAAAAGCAAATTGTAAAATAGTAAGTACTTCCAACAAGTTGCACGCTGTACATGCTATAAGGCTGGGCCCATCTTCTTGAACTAGGGTTTTGTCATGGTTTCACGGTGTAGACTAGCTACCCGTGGTGTCAACAGAATGTGCAAACAACAGCACAGCCATTGAGGCTTGCATAATTTTCCAAAGCCATATGTATACATAAGTTAGTTAAAGTTTATTGTGCCAACCTGGCCTATAAACACGTGGGGTTAATTGAAGGACGGAGGGATAAACAGCTCAGTGAGCCTCGCCTTTCTAGTTCTCGGGTCTCTTGCTTTCTGATGGTCGGACCACAGTGCAGCTGCCTTAGCCAGTTCCCTGCTTCAGCTGGCAAGGCTCACTTCCTGCAAGACATCCCCGAAAAGAAGCCTCATGGGCCTACCCCGATGCAGCCCTGGGTGCTGGAGCAGCTGTGTAGAGACCCCTGCCAGCACTGGGATGTTTACATGTTCACTGACTCAGCTTTCCTCCTGCAGTTGGCATAACTGTGTGTTTTGTGAGATGGAGGAGGACTTTGTGGATTGGTGTTGGACATATGAGTTAATGTTGGACTTGTGGGCTTGGGCAGCACTGGGTTGGGATGTTTTCTTGATGTGCACTTACCCTTTATATAAAACTCTCTCTTATACATGAGTTTCTGTGGATTTGTTTCTCTGAAGTACCCAGACTCACACACTACACAAAACTGAAAGTGGGGGTGGCGATTTCTCACATGAATTCAAGATGCTTGTTTTCCCAATGTGCTGGCGCTCCAGGGACAGATAATCGCAGCTTTAAAAGACCAGCTACATCTGACCACCTGGTGGAGGTTGCAACTACATTTCCACCTCACCTGGATGAGGGCTCGCGCAATCTACATTCATTCCTTCAATACAGTAGAACCTGGTACTCGACTCAGTACTTGACATAACTGGATTTCAGTGCGAAATGTCGAGAAAATTTTGTATCAGAACTCAAACATCAAAACATCAGAATCCGACCCAACACAGGTGATTTTTGTCAACGAAAGTGTCTCCCTCACTCGGCGTTAGTTGGTGTTTTGAGTATGCATTGTTTAAACCCTTTGCAGCTGTGTTCCAACCGTTTTGCTATAATTTTCTTAGTTTTGTGGCTTTTTGTATTAGATTTAAAAAATGGGTCCTAAGAAAGAGGTTTTTGAAAGGAACCGTCATGATAAAAAAACTGGTTAACGTGTTACTGAAATTGTTGATAATAGTTTAGTAAACCCTTCTAGAAAACAGTTAAGGAAACGCCAACAGCAGACATTAGACAGATTTTTTTAGAGAAAGCCAGCGAGGTCCTAGTGAAAAAATGGCAAAGAAGGGGAAAAAAAACTTCTGAAAAGCAGCTACTAGTTGATTTTATGGAAGGAAATTCCCCTTCCAAACAATGACTCTCTCCATACCTCCTCTCCACATCCATGTCCACAGATCCAGATCCTCATCAATCTCCAAGGATGGGCCATATTGTAGTTGTTAAAAACTTTTTTTTAATGTGTTTCTTATTTAAATTATATTCTTTAACTCTGAAATTTTGGTGTAATTTCTGACTAAAAAGGCAAGGTTAGGGTAAAAACTTGGTGGTTGATAATGGATTAATCTGTTATTTCTTATGGGAAAAATTGATTCGGAACTTAACTGCATAGCATCTCAATGCTCCTTCTAGAACGGATTAGCATCAAGGTCCGGGCTTCTACTGTAATTAGTGAAAACCGAGAACGATTCCTAACTCAACTCTCTGGTTCTGGGGTATTCCTGGAAGGGAGAGCAGAGAAAGCCAAAGGGAGGCTATCTGTGGTCCCAGGTTGTCCTCCTGTTGGTAGATGCTGTCAGTCACTGCTGGCTCCAGGTGAAGGAGCCGAATGGCCCGATCGGGTTTTCTAACCTCTAGTCCTTACTGGGGCAGAAAACCAGGTCTTTTCCCAGGGGAGCTGCTGGTTGAGTTTGAACCACAAAGTCATGATACCACATACCTACCCATGACTTACAGACCTTGCCCATTCGTTCATTACACAGCACACTCGGCCAACACAGATGGGAACAGTCCGTCACATCACGTCACCTCTCGGCAAGTCTCGTTTTACCTCAGAGGAGGACGATTCTAACAATGCCGTAAACTGGAACACTGGGAACGTGTTACCCCAACCCACTTTTAAGTAAAACTTTAACTACCTGGGAAACCTCAAAAACGAGCATCATGCTTGGCACCCAAGCTAGTCCAGGGAGGACCTGGGGGAAAGTCCTCTGGGTTGTGCCATGCACTTTCCTCCTCACAGAAGGGAAAGAAATAGCATCGCTCGAACTATGTCATTCTGATCCCGCACATGTTCCTGCCTTGATTCCCGAGGTGGAAAAAGTCGGTGGGCCTGGCCCTGGAAACAATTTATAACTCCTGACTGATTTTTGGGAAACCCAATGATTACCGAGAAGGCTAGCTTTCCACTGCTGTTTCACATCAGAGATGAGCAAATCCCAGGAAGAGTCAGGGGAGTCTCAAGTTTTAAGATGGGAACTTGAGAAATTCAGAAAGAGGTTCTGGGAAGGTCTTGTGCATGAGTCATTTTCTGCCAAATATTTGCTGCAGAGATCCCCTCCGAGCCACGAAACACACACGCTGTGAAACAGCCAGCCTGGTCTCTAAACGAGAAGAGATTGAGCTTAAAGAACACACACACACACACACACACACACACACACACACACACACACAGAGATATGCAGACAGGGGCTTGTTCACGTACATAGGGGGAAATCAAGAGGCCAAGTTTTGTGCTTGGTTACAGCCCAAGTTTATGAAAATAGGAAGCAGAGTCTTTAATCCAGTTTGAATGTCTTGAGGTACGACAAAAGCTACACTTAGATCTACTTATAACAAAAATCTGGTTTGGAGTGTTTGGCAGATAAATAGCCATCGGCCCACATCTGACAGTTTGACACCCCTCAAGAAGCTACAAGAAGGGGCAGCCCTGGGCTGTTCACTGGAGCAAACAGTATGACAGAAGAACAGTGTGTCTGAACTTCTAGGGTCTTTTATTCGGAAACACACACACACACA
>NW_022105855.1:2951976-2955466 GCF_000313985.2 Echinops telfairi
GCCTCTGTTTTGTGAGGTGGAGGACTTTGTGGACTGGCGTTGGGTTAATGGGTTAATGTTGGACTTGTGGGCTTGGGCAGCATTGGGTTGGGATGTTTTCATGATGCACATTTTCTTTACATAAAAGTCTCTCTTATACATGAGTTGCTGTGGATTTGTTTCTCCAAAGTACCCAGATTAATACACCTGTGAAAGGACTGTTTGACTTCCAAAGGGGTCGTGACCCACAGATTGAGAACCATTGCCCCGGGGGGATGAACAACAGAAATATGGGTCAAGGTAGACAGCAGATGGTGTAAAATATGAAACAAAACTATAAATTATCAAGGGTTCACGAGGGTGGGAAGGTAGAGGAGGGAGGGAAAAAAAGAGAAGCTGATACCAAAGACTCACATAGATAGAAAATGCCTTGGAAATGATGATGGCAACATATGTACAAATGTGCTTGATGTATGGATTGTTGTATGAGCTATAAAAGTCCGCAATAAAATCATCTGTTAAAATAAAAAATAAACTAAAATCAAATTCAATGCCACTGGGTTGATTCTGACTCAGAACGACCCTACAGGACAGGGTAGAACAGGCCCTTTGGGTTCCCAAGGCTGTAATTTTTTTTTAAATAATATTTTATTGACATATCTTACACATTCCGATATATTCATTCACATACAATTCTGCTGTTCCGTCCCATCAGGTGGGTTTTTTCAATGATCGATGCTAACTGTTGCCCTTTCTCCCTGGTAACTCAATTTCTGACCAGCACCTCTCAGGCACGGCTCTGACCCCTCTGTCAGCAGAGGCATGTAGGTGGCTATGGTGCTGCATGCATTTCAGCAGAGCTTCCAATTAAGAGGGACCAGGAAGAAATCCCAAAATCAGTCTATAAAAACCCCATGGATTTCACTGGTCCATCTGCTGTGCACGGGGTGGCCAGGAGTCGGAACCGACTTAATGGCAGCTAACAACACTATAGGATGAGCCAAGCCCCATCCAGAGGCGACCCATCTGGTACAGTCCCATTCTTTGGGGGTTGGGGGGCGTGCAGGTCCACAGCGAGGACAGACAGGAGCCTGTGCTACAACAAGGGAAACTGACAGTCAGCTGGAAACACAGTAAGGTGCCGATGAGCCCTCGGGAAGCCCAGCCTGAGAAAATACCTTTCACACTGAGGCCTGAAGACTGACTGAATTATACTGCATTTAGCTCGCTAGCCTGGAGAGTTGGCGGGCCGGGGAGGAAGGGCTCAGCATCGCTCAGCATCGCGGAGGACACAGCCAGAGGGATGATGAGTGAGAATATGGTTGCACATGGAATTGTAAAAGTCCAGAACGGCCAGAAAACTGACAGCAATGGTGTGAGAATATAAGCCGCAGAGGTGACCGGCCCATGGGGCCTTGCTGTGCTGTGTTGATTCTCCACACAATGGAGAGGCCCCACATGGGAGAGGCTTTAAGGGCTGTAGGAAGGAGGACATGGGAAGAACTGCATTTGAACACAATAAATCTCGGGGCAGTGGCCAGCTGGGAGCTGGGCAGAGAGAGAAGTGACCACTGTTCACAGGCCACTAAGAATAAAAATAGTGGACAGTGCTTGAGCGCTGGGGGTGGGGGGACAGTAAAGAAAGTGAAAACAAACGTCATCCTTTTGCCTTGAGCATGGTAACCATTTTCCCGGTATTTCCTTCTGGTTTGTTTTCTGGGATTAAAAAAAGTAGGGTTTATTACCTTTGTACTGACATTAGATATACATTTGAAACAATAAGGGGAGAGAAAGTAACTAAAATGAGTAAAATTAAAAAGATCAACAGTCGCACAGATGGATAGACAGATAATTAAGATAGATAGTACCAACAACCAAAATCCCCACAATTTTTAATTACAGGCAGTCCCAGGTTTATGACGTGGTTCCCTCCCAATGGCTGTCCTAAGTTGACCTCATTCACATCAAATACCTCCTTCTATAAACCGTTTATAACATTGTAGCCTTTTATACCAGAGACCCTATGAGGCGGAATGGACTTGGAGGCAACGGGTTTGGTTTTATCAGTATCTTTACTAATCTAATTTTAACTTGTCTTTGGAAACATTGTATGTAAACATAAAACAACAACAACAACCCCAACTCACTGGCATCACGTCGATTCCCACTCATAAGGACCCTAAACGGCCAAGTCAAAAAAATGAGTTTCCAAGACTAGAAGTTCTTTACCAGAGTAGAAAGCCTGATCTTTCTCCCATCAGGCAGCTGGGGGTTTCAAACTGCTGACCTTGTGGTTAGCAATCCAATGCGTAACCACTACGCCAGCATGGTTTCTAATACATACAGACATAAAGCAATATAAAAAAATTCACTCAGATGAAAAGGAGGCATTGGGGGGTGTTGGCATTTTGCCAGTGGTATTGCTAACTGCCTTTGTGGCAATAGCTCTACTTCTGGAAGGTTCTGGATTATTGCTGGGAACAGAGAAGGCATTTCTAGTCAGAAAATTTGTGAGAGTCACCTGCATGGTCCTTTCCTTTTGTTCTTCATGTGTTTCAAGGGGACATTTTACTACCTCCCAGGTTTGCTGATCAGCTTTTAGCAAAGCAACCAGCATATGCGTCCATGTTTTGAAAAAATTTTCCAATTAATTCTTCCACTTGTAAGATTTGTGAGCAACTTCTCTTCTTGATTCTTTCTTTCTTCATCAGGATTTATTTCCTCTTCAAAACCCATTAAGTTCTAATCTGTCGATTCTCCTTATTCATGATCTCTGAACTGTTCCACACTGGTGATACCAAATTCCAAATCCAGCCTTCTTGCATTATGGGCAAGCCTTCCATGGATCTCATTTATCACATTATCCTGATCAAAAGCTTAAAGCGTGATCATCCAATTCCTCGATATTTGTACATCCCCTGCATGCATTTCCCCAAACCTCTTTTCAAGAATGATTTACTAACAATATCAGAAAGAAACCAGGAGATGGTTGTAATTGTAGTCCATTGTAACTGAAATATACCATAAATCAATGACTGTGTGTACTGTCGAATATTTCAACCTTCAATAATATATCTAATCCCAATTGTTGGCCCTTATTGTGGTTCCCACCCATGTGGCAGACTGTCAACACCTGGGACAATTTCCTGGCAATGGGTTATTAGAAAAGGAATTACTGAGGCAATGAGCAAAATGATCTCATGGTTTCACATCCATGTTATCCGTGTGCTTCCAGAAAGCTTATGCTTGTCTGCTTATGTTTTTGTTATCATCGTGCTACTGGAGTTTGTGGTCCCCACCCCGCCCTCCCCCTTTTGTATGCATGCCTGCTGTTTGAGAGTTTGGGGTGAACATTTGTGTCACATATAACTAAATGCCCTCATTGCCTCATCTAAATAAAAAATCACCACCAACCATAGCATGTCTACCTGGAAGGGATAGGTGGGATAAACAAGCCAAAAGACAGAACAATGAGTTGAGAGTTCCGGGGGGGACATGGGAGAAGAGGAGG
>NW_022105855.1:2956969-2987546 GCF_000313985.2 Echinops telfairi
ATATATTGGTATCTATTCTCTGATGACTTAATTTTCATGTTCAACTGAAGGTGGACGTAAGGCCCCGTTTGGGGGCGTATGTCACACTGCTTGGCTTTAGGGCACTGCTCTGGACCCACTTGCATTCACCTCACTGGGGATTTGTTTTAATGGAAGGAACAGTCTCCATCACGCCACCACCTTTCTGGGCTTAGCTTGGAGCTCAGCCTCTCACACAACCATGAGTTCCCAAGCTGAGGGCTAAGAACTCCGGTGCGGGTGACAAGGTTTACACCCCTCCAGAAAACACTGCCATCAGCTCAATTCTGACCCATGGCGACACTAGCAGGCAGGCTAGAAGTGCCCCTGTGGGTTTCTGATGCTGTAACTGCTTACAGGAGTAGAAAGCTTCACCTTTTCTCCCGAAACAGCTTGGTAGTTCAAACTGCTGACCTTGCAAGTAGCAGCCTGATATGGCACCACTATGTCGTGGGGCTTCTCTCTGGCCAAGCTAAGTGCCAGAATAATCACGTCTTTCAAAGGCAGACACAATTAGCAGATGTGGTGCCTGGCTCCTTAGAATTCTAGAAATCTAATGAGGATAAAACAGGTAATACTGGTTTGGAGAGACCTAGAGAACTACATAAAACAAAACAGATTGGCACTATAGGTCTCAGGCAATAAGGACAAGCTGCTTCGTGTAAGGACTTTTTTTTTTAAGGGTGATGAGACTTTTTATTGACTATTGATTATAATAGTTAGGTTTTGTGTCAACTTGGCTGGGCAGGACTCTCATAGTTTCCGATGTAGGATGTGCTTTATTACAATGTCAACAACTCCATGAGGGAATCTGCTATGAGCAGCGAAGCAGTTGTGACAAAATTGGGCGGCTACAGCCTCCTTTTTCAGGTCACTCACCTGCTGCAAATGAAAACTGAAGCTTCCTTGGGAGTGTGGCCTGTTCTGAGTTAAGCAGACTCTGTGGGAAGGCCCAGAGTCTCTCTTCTTGCTGGTCTGGATCCTGGATCTGGCTTGTAGACCCGCCATGTTGCCATGCGGGGAGTTCTTACTGCCTACTGACAGCTCAGAAATCATTTCCTGGATCTAATGTTTGTTGTGTGGTCTACCTGGACACTCTGGTCTTTCAGCGGCTCACACAAGAATTTTATAAACAGGAACCATGACATGAGCACAAGACTAATATCTAGGCCAGTGATGGTATCTTCTGTATATATCTGGCACAATGGGTGGATTCTTCCCTCTCGACTCTAACTTCCATGAAGGTGGGGAATGCTGCTTGTTCTTGTTCGCCACAGTACCCACAGGGACTAGAGTGTACTGAACCTGCTAGGTGCTACAGAAATATTTTCCAGGGAAGTGAACACAAACATACTTAGACATTTTAATAAGAGCATTGTCTGTGTTTTATTCAGATAATTACTCACCACGGGGTCTGCGACAGGTTAGTAAATGTGTAAATGAATCGACAGCTGCTCTGTGATTGTCAGCTTCCTGGGACTAGAGCCTGTGTGAGACAGACCACTGCGAGCGGAGCAACAGCCTCCTTGCTTTTACCATCGAGGACTGTGATGGTTCAGTAGTGGAATTATGCCTCCCTGCAGGAGACCCAGGTTTGCATCTGCATCAGCGGATCTCATGTGCAGGCACTACCTGCCAGTGGAGACTTGTATGTTGCTAGGATGCTGAGCTTATCCAATGGGGTTCCAGTCTAAGGTAGATTTGGAGGAAAGGCCAATCCAAGACATCCTGGGTGGCAGCCGTCAGATGCATACATGATCCCAGGACCTGGTAGCAGTCTGCTTTGTTGTATGTGGGTGGCCATGATTCAGGGGAACAACAACAAACCTTCACCATCAGTTCCATCTTCCACCATTCAATCGCCTTGCTTGGTTTCCATTCTTGAAAAGAGAGGCTGTATCCTTCCATGGTTGTTAGTTGCCGTTGAATCATATCCCAACTCTTAATGATGAACAGCCCGATTCTCAAACCGTGGTCTTGACAAGAGAAAATAAACTGCACTTTGGTGCAAAGCTTCACCGAAGGTATAAATCAGAAGTTACCAACTTCTTTGGCCTCCCTATCCCTTTTCAGGAAAAAAACCAAAAACCCAAACTCGGCAAGTCTCCCCATCCCCAGTAATGAAAAATGTTTGTTTTATGACCCATAATCGAGGGTACAGTGTAGGCATCTGCTTTTGTAGCCTCTCTGGGTTGTTCAGCTCCCCCAGGGGGCTGTATCGCCCACTTTGGGAAACACCAGTAGATGATACACAGGCAGAGAATGACAGGTGCAACAGCCTGGTGGCATCTTCTCTTGCCCAAATGTGCTCATGAGCCTTCCTTGCAGAGAGGTTCGGATACATGAGGTTTCTGATTGGACACATTCGACTGAGTAGTGACCCACATTTAGGAAGAGGGAAGCCTGGTTCCATAGCCCTGCCTCCTGGGCCATTTCCTCCACTGCACAGCACAGAAGTCCTGGGGCTTGCCTAAAGCTGCACGTTCCCTCAGGCAGAGCCTCATGAACAAATTAAAGAGGGGAAAAAACAAAAACTACACTCTCGAGTCAATTCCAATTCACACCAACACTGTAAGGGCGGAGCAGAACCACCCCAATTGATCCCCTGGGCTCTGCACCCTTACAGAAGTAGAATGCCACCTTCCTCTCCCACAGGCAGTTGGTAGGCTTGAACCGGTGGCTTTTGGTTAGCAGCCGAGAGCTTAACCACTGGACAACCAGGCCTCCTGGGTTAACAAGTTACTAGCTGTTAATCCCCTCTCAAGGGGAAGGGAGGCAGGATTCTCTGTGCCATAGATGGGCTCTGGATGTATCTCTTGCCGGATAAATTATGCTAGAAAAGGTGGTTAGTTGAAATGGATGAACCAGTATTATGCTGAAACCAGATGAAAAATTGCACAGGCTTTGTGAGCTAAATGGAAATCTGAACACCTAGTAGTTATATTGCCTTGGGGGAGGGGGGCGCCCACGCTATCATGGAACGCACACTGTGATGCAGATCTTCAGTCTCAGGTCATACTCCGAGCATGACATAGGCTGAGCAGGTCTGCTGGGGCTTAGGCTGTTGACAAGAAGGCAGAGACTGCATAGTCCCTCTGCCCACAAATCCAGCTGTGTCGTTCCGAGCTCCTCTGTCTGCACAAGCCCCCACCTTCCAACTAGAAACCCCCTTAGGGTTCAAGCATAGGGCTCTCTGTCGTTCTCTGGGCACTAGGAGCCAAGTCAAAATGAAACCCAGGCAGCTGGGTGCCTAAAAAGGATCCCTCGACCCTGGGCCTGACACTGTCCAGGACTTCCCCAGCTCGCCTGCTAGTCTCACTTTACTTCCCCACCTAATGACAACTCAACAAAAACAAGCACACACCAAAAAAACCCAGCCCCTGCCCTCCCCTCCCCTTCTGAGCTCTTCCAACGTCCTCCTCCACGGCAGGTCAGTCGAGTCCTGCCCCAACAGCCTTCCCCTGTGTGCGTGACCGCACCGGCAGGAGCTCTCCGCGCTGTCTCACACTGCCCTCTGCGAGACCTCCACATGGCAGCAGGCTTGATCCCAACTTTGTCGAACGCGCGGCATTAGCCTAATGAACGTTCTCCACTCCAGCACTCTAGCTTCTAGTATCCGCTGTGATGGCCACTCAGAGCTCACAGACCAAATTCATGACTGAAGGGGTGATGAAGGGAGGTGGCACACTGTAACGCTAGTGAGACATGCTTACAAGAGCTGTTGATGGGAACATGTTACAAAGTTTCTTCAGGCCTTCTAATAAATACCCAAACAGGCATATACCCCTGTGCTGTAAGCCTCAAAGGGAAAGCATTCCACTCAACTCTGTGGGTCAGCAAACCCAACTTCCAGAATTAAGTGGCCAGAGCCACCACTCCAGTAAGCCTCAACCCAGGGCATTCAGCTCGGGCTTGATGGGCCTGAAATCACTCTACTCCATAAGCCGGCTTACCACACAAAAACACTCAGCCTTACGTGCTCTGTGGGTTGGGATGTCCACCACTCTGTTCCATGCTCTGGCTCCTGGTTCTGCTGCTGCTCCTCTAATGGAATAACTGTATTCTGGATCTCTGGATCCAGGAGATTCGCTGTGCAGGAATCTCAGGTCCAGAAGACGAGGTCCACTCCTGGCTCTTGCTGCTAATGAGCTCCCTCCTCCTGCTTCCCAGCAGGCTCGTTTTGTACACGATTACTCACAGGTGAATCCTATCCGTGGCTCCCCCACTTTCCCACCACACCGAGGCAGGGCAAAGTAGTCTGGTCAGAGTTGTAGACTCTGGCTAGAAGAGCACATTAAATAATCCACTACCCTTGCACCTACAGACGTGCTTGGGGAGACATTGTAAGCTCTGGGGAGGGTGATCTCCACAAGCCTTGTAGTGCCGGACCTAGGAGTGGGAGTCAGGTTTTCTGATTTGTGCTTTGAAGGGGAAGTATTTTGTCCTTACAAATATGTGCCCTGCTCTTCCCAACTGCCCCTCTTTACTTATAGAATCCTGCTAATTTCCCACGGCTCTGCCAGCCCAAGCATGAAAAAGTGCTTCGAACAGCGGTCTGGAGGGATCAACCCACATATAAATGAAATCTCCTATAAATGAAAGGGTTCACAGCAGTTGATTCTCTCTTCATTACAAGAATAAGCCATTTAAACTGGCCACTAACAAGAAAACCAAGCATAAACATGTGCAATACTAAAGTTATGGACTAGGATTTCATAATTAAAAAAGAAAAATTTCTAAAATTCAATCTCTACCAAGTTCATTTTGACACAGTTCAAGAACTTCCTCTTTCATTAGGAACAGTCTCGGCACAGTTGGGACTTGAACAGAAATGATCTCTATACAGATATATACATATATATGCATTTACATATACTACATGAGCAGATTTTAGCTCTTGCTGAATTAAAAAAAATCTTTTTATGTCAATAGTACTTACTGAAGGTGAGGTGACAATGAAATACTAAGTGGAAACTAAGATACTTTATACTTAAACCCTGAACTTGAAACTTCTCGACAATCTTAGAGGCAGTGTTTTAGAATGAGCACTCTAAAGATCTCCTGATATTCTGGTACACACACACACACACACACACACACACGCACATGCACACGTTGGAGGAGGCTGTTAAAAATAGAACAGAAAGAATGAAAAAAACAGAGTGAGTGAGCTCTATCATTTGTAGCAGTCCTTTTATAATGGTGCAGAAAAGTGGTAAAGAAATATGCCCAATCTGTAGACTTTAGGGTTCTACTCTTTGTAAACATCAGATTGTGGAAGAGAGCTGCCCCTTTGCTGTAGTCCATGGCAAACAATAGTTGGCTCTGGGAAATACACAGGTAGGACCAGTTACTTCCTTTCCTCAAGTACATCACACTCTCTAGCTCCTCCTAGGCTACAGTCCTTAGAAAAGCATTTCCACTGGGCGAAAAATGGTCGCTCCATTGAGATTCTGGTCTGTTTTACTGGGTTTATCTTGTTAGCTTTTGTCATGGTGGTTTGGTTGGTTCGTTTTGTAATGTTTTTCTGTATATGAAATCCAGAATTGGTAAATCGATAGAGAATGGACTAATGGTTCCTTGGGGGTATGGCAGGGGAGGTTGGGGGGAATTAAGGAGCTAATAATGATTAGTACAAAAATGAAGAAAATCTTCTAAAAACCGATGGCAGTGGTGATTGTACAACTCTTGTTGATGCAACTGAACTATTGAATTGTACGATGTGTGACAAATATGCCAATAAAACTGTTAGAAAAAGCCTGTTGTGAGGTGCTGCCAAGTCAGGTCCAACTCACAGTGACCTCACGTCCAAGAGCACAAGCACTGCCCAGTCCTGGCCCGTCCCCGCGGCTGTTTCTGCACTGAGCCTACTGCTGCAGCCGCCGTGTCCATCTAGCTGGCTGAGGGTCTTCCTCTTTGGGGCTGGCCCTCTATTTTATCTTCACCAGGGACTGGTGCCTCTTGATCACAAGCCCAAATGACATGAGACAGTATCTGACCACCCTTCCTTGTAAGGACCTTTCTGGCATATCGATTTGTTCGTTCTTCTGACAGCCCAGGTATTTTTTATATTCCTCATCAACACCGTAATTCAAAGACTTCAAATACAGCTTGGTTTTACTTCTTCATTCCCCACTTTTCACATGCATATGAGGTGAATGAAAATAAAGGGGCTTGTGGCCAAGCACACCTTGGTCCTCAAAGAGACGTCTTTGCTTTTTAACACTTTAAAGCAATCTTGTGCAGATCTGCCTGGTGTCAAGAAGAAAAGGTCCCCTTTAAAGGTACACAACAGAAGCCATCCAGTCATCCTGAGGTCTTGGCCACAGACTGTTGTTTCAGAACGTACCCAAGCCCAGGCACAGACAGAGACCTGACCGCTGAAATGATCTTGGCTACCCTGATAGCTTTGATCCTTGACTCATAACATTGCCCAGGGCCTAGCCTCAAGAAATTACCAAATTACATAACTGCTCACCATATTCACAAATGTTCTCCTGTGGTTTAAGATAAACCAATGGTTGCTGATCCTTCCTGCAAACTAGTAACCTCTTCTAACCAAGATTCCAGGAAAATAAACCCCTCTGTTGACTATCCCGTCTCCATGTATTACAGTCAGAGATTAATCTTGAGCAAAAATGAACATCATCGCCTTCTTTTCAGGTATTTGCAAGCTTTCATACATACAAATACAACACCATCACCTCTACAAGGGGAGTGGAGAAGGCACACTGTACTACCCCCATTCACCCACCATTTTTTTTAATTGCCTACATACCAGACTTATCCTTTAATTGAATAATTGGCTGAATGAGTGGGAATTTGAGAGTCTGGAAAACAAGAGCTTGTGAGATGGTTTCCTGACAACATCAATGTCAGAGCTGGGGCTGGAGACCAGGCCTCCTGATTCCCAAGGTTTATTCTCTTTCCAGAACAATACAGTTCTTTACTGTGGAAGCCGGGTTGGATGTTGTACAACTCCAACTGAAACTTGAGAGAGCGCTGGACCCTGTGAAGAGTCCTGGTTCACCCTGAGGGGCCCAAGTGGATAATGAGGACATGCTGGTTGCATAAACGGAAATTCATGGCCAGAACTTTACAAGGAAGGGAGCGTGTATCTATCCATGTTTCTTGATTTCATCCTCTTGATTTGCTGTAAGAATCCACTTTCTTTCTCATGGGAATCTGAAGTTCCCGGAGTGCAGTTGTCACTGGCGCCATGTTGATCTGTTGTCATGGAGATCACTCTGGTAACATACAACTCCACCACCAGGCCAGACACACAAGTATCTCATTCCGAGTCCCTGGAGGATTGTTCCAGCCCCACTCCCACCCAACTTAAAGTTCATCTCTGCTGGGAGTTAGCTCTAAATTGTTTGGAATTTTGACTTGTAAGTATCATGAAAGTGGGACTACTCTGAGAGGGAGGCATGGGCAAGGTGTCTCAAGATCTCACCACAACTGAGTTCACATCCACCAGCCCCCGAGATTATGGCCACAGACACGTCCACTTACATGATTTGGCAAAGAATCAAAGGGAAAATGTGGCTGGACGGATGCATTTACTGCCTCGCATGTATCGATCGTCCACAACACCTTGTTTCTACACCACCTGGCTGGCTGTGAAATGTTGGCGCGTCACTTGGTGTTAATCCCTGCGAAGTCACACTACGGTTCCAGGAACAGGAGTTCTCTACGTGCCAGGTCAATGGTGATACAGTCACAACCAGTCTCCTATGAGAGAGACGAACAGACTCGAGCACGTCGGATCCCTGTGAGTCCTACCCAAGTCCACAGATCCTCCACGCGGGCACAACACGGCCAGCGCTTACCCTTCACTCACCGGAGTCAAGCACGCTTTCTTTTCCTAGCGTCACAACACGCCACCCTCACGCAGGTGGTCCTGGATACCTTTAGAGAAAGTGGTCTGTTCTCATTTCTTCTAAATCTGAAAGCTACTGGAAGGCAGGATGCAGGGCAGCAGGAGAGCAGCTACTAGAGGGCTGACAAAACAAACCTATCTTCAAGTGAACAGAGGCTAGATGAGACCTTTCCTGCTGGGAATTCCCAGGAGTCCTGGAAGGCCGGCTAGAACCCAAGTTGAAGTTCAACCCCTCAGGCTTCTCAGGCTGTGCCTGTGCCACAAACGGACAGAACGTTCTCTAGTTTCTTCCAAGATGGATGGGGATAACTGCAGGATCCAGCAAGCACAAGGCTGGCAAAGGAAGCAGGGCCCCTTTCTCAGTGTTAGCTAGCTAGTGTTAAACTTGGGCCACTGCCTCAGTCTCTTGGGGTCTCAACAGTACCGGGGAACTCATCATGCACACGGGCAGGGCCTACTGGTACACACCTGGGGATCTCCAGAGTCAGGGGAGCACCTTGCTGTTTGCTGACTGTCAGTACAGTACCTCTGTCTGAAGTGCCTAAGATATCAGAAAGAAGCTTTAACTCACGCTTATTAATTAGCAACTTCCCTTCTCGATTTGAAAGCAAAATGGTATTAAATTTCGTCTACCTGTCAGTTATCTTGTTCCCGTTAGCACCTCTTTAGCTCCGTAGCTCCTCTATTGATAGGATCTCTCTCCCTGCCTGCGAGGTACTCCCCCCTCCCGAGAACCCCACGGTGGAAAGAACACCCAAGGCCCATAGGAGTGAGATGCAGGGAAGAGCACATCAGCTCTTAAGGCAGTGCCTATTCCACACCTCCCTCCGTCTCACTTCCCAAATAACAGACAAACAGATACATCGGTGGTATTTCCTCCACTCACCCCATTTCCTCACCAGAGGGGTAAAGGGGCATATGAGAAGTGTGGATTTGGTCAAAAGAACCCCCACAGTACTTCCTTGCTTTGTTATGTCCCTTGTGTCTGCATGAAGAATACACAGCAATAAAACGAAGGATTGTTGTTGTTAAGGTCCCAGTAGCTACGGGAGAAGGGCCTCATGCTTGGTTGAGGGGCAGCAAAGAAGAGGAAGGCGTGTGTTGAGGCGGATTGACATAGTGGCGACAACCAAGCGCTTAAGCATAAGAACTGTGAGGATGGCGCGGGGCTGGCAGGGTTTGCTGTGTCACACGCAGGTCAGTAGGAGCCGGAACTGACTCGCTGGCCCCTTCCAGCAACAACAGCTGCCAGAGGCACAGTCAACATCTCTCCTGGAGAGATGACACCATGTCTCCACTTGATTGTCAACTTGAAAGGATACTTGCATCGTGTTTTGCTGCTGATGCCCAGGGATGCCTCAGTACTAAGGCTCCTGTACTCTTATTGTGGTCAGCTGCCAAGGAGTTGTCTCCAACAGAGGGTAGCATAATAAAACGGTGTCCTAATTCAGTACCATCACTATCTTATTTCCTCTCCAATGTTCTCTGGATGATACCCGCATTTTAAATATAAGTGAGTGACAATGACATTTTGACCTTTACTGAAAAAAAAATTGTTTTGAAAGTGTCTATTCTTTGGGGAAGAAAAATGAGGTTAAAAATGAGACGAGAAGGATAAATGAAATCCAAAACTATTTAAGGACTGTCAAAATCTTAAAGCGGCGGTGTGGGGAGGGGGTGTTTAAACAATAGAGCATGCACTAAAAACTTTTTAAACAGAGGAAGGTTAATAAAATTCAATGGAATTGGGAACAAAGTGTACAAGTCCTTCTGAGTTTTACATATTTTACTTCCTGTCGTTTCCAGTCTGAGTAGGCGTGGCTGTCTGATGACAGATGCTCAATAAACAGAGGTTTGGTTAGAGTCTGCTTGCTTGATCCAAGTCCCTATTTTGGTCATCTTTGTGTCCCTACCACCAGGTATAGTGCTTCTTCCACAGTGTTCAATGAAAACAAGGTTTTCCTTTTCCCCAGATGATGTTCAGGCAGTCACAAATGATATTTCCAAGGAATTTCACATGGAAAAGATTACCGTCAGGCACTTTTCACTTTGCCCACCACGAACATTTGCAGGACAGTTTGATCCTCGTACGCCTGGTGTGGTCTGAGCCGGGCAGTGGGGTCCTAGGCCAAGCTGGCCCTAAGATGAACCAGAACAGGCTCTCTTCCAAAATGAGGGGCAGGGTTATGTTTGCTCAGTTTATCACCCAGTTTATTTCCCGCAATGAGTTGCCAGCTTTTCTGTCATTACCAAAGGGTATACATGAGGTTAGCGTTCTTTCTTTCCAGGGCCCTAGAATGGAGTTGGCTTAACTTCTAAGGACTGAGATCCGTTTAATAACAACCAACAACACAGATAGTATGTACTAGAGCGAGAAAGAAAACAGGCTCTGGAGCAGACAGGCTATGAGTTCAAATGCTGGCCCAACCACCAACCAGTTTTATGGCCGTAAGCCCTAGTTTCTGTGAGTGTAAAGCAAAGATAGTGTCATCTACCTCTTAGGCTTGTTGGGAGAAAAACAAAACAAAAAGCCCAAGGACATAAGTTATGGCAATACTAGTTAACACATAGTATACAGCCAATAAATGTCAGCTGTTTTTATCCAACACTTGGGTTGTGTCCACCTTGCAGTGTGACTATATATGGGATTCTTTGATCTTCTCGGCTCAAATACGGGTAATTACAAGGCTGTCCTGAGGCAAATTTAGTAATAGTCCTTTACTAATATACACTGAAGGTTAGAGGAAGGAAAATGGAACCATCCTGAAATTATGTATCAGCCCATAAGGAAACCCAATGAGTAGGAGCAGCTAGCACTGAGGCCACTAACCTGGGGGCCTCTTTAAACAAGGGCATCCAGAATGGGAGGAGCTTAAACGCGCAGCCAGTTGGACATACCCGAGTACCTCCTGCGGCAGCTGGAGAAGGGAAGGGAAGGTCCTGAGAGGAATTCTCTTAAGGAAACTGGCATATTCAAATCATGATCCTAAGTATTTTCAAGTCAGCCTTCACTCCCCAAACCCTGCGAATCCATCGGCTGCAGCAGACCTGTGTGGCCAGCATCAGTGTCGCCTGTTTGTGTCAGACACACTAATCACACACACCTCACTTTTGGTGGCTGTCTCTGTAACCAGTGAACTTTTTTTCTTCACTCTTTAGCATGCTTTCTGTCAACAAAAGGCAAAAGGTAGGGGGAACCTTTTCAGATGGAGTGTAATGTCAGAGTGGGGGAGAACATCTCAGAGGTCACAGAGATTGGTGTTCCCAAGTTTACAGATGAGCCACTGAGACTCATGGAGGCTCAGCAGCTTGCCTCATCCCCAGAACCACTGGGTGAGACGAGACGCTTGTGTGGGCCCTGGACTCCTGACCCCACGTCCAAGATGTTGTCCGCAGCAACACGTGCATGTTCTCCGCTCCACACAATTGATTTTGTGCCCAAGGACATCCCTGCTGCACACATTAAAAACAACAACAATAACCTGGACTAAGAATCTGCTAGACGGATCTTCAAATCTTACCATACTGCTGGGTCAATCGAACGCGGTATTTTAATCCCTGGAGAGCTTAACAGTAGCTAAATAGCACATGCAATTGGCGAAAGCGGTATAATTAAGTCCACCTCGCTTTCCACACATCAAAGTGTTTTTGAGACCGCCCTCTGAGTTCCTCTAGCCATGTAAAGAAGGGACTACTACCCCTATTAGAGGCTTGAAGAAACCGACACCCCGATCTTGGGTGACGTTTATCACGTCTGTACTATTCATTGTGTAGGGCAGGAGCTAATGCTTGAACTAAGAAATTGGATCTAAAGTCTGTGTCTCTGCTCTTTCATTAGCTTAGGCCACGGTGTGTGTACAGCTTCGAAGTGTTCGTGGGAAAACAGCTACTGAATTCAGTTTCCCATGAATTGTTTGCAGCCCTCCGGTAGGACCCTTACAGAGGAAACCTGATCGGTCTCAAATACTGCCCCCGAAGATACGGCCATCATTCTATCCCTTAGTCTGCGCCTTTCAAGAGAAGGAATTTAATTCCTGGGCACCTTTGTATCAATGGTCAGACACGGGAGGACTGAACTGTAAAAGATTACATGCAGAGGGGCAAGAACACCATCTGCCTGCCACACACAGAGCTTCAACGAAGCAAAAACCTCAGGCCCAGCCCCGGGACCAGAGGCACCCTTGCACGTACTGCTTGGCAAGATTTGCAATGCTAGAAAATGGGTGCACTCCCCACTCCACCCTCACCCCCGGCCCCCCATCATGGAGGGCATCTTCAGTTATTGCTCTGGGTCAAAGGGAGAAGGAAAGAGGTCCTTTGGGTGAGTCTTGGCAGCACGTGGCTGCAGCGCAACCTGCCAGGCCCCCATGTAGGTCAGGGATGGGGGAAGTCAAGAGAAAGGCAGCTAGCCGGGCGCTCTGGGCTCTGGTGGCTGCTCCCGAGAGCTGTTAAAGATAGCAGAGAAGGTGGCGGCTAATGGTGGGGGTGGGAGGAAGGGAGAGCGAACAAGGCTGGGAAGGAAGGTGCGGGGAGGGGGGGGACGGATATAATCCAGCATACAGAAACCTGTCAGGATAGGATTTATTTTTGTTCGGCGCGGAAGTATAATAGGGCATTGCCTGCGCTCTCAATAGCTGTTTTGAAGTGAACCCGGCTGGTATGTCTTTAATTTGTCATTTCATTATGAAACTGCTTCCCTTCCAAGAAGCCTTCAAGTCAGGAAGCTCTGTCTGCCCACACAGGAAATTCCTTTGCTTCAACTTCCCCAAAAAGGAAATTTCCCTCAGAAGTGAGCCCAGCATATGCCTTTGAGCAGAGCTGTTTCAAGACTTTGGCAGCCGAGTCCTGAAAACACCCTGGCCTGCTGCTGCTGCGGTACAGGGAGACACTGTTCAGCTTTCAACAGGGAGGAGGGGACCCCACTGAAAGAGACCCCGGGCCACCTCCTCCGGCCTCCTCTTCATGCTCCTGTGCCTTTGTTCCCTCTCAAGCACTGTGCCACACCAAGAACGCCTGTGAAGGGGACGTAAGGGCCCCCAACAAAAGTACTTTATAATCATTTTTTAAATGTGTATCTAGCTGTCCACACGTGTGTGTGTGTGTATCACACCCACAAACACATACCCCACAGCCGTCATGTACACATGGTAACTTTTATGCCAAGCACCTACTCATTTCTCCTCGGTCTCACACCAGAACTTGAAAATGCCGAGAAGACTCCAGTGTTCCAGGTTGAAGAAAGTGCTGAAAATGAGAGCAGCAAATCACAGTGGCCAAGATCCCTGGTGTCCTTAGAGATGGTGTCACCTGACCACAGTTCTTCACGATGCTTATTATCAATTTTAAATCATAAAGAAACGTGTGACGCAGACAGTGGTAAGTGGCCCAAATGGACTCTTTCTTGGATTCTATAAACACTCAGAACATGATTGTTTTGTAAACTCCTTCTACACTGGCTTACAGGGACCCTCGCTACAGTATTATCAGTAACTGCACACAAGCCTCTTCACGGTGTGTCCGTGTGGTGTCAGAGTCAGAGTGCCGTCAAGTCTGCTCCAACTCAGAGCAACCCTGTGCGCAACCCAACAAACCCGCGCGGTCCTGCGCCAGCCTCACTATTGCTCTTATGCCTGAGCTCTGAGTGTATTCCAAGGTTAGAAAGTAAATTAGCACGGAGGTTTAGCCTCCTAGGTATATTGTTACATGTAAGTTAGGCTTACAAAAATGTTTTTTACAGCTATTTTAAATAGTATACATCCATATATGTGATTTATTTATTTACTTGCTGAGATGCAGAGCACACATTTTAGAGTCATTTTGGTGGCACCCTCCTGGCAGTGTCACCGGGTACGGCCTTCACACCCCCTCTCCGAGCATATACCAAATGACCCCTTTCTTCTCTAGGGGGTGGGTTTTTGCTGTTGGTTGTTTGGTTTTTTTTCACATGAACATTCCCAGTGAGGATTTCTAAGAGATGGAGGGCGGGTAGGGGGTGGAGATATCTCGAGCTACACAAGCTTATAAAGATTAATCTCCCAAACATACTGTGAATGACTAAGGGGGTAAGAGCCCAGAACAGCTGTGCTGAAGGGAAGAATAACATATAGAATTTCATGAAGCTTCTTAACAAACAATATTGGTAGGAAACTGCCAGGCTCAGTTAAATTTTAGTTCTTCCATCCCAAATCACTTCATTAGTAAGAAAAAGTTGTGGGGTGGAAGTGTGTGTGTAAGAACCACAGAGACTTAAAGTACCCAAAGAAGGAATGATAATGAACTTGACAGTGCTTACACCAAGCAGTGGGGCAGAGAGACCCATGGATAAGGAAGCAAGATGGCCCTGGCTTTCACCCAGCAATTAGATGTGCACTAGAATGGCAGGGTGACCGGATCTGCTCCTTGTACACTGTCCACGTGCCAGCACCCTGAAGGGCCAAGTGCTCACAGGGAAACGGAGCCGTGTTGAAGGGGCTAGAGCGAATCATTTAGCTCAAGGAAATCTGAATATATTAACCGTGAGGTTTGGGGTTGTGGTAGATGTTTTCGGTGGGGCAGCTTTACAGTTTTATTTTGGTGGGTTATTTTATTTTTCTAAAATGCACGCGGTCTTAGGCACCATTGGATCTCAAAGGGGAGCCTGTGCTACTGTGTCTGTTCTTCGGCGGGGTGGGAGGGGAATGGTCAGGGAAAAAGCCTTTGACTTATGTTGGGAGGGCAGGTGTGCAGGGAAAGGATTCAGACAGATCTTGTGTACTACTTCCCAGCCCTGGGACTCGAGCTGGAAAGTAGTTTCTTCACCCTTTTAAGCCTGACTTTTCAGCATCAGCAGAGAGAAGAATAATATGCAGTCTGTAAGACTCTTGTGAGTATGAAATGATATAATGCATGTGGGAAACTGCCTACCACAGCACTCAATAAGTGGAAATTATCATTATGTACGCACAATTATGAGAGGTCTTTTTCGAACTCCACACACTCACCTGCCAATACACGTGCTAGCCACCCATGTCTGACTGGCTTTTTAAAGTTTACCCAAGATTTTTCTGGCCACCTCCCTTTAAGGCTGGGATTAACAGGCCCCCTGACCCATGGGCATGGTCTTGGCAGTCTGATAAACTATAACTATACCCCCTTTTGGTGAGAACAGTGGAAAGGCTTACAGGTTCTGATTTATATCCTCAAGGAAATGTGGTCCTCCTCTCAAGGAAATGTGGATGAGGTGCACTTTCTCAAGTTGGCAGCGCCATAGTGGGCCCCGACTTTGTTCCACCCAGTGATGCTGGTGCCTCTCCAGACCTGCAGCTGTGCCCAGTGAGAACAGCAGACTGCTCATCTTGGCCTCAGAGGGTCAGCTTCAGTGTTTGCCCTACATTGGGCGCATGGATTTTCCATTTAGTCTGGTGTCTGTCTCCAGCAGAAGGTCAGCCCGAAGCAAAATTACAGAGCTTTGCTTCCAACTCTATGACCTCCCTTGGCCCTCTAGTTCTGGCCAAGATCCTTCCATTTCAAAAGATTCCATTAACTAATTTTCAGTAAGGTATCAGAGACTTAAAATATTAATTCTCTCTGCCCATGCTATTTGCTTTTAAAGTGGAGTTTGGTAGAAACGATGCTTGACCCAAAAGGAATGTGTCTTAATGGTGGAATTTCAGTGGCACGATGGCAGTGCATCTCGGGACAGAGCCAAGCTCAGGGTATTCTTTAAATCAGGGCAACATGCTGCTAAGTCCAACCCTGGCCCTGCACACAGACCTCTATAAGCCCTCTGTCCTGGGGCCCAAAGTAGTACTTAGCTGGACAATAAAAGTTTAGAAACTAGTCACTTTCTGAATCTGAATACTCCTTGAGCAAACAAAGATGCCCCGGACAGGAGTTTGCTACACAGTTGGATATCCGATGTCAGTCACACAATACCCAGTTGTATTTCTTCACATTTTCACCCTCCCGGATCACTCTCAGTGGCAGGAATCATCAAAGCAGCTTTGTGAAGCAGACATTTGAAGTCATCCCTGTGAGGGGATCCCAACCCAAGTATGTTCTCGCTCTTGTTGTCCTTCGTTCTCTGGCGCCCTTTCTCTCTCGTTCATACACATATCCACAGCTCTGTGGATCCATCTGAAGAACAACTGCACAGACAATTAAAAATATATATTTTGGGATTCAAGATTATTGGCTGAAAACAATTTTTCCATCGTTCCAGGTTCTTGGGTGTCTCCCCACACTCGGCTGGAAAATGAAAGTATCACTGAAGAGGACATTTTTAAAACTCACACTTCTTCACTGTGGACAAGCTCCATCCAAGGAGTTCTCCTGTTTGTGTTCCTAAAAACCCTTCCAATACAACCCCAACTCTCCGGGAGAAAGCTGACTCCGGGCCAAGCTGGAGGTCAGCGGGAGCCCTTCCTAAGAGCTTGACAAGAGCTGTAAACAGGGGACAAAAACTCTCTGTCCAGGCCGGGGGGTTGTGAGGCGGCTTCATGACCACTTCCCAGGAGGAATGGGGAGTCTAAGGTTTGGGGGTTCCAGGCTGAAAGAACAGAACGGATGTGTGGATAGAAGAGGTCTGCATGACAAAGAAAGGAAGGCATTGGCCCCTCTGCTCTTCACATCTAGTAGGGAATCAGGCCCAAACTCCATTAGCCTTCAAGCCATCAGAATAACAGGTTAGAGAACTTGCACTGCCTCCGGGCTACTTCCTGAAGTAAGGCACCGGAGGCAGAAGGAGAAAGAGCCACTTCATCTCCTCCAGAGGGCTGGCACCAACTCTACAAAGAGCTCCTGCTGTTGGTGACCCCAGAGCGAGGGAAGGGGCCAGAATAAACCCGCATCAGCTTCATTCAGGAGCCACTGCTGCTTTCCGCATGCCTCTTCTCCCTAATCCTATACCCCCTTCTCACAGCTTGTGGCACTCAGTACTCTAACTAGTTCAAGGCCTCTATTTAGAAATCGTTACTTGGGGGTGAGTTTTTATGCCCAGGGGATGGGTATAAGTGTCACAGATTCTCTCTGCTGGCTTAGGCGGATGGAAATGTACTTTAAAGCTCAGCATCAAAGCCTTCACTTTAGAAGCTGAAAGCCTTCATTCTCTTGCCAACTGTGTGTTTTTTATTTCCCCCATAATTAATTAATGCAGTATTAATTGTGCATGTGCTATGGAGCTGGCTGGAGGAGGAAGAAAGTAAGGCCTCTCTGTGCTGCTCAGCCAGCTCTGCACAGCCCGACACCCAGTGGATGGCACCCAGGGAAGGAGGAAAGTGCAAGCTGTTTTCTTTGGAGGGTACAGGGAAAGGCAAACATGCCTTGGATTATGGAGTGGGTTCCCGCAAATCCTACCATTTGGAGTCTAGAAGCCATTACCAGAAGCTTCACCTGTGTGTAATGTAACTCTCAGGCCAGGGGGCTATGAGAACCAGAGAGCAGCCCACCACTGAGCCGCCAGGTCCTGGGAACATGCAGAAGGACAGAGTGGCTGAGATGGCCTCCAGACTAGCCAGGCTTCGGCGCTGCCTCCCAGTCCTATTCCATAAAAGCATGAACCTGGTCTCAAGCTGGGGCAGTAGCGGGAAGCAGCCAGCAGAGTCGGGCACTGGATTTCCATATTTCCTTGCAGGTGGGTAGACATTCTCAAAAAAAAAAACAAACAAAAACACACAAAAAACCAATCACTGTTCAAGCATAGAGCCACTTCCTGCACCATCAAAATGCCACCATCTGCGTTGAGATTTGATGCCGAGCACTGGATTTCAAGGGAAGGATCATGACATGTAGTGCTGAAAGACAACACGCCACTGCTAATAGCCCTTGTTGTTTGCTTCGGGAATTCACGAGCAACAAAAGGTTTGGACCTGCTTTACAGATGAGAAACAGCAACCCTGCGACTGAATGTGAGCAGGGACACTAGTGGGTACCTGGGCCCAGATCTTGGAGGACTGACCCCCCAGAAAGGAGCTTTCTAGCCCATATGTCATCTGGGTAAACTAAGGCACCCATGGCCAGCTAAAGCTTCTCAAAGGTCGGCTTCACCAAAAGTCCCAGAAAGCCATGTGTTGTACCCTGTGAATCCAGCAATACAATCTCTGTTGAAATCCATCACAATTTCTTTTGTATAGTTTCATAATCATCTGGGAAGTAGATGATCTCTTTTGAAAAGACGGGAAACTAGGCAAAAGGAGCTCCTTTTTATGTCCAACACTTTAAAATTTGTTTATTCTGTTAAACTTTAAAACCACAATACAGTTAACAGTGGGCACACAGGATTGGATCTGACCATTTATCTTCCTCTTATAAGCTGAAAGATAATTTAGGTTATGTCTCTGACTCAGTTTACTGAAGTTTGTTTTATCTCTTTGGACCTAGGTCTTGCCAACAGATTATATAACTTTTGTATGCTTGTTTAAATTGGCCTGCTAGCTTAACGTTTCTCTTTCTAAGCAACAGCTAGCTAGAAACCCTGGTGGCATAGCAGGCTACATACTGGGCTTCTAACCGCAAGGCCAGCAGTTCGAAACCACCAGTCATATTATTGTTTATTGCACAAGGATTCTCTGGCATCTTGTGACCTTAAGCATAACTCGCCTCAGAATCAGCCCTGAGGAGAAACACAGCTCCTGTCAGCGAGCCTCACCCCAGCACAGCCACAAGAAAGAAGCCCATTTACAAAAGTAAGGCATTCCCAGAACACAACCACGTAGTTAAATCTCAACATGGCTTTTGGTAAAACGGAGCCTCGTAATCTCCTTGGTTCCTGTAATTTTTCTTAAACTAAAGATAGTCCACAACACTTGCTCTTGGTACCTTACAAAAGTAAACGGGGCAAAGAACCAAAAGATGGAAACAATCTAAATGTCTCGGCATACAAATGAATAAACACAATCTGGCCTTGGAAAAGTTTGTGGAAAAATCCCATCTTCTTTTCATGACATTTTTCCACGGACTTTTTGAATCCCTCTCGCACACATTGACATATTTTGCTAATGGTGGTGGAATAATTTGGGAAAGGACAGTGGTCATGGTTACATGACATGAGGGAGATAACCCATGTCACTGTATTATATGTGTAGAAATTACTAAATTGGCAACTGGTTTGTTTTATAGGTTTGGGCTGGAACTTAAATGGAAAGGTTTGTTACACTTCTCCTGAGAAGGCTTCACCTTCCCTGGTGGGCATTTAGTTAATGTTCATATGCTAGGAGTAAATAACTTATCTCCAGCTGAATGGGTGATTGAAGGTGCTCTCCACACAGCCATGTAGGGATAGCTTTCTTTCTAGGCATCCAATCCACCACACATCTATGGTTCCTTATCCATTATCTATAGGTGCCGTATACAGTACTGGCATCATAGAGCCCCATCTGAGGGTTAGTAGTAGGCGAGGTCTACAGAAAGGAGAAACCGAGTCTAATTTTAGAAGAATGGAGTTTAATCTACCCACCACAGATGAAGCGGCAACTACTGGGATAAGGTAAGTCATTATCCTTGGGAAATTACAGTTAGCATGTGGCTAGGGCCAGGGGTCATTTAGACCTCTCAAATCTCTTCCTACCCTTACACTCAGGAAAGGGCAGGCAAAAGAATATCCAAGAATATAAAAACTCAAAAATACAACTCACTGCCATCAAATCAATTCTGAATCATAATGAGCCTCTTTGACACCCGGCAGCTGAGAATCACAATCCACTCCGGCCACCAGTGAATTAAGCAGCATCCGAAGGGCCAGGCTAGCACTGCCACTGAAGCTGTCCGTGGCTTCCCAGTCAGAAACTCCTGGCTGTCTCGGGGACGGGCACCGCGCCCTCTGGTAAAATGGGAGAAAAGTATCTATTACTTAAGAATGGAAGCTTTATTACATTTTTATGTTTTCAGCTGAATCAATGCCTGGTGGTAAGGAAGAAAAGGTGGGGAGTAACCTAGGGAAGTGAGTTCAAACCAACATCAGATGGACTCTTGTCACGTCAACTTAGGGTGACCCTACATGCAACTGCACCCCCACAGTGACCTTTTGGGGATAGATCACTGGCCCTTTTCTCTCAAGGTGACCTCTCCCTGAGTCCATCTCTCTGTCTACCACCAACATTCAAGGTTGGGGCTAGAATATAGCTGGTCATCTCTGGGCTCACACACTCAACCGTAAGCACCAGTTGGGGTTAACCAACAGCCAGGAGATTCCCAATTTCTACTCCAGAATTTCAAGGAAAGTCAGAGCCCGGGGACCTGGAGCGACAGATGCGGGCCATGTCACTCTTCGTCCTCCCCTCCCCAGCCTCTCCTCTGGCCCGGATCAGAGCCACTTTGAGAGAGCTTGTGCCGGAGGGGCCACCTCGAGTGTATCCTGAAACCTCTGGTTTTATATATCTATAGATACAAATCTAGCTATCTTTTTTTCCTTTAAGGCATCTATAAATAGCTGCATTTACTGAAACTGCTTCCTTATCAGGAAGCGTGGAGCTAGGAATTAACGACTGCCTGCATCGGAAATTCTTTCAGACAGCGAAACCCAAAAAGGAAATTTCCCTTCCAAAGTATCCTGCCTATTCTGTTCTGCGCTGTTTTTTCTCTTCTGGCTTTTTGGGGCTGTTCATCGGAGCTCGTGGGGCAGCCACTTGTGCTGCGGGTGACGTAGAAATAAATCCTCCAAACGTTTGAATGCAGGAAAGTAAAGAGGCATCCGAAAGGAGGCTTAAGCGGGGGTAAAAGTCTTAAAACGTTCATGGCTGGCCAGCTCTGTTAGAAGTAATTACTGCTTTGTGAAGAGGCTGCCTGAGAATGAAATCTTCTTCTCCTTGTCCTGGCCTCAACTCTCTTGGTGATGTCACCACGCGTCACAGGCAGCTGTGTGAAGAGAGGCCATTTTTGGAATACTGACAAAGGCAAAGGAGGGGGGTGGCACGGTGGCGTTTAGGAGGAGGGTAGGAAGGCTGGGGAGGGAGTCTTGCAGATTCAGGCCTGTAAGTAAGCAGAGCAGGAAGAAGTTCAACACAGGAGCACAGATGCGGTGTGGGCCTCTCTGTAGCTCAATAAAAGCCCTGGGGTCGGAGTGGCCCAGAGCAGACCCCAGCTTCTAGAAATCATAAAGAGTGGTTAGAAAACACTTGGGGGAGAGAGGGAAAAAAGAGGCGCTGATACCAAGGGCTCAACTAGAAAGTAAATGTTTTTAAAAGAATGGTAACAACCTATGTACAAATATGCTTGATACAATTGAGGAATGGATTGTTCAAGAGCCCCGAATAAAATGATTTTTTAATAAATAAATAAATAAATTAGAAAACACAGCACATTTCCATTGGGGCTCAGGGAAGTCAGTCTCAGAACTTATGTGGACAGCCTTCATTTCCCTGTAACCCTACCTGGGCTTACATCCTTTCCTTCGCCAAAATGTGCTTTAAAAACGGGAAGGTCCCCACCTCATTAGGCTACCTCGGAGTCTTGAAAGCTGCAGTGATGTTTCAGTGAGGTATCGGGCCACCAAGTGCCACACGCGGTGTTTGGTTCTGTACAGAAAGGAGCTCTGGCCCCAGCCCTCGTCACCACGTACTGTCCGAAATCTAGGACAAGAGAATTCTGGAAGCCCATTCAGACCTGTCTGACCCTTTGCATTGGCGTGCTTTCTTCTCTGGGGACTCGAGGTCATCCCTTGGTGCAATCTCGGGAAACGTGAGTGCCAGGGTGCGCCCCAGCCCTCCCGGAGCTGGGTCTTCACAACCAGTAGTGTCTCTGGTTGCCGAGGTGAACTGACCCTCAGCCTGGGATCATTAGAGCACAGAGAGGCAGAAACCAAATGAATTGTGCTTCGTGCTGGAGCAAAACCAGAATGGATTGTAGTGAAGCAGAGAGAGAGAGAGAGAATCACCCTGACAGAGGATCACACAAATCAGTGGGTCAAATCACATCAATGAATTGAAACTCTGCACCCTTGTTTTCCCGGACCCCAATAGTCAGCAGGGCCTCTGATTTCAAGTCCTCCACGAGGCTCTGTCCTGTTGTTTCTTCCCAGCAAAGCCACATGGTGACGCATGAAGTGATAAAGCCTTAGACTTTCCCCATGTCGTGGGAGCCTGGATCATGCAGAAGACAAATTAGAGAAAGAAGCCCCTCCTTCACACTGAGGTGTGGCCTCTGGTGAGAAACAGAAAAAAGCACTCCAGGCTCAGGCAACCCTTGGGGCCCTTAGTTCTCCCAGTGTTCCCAGGTACTGTGAAAGGCTTACACATACTTTCAGGAAGAGCGCACCTTTTGTGTTCACCAACCTGTTTTAACTATTATTGCGTTTCAACCCTTCTAGAACCTCAGGTTAAAAACCACAGCAAATCAAAGCGCAGTGCCTGTAAAGGTTTCATGGCAGAACTAGAAGCCCTTTCTCTCCCGCTCTCAATAAACATACTCCCATGCTTCCTGTTTGCTCGCCTGGCAAACCAAGGCAGTTCCAGGACACGGTTGCAGGACCCTGTTCTGCAGATGTGGGTCTGGAGTCAGTGAGAGCAGGCTGGCAAGGTTAGGGCTGGCCCTTCTCCCCTGAGATTTCTTCCTTCCCTGGCCCCAGGCGGCCCTGCCAGTCTTTCCAGTCCTCCACAAGCACCACTTAGCACTTTGCTCCACTTATCCTGCACTTTTATCACAGGCAAACAAAAGGAAAGCTGTCACTTTCTACTTCTCATTTGTCACAAGAGAGGTGTCTTCCTTGGTGAAAGTATAGAATCTGGGTTAGTGGAATCAAACTGTCAGAGCCCCTCTGTATGAGACTCGTTGAGATGGTATAATCTATCCCCCTACTTCACACCCAAAGGAGCCCCGGTGGCACAGAGGTTAAGTACTTGGCCCATAGAAGAAAGAGACAGAAGAAAATTGTGGTGGTCAGCTTCCGCCGTGGGGGCTTTATGGGGCACTGTCCTCTAGGGTCAGAATTGACTCAAGAGCCATGGGTATCCCCTACTCAAGAAAGGCTAGCTTTTGATTTAAAAAAGGAAGAGTTAAAAGGAAGGGTTTGACCTGGAAATCACAGGGGGTTAACCACTGTGCGAAGGAGCCACGCTGAAGCTGAGCAGTCTGTTGAGTATCTCTTTAAAACACGCAGCTGAAAAATGCTTTCAACCCAACAATACCATAAATGTCCCGCTGCACTCCCGCCTGTCAGATTCTTCCCCGTACTTTCCATGAGCATTCCACTGGGAACTGGCTGGAATCCCATATTAAAAAGAGCAATAACCCAATTCCCTTGTTAGAATATTTACTTTCTTTCAGGTTTGGAAACCCAGCTGCGCTGCTTCAAGTGTGCAGTGCAGCCTCAACCACCACGGGGGCTCCACGAGGCACTTCTCAAGCAGGGAGCCTTGGAACAGGGGCAAGGGGAGGAGTGGACGGTCTCACCTGGAAAGCCCTAGTAGAGGACAAACAGCAGGTACCTGGAACCTCCACTTTCAGAGGAATCATTCCCGATGTGGGAAGCAACAGTGTCTAGGCGCGGCTCATGCAGAGCTACTTATGGTAGCTAGCTGCCATGGACTGGACATCCCAGTCACATCCTCATTCTGAAGAGAACCCGGAACCTGACAACTGATTATATTCCTAGGTCAACAGCACATGCTACTGCCCAGTATTTGAGCATTAGCCATCTCTTTCTAGCATAAGATGAGCCAACCATCTACCCAAGGGGGATATGCAAACTACTGAACAACTGACTGGCCAGTTTGATTCTTACCTTAAAGCACTGCTGTGGCCACCATCAGTGAAGACTGGCTAACTGACCGCTAAATCCACCCATCCCCAGAGGAAACATATACTAAGCACAGACTTACACAGTGGCATGTGGGAGAAGGTAAGCTCTGGAGTCAGGACAGACTGGAGGTTGAGATCTCTTAACTATGTCGGCAAACTATGTTCTCTTAAACCCTAAACTCCTTCTGTAGGACTTGGCAGCAAAATGGACAATGACCTCGCGGGTACTGTTGTGGGGATGAAAGCATGCCTGGGCTAGTCTTTACATAATGCCTGGTACAGCGTAACCCCACTGTGGTAGTTACACAATTTCATGGCAACTTGATAAATAAGAATGAAGGGGTGGAGTCTAGCCTGTCAATCAGGTCACAGCCTGGTGATCCCTCCTTGTGGGCATGGCCTTCTCATTCGGATTCTGTGACTTCCTCTCTTCCTCCCTGGAGGCGGGACACACTCTCTGCCTCACGTTCCTGTGACAAACCACAAGGAGCCGCCCACCGGCCTGTGATCTTCCTGCATTCGGCATCATTGCATGTGCTGCATAAGTCTTAAGAGGAATCCATGGAGTAATATCGGGTGCATGGGCTAATATCAAATTTATGGACTTAATCTGGATGGGCTGGGATGTTTTCTTAATATGTAATTACTCTTGGATATAAGTTCTTTCTTATATATATGAGTCTCCCTGGATTTGTTTCTCTAGTCTACCTGGACTAACACGCCCACAATAAAGGTTCACTATAAATGCATTGGTGTGTAAGGCACAGAAAAGGGTACTCAATGAGAAAACAGTCAAGAGAAAATGAGTGTTCCTATGGAAGTAACTGTAGCAAGAAGGGAGGGATGATGCCTTCGGTGAGGCTCCATAGCATTTCAAGCTAGGAGGGTGGGGAAACATTCTCTTGTCCAAGCACAGTGTTGTTTGAAAGGAAAACTGAGTTTAATGACAGACTCTCAGTTAAACAACAAGTTTATAGCAGAATTAGTTAAGAAGAGTTAAGGTCTACTAATTCTATGTTTTTGTTGGTTTTTTTTACCCTATTCTCTTAAGGAGAGACCATGCAATATCATTTAAATGGGCGGGGTGGGGGTGGGGTGGGGGGGTGTTACTATATACTATGGTTTAAAATACACACATACACAATGGTTTTTGAAACTTACACATGTCTATTAGTCTTGCAGGCATAGTTCTGCCTTTGTAAATGACTGTTATTGAAAGTTTTCCCTAGCACCACCAATCCCCATTATTCCTGTAGTGTTCAGTCACTTAAGAGTTTAATCTGCACAAGTCAATAATTCATGCATTGCAAGCTGAAAAGCTGGCCTATACCTGTATAATTTCCTTTTCTTAACAGTGTTTTAAATTCTATGACAGTGGCAAAATTAACTACACTATCGATAGAATTACCGTATTCCCCAAAGGGATGATTTATAATGTTCTCTATCATAAAAAGATAATGGTGCCTCTAAAGTGAACCAGAGACAAATAAAAGCCATAGATACATGAAAGGATTTGGGGGCTTGTACTTAATTCTACCCCAGTCTAAGAATAATTAACTTTCATAGCATGGTCCTACTTGATACTATCCCTCATGAAAAGATCACTAAAAATATAGATGTTAGTGCAAAGTGTGGTGAAGAAACCAGATGGTACCTGGCTATCAGAAAGAACAGTGTCTTAAAAACTTGTTTTAAAACAGGCAACCATCTAAGTGAGGTATTAAGTAAGTTCACATGGAAGAAGCACACCATCCTGTGATCCAAGGATTGTAAATAATAAAATCCAAAAGGCTGATCAGAGCTTAAATTCTGAACTTGTTTGCAGAAGGCTACGAATGACAGTGGAAGTCCAAAATCCATCTGCAGGCTCCACATGGATTAGTAAGACTCCAGTGACTCCCCTCTAACCACAGTCCAGAGGAGCCTTGCTATCAGACAGAGAGCACTGTACAGTCAATTAGGGCAGATGGAGTCAGCCTAAAACAAATACCTTTATCGGTTGATCTCCCTTTTAACCTATTTTAAGTTGTTTCTGTTTTTAATATTTGCTTTTTTCTTCTCAGTTGAGGTTTATCTCTGTTTTGTTTTGTTATTGGTGCGACTTTGTTTTTGTATTCTGTCTGTTTCCTGTTTGTTTTGTATAATGTTCTGCATATGAAACCCAGGATATATAAATTAATATAGTGACTGGATTAATAATTACCGAGGGGCATGGCAGGAGTGGTTGGATGGATAGGGGGAGCTAACACAACGGTGAGCATGAGAAGACAATGTTCTGAAATTGATTCTATGTAGTGATGACTACACAACTCTTCTTAATATGATCAAACAATTCAGTTGTATGATATGTGAATTGGATGTCAATAAAATGATTCCGAAAACAAAGCACCTTACACATGTAAAGGCATCCAGAGGCAAACTAGGAGTTAGAGATTCTTTAGAGGATGTCTCAAAATTTAATGAGAAGACTCTATGAAAGAAAACAGCCTGTTTGAGACAAGGGTTCACAAGTTCCCCCCGGCCCCCCACTAAAATGTAAGCTGTACCAACATTTTTTCTGTTGTGTTTATTTCTGTAACCCAGGTCCCAAGGAACTTATGTAGGAAAAAGTGTGGATATTACCTGGCTGCTGTTTCTCTCCCGGATGGTGTCACGGGGTAAGCACTGGGCTATAACCACAAGGCCAGTGGTTCAAACCCACTCTGAGGAGAAAGGTAAGACCATCTGCTCTCATAAAGAATTACAGTCTCAGCAGTTCTACTCTGTTCTATAGGGGCTCTATGAATTGACTTGTTGACCATGGTGTGGTTCCTTTTCCAGTTTTTTCTGTTTCACTGGTGTCTTGACACTTGGGTTTACAAGGACACAGAGACAACTGTGTCCGCAGTCATGAATGACCCGGCAGCTGTGCAGTCCCCATCATTTCTTTAACAAGGGAGAAGTCAGTAGGATGGGTGCATGAACATTCGCCTCCCAGCCCAGGCGAAGCAGCAATACCCAGACCACATGTTAGAGCAGGGGTAGGGGTGGTGGTGGGGCGAGGCTGTGACTGGAGATCACAGGGTGTGCAGCTCAGGGTATGGAAGAGAGAATGGGAATGAGGAGGGAGGGAGGTACATCTGGCTCCATCCGCCCACCAGTCTGCTCTTCAGCCTCACCTGCCTATATCCTACCCATGTTCTAGTGCTGCAAGGGTCAGGGTTTAGGGGTTTTCAAGCATTAAGGGGACTGAGTGGTAGAAGTGACTGGTAGAACCCGTGAGATGATGACCGTCGGTCACCCTTCAGGCCCGGAACTGAACTTACTCCCCAGCTCAGTTTCCAGCCAAAAGGAAGAGGAACAGTAACTCTGGAGAGGTGCATACTCCTGAAATGAATCCACCATTTGAAATAAGAAGGATAGGATTTGCCCAAGAACAAAGCTCAGAAGACAGGAAGGGTTAGTTAAAGTGGAGAAATGGAAATGAGAAACAAGGTGGGGAAGTGGGGTGAGGGAGGTTCCATTGTGAGAACTGCAATCAATGACAAGAAGCAAAGGGTAGGCGAAAGATTGAATGGAAAACTGATTTGCTCCGTAAACCTTCACCTAATTTGTAATAAACAGTTGAACACACAAACAAAACCATTAGGTGCTGATGAATCAATTCTGACTCACAGCAACCTGATGCACAGGAGCACGAAGCACTGCCCAGAGTGGCCACTTCCCCGCACGCGGTGTAAGGTCTGCGCCCATTGTTGCAGCCACTGTGTCAATCCAGCTCCGTGACAATCTTCCTCTTTCACAATAACCACCCACGTCAGCAGGACGAACTGGGCTTTGAACCACAAGGTCGGGTTTACACTCACCAGTTGCTCCGCAGAAGAAAGAGGAGGCTCTGCTCCTGTAAAGATTTACGGCTTCGGAAAACCACATCCTGCAGTGTCACTGTGAGTCAGAATCAACTCTCTCTGTTTGAGTTTTGTTCTCTCCTGAGAATAGACCCTGAGTCTCACATCCTTGCTTGAAAGAACATTCTGACTTCTTCGAACACAGTTTTGGGGTTTGGGGTTTGTTTTCCTTTTCTGGCAGGCAATATTCTTCATCACTCCTACAATGCAAATGCATCGGTTCTTCCTAGGTCTTCCTTATTCGCTGTCCAACTTCCAAATACCGATGAGGTGATTGAAAATATCATGGCTTGAGGTCAGGCACATGTTAATACTCAAAGCGACTTCCTTGTTCCTCAACTTTGCCATCGGTCCTGTGCAATGCCTTTGCCCAGCGCGATACACTGTTTGATCACTTGGTTGCTGCCTCCATGAGCACTAGCTGTGGATCCAAAAAAAGTGAAATCCTTGACAACTTTGATCTTTTCTCTAATTATCATGATGCCATCTATTGGTTTTGTTATGGGGCTTTAATCTTTTCATTATTATTAGTGAGTTGTAATCCATATTGAAGGCTGCAGTCCTTGATCTTTGTCAGTAATCGTTTCAAGTCCTCCTTGCTTTTAGCAAGCAAAGTTGTATCATCTGCAGATTGCAGGTTGTTAATAAGCCTTTCTCTAAACCTGATGCCAATTAATTTTCTTCCTATCGCCCTGCTTCTCAGATTATTTGCTCAGCATACACACGGAATGAGTATGGTGAAAGGATCCAACACTGGCACACGACTTTCCTGATTTTAAGCCACTTGGTATTGCATTGTTCTGTTCCTGTGGCTACCTCTTGGTCTTTGTACAGATTCTGCACGAGTACAATGAAGTGTTCTCAATGGGGTCTATAGTCTGTTATGATCCACACAGTTGAATGCCTTTGCTCATTCAATAAAACACAAGCAGATCTTGATCTGGTATTCTCTCTTTTTGGCCACGATCCATCTGACATCGACAATGATATCCCCCGTGCCAGATTCCGCTTGCATTGGGAGAAATAACAAACAAAAGGAGAGCTGCCTTCCCTTGACCACCAACAGCGAAGCGAGCAGGACCAGGTCTGTGACTCGATGCTGCCCAACGTTGTATGACGCAGACCTGTACTGGCGGGTAAGGAAAGCTGGAGAGGGGGTGGGAGTCTCGCTGCCCCCAAGACCTGACACTGTCAGGTGTCCTACCAGGACCTCCTACCACCACAGCTATTTGAATCACTGAACTACACTGAATTCTAAAATAAAAGAGCAGCCTGCATCTTCCTCCTTTTGTTCACACATCCAGTAAGCAATCGTGTGGCTTCTGAGGAGGGGTGGGTCTGGAGGGGGACAAGGACCTGACAGAAAGAGACAGCAAGCACAGCTATGGCACAACCCAAGCTGTTGGTAAGCAAAGAAGGCAGGCCACAGGACCTCTTAGTGCCCTCCATAACCTGTGTGTATGGAGGCCTCAGGATGATAGTCAAGTCACGGACTCTGGCACTGCACTGGATACCGTGCTTAGGGTGGCAATCAGGGGACTGCTTCTCCCCAGTTGCTCCAATCACCTTTATCACCTGGGCTGGGAGGCAGGGAAGGAAGACAGAAAAAGGAGAGGCCAGTGGAGGGCGGTGGCTTTGGAGACCCTGGCTAAGAGCAAGGCTGTGTGGCTCCTGAGGATCTGCCAAGTGGGCCGCTGTGGTTTCAAATCCAGGTGGCGGCAAAGGGTAAGGGCAGAGAACGGTGGAAATACTACAAACTGGCAGAAGCTGTTGAAACAAAGCAGGCCTAAGAGAGCGGGTGGGAGACAGGAGACGAGCGAAGGGGTTTCTCTACATTTAAAATAGAGGAGAGAAAAGCAGCCAGCATGGATAAAGAGACTAGGGAAGGAAGAGGGGAGCGTAAGTGTGAACTGAGAAGGACACACTTCCCTGCGCCCCCCCCCACCCCACCCAAATCACCTTCCCTATGGGGGAGTGGGAGGGGATGCTGACATATACTTACTGCACATTCCCCTCACATATATTTTTAAATATAGCCAGGGATTAAAAAGGATGCATTACAAAACAGAGGCAGCAATCTCAAGTTTTTTAAAACTCATTTTTGGGTTGAAGAGAAAGCTCCCCCAAACAGTTAGAAGGATCCATCTCAGAGCTCAGGGCCTGAAGTGGGTCAGTCAGTCAGTCAGTCCTCCGTTAGGCTACCGGTCCCTCCCTTCCCTGCCACGGCCGCCATGGAGGCAACACTCACGCAGGTGCGCTGGCAGGCGAATGGACTCTTCCTCCATCCTGAGCGCTCGAGGCACTGGAACATGAAGCGGAGTCGTGGCAGCGGCGTAACTGGGCAGCGGGCTCTCTGGAGGTGTATATGAAATGCGTTCCTGCTGTGAGAAATAAGGACAAGGGAGGGGCGGGAGAGAGGCCATGAAAACTTGCAGCCACGGTGTGAAATCGAGAGGGGCAGGGGAGCCAAAGGGCAATGAGGGGATGCAGAGCACCAACAGAGGCAGCCGGTGTGCACCCTGGCCAGAGACCTTGTACTGTTTCTACGAGTCTCAGCTGTTACCTGCAAAGTCAGCAGTTCGAAACCACCCACAGCTCCAACAAAAGAAAGACAGGGTTTTCTACTCCCGTAATAAGTTACAGTCTCGGAAACTCACAGGGTCAGTTCTATGTTGCCCTACAGGGTCACTATGAGTAGGCATCGGCTCATTTGGGACCTAGACCCTAACTCATGAAGAGTTTGAAGTGGGGCTTTCCTTTGGACACCGTCAGTAGGTACGCATCCCTGCGGTCTGTTCCAGTGGAGAGGGGAGAAAAGGGTGAGTGAATGAAAACTGTAGTCCAGGAGAATAGCAAACGGCTTAAACAACTACTGGTGGCGTGGTGGTTATACAGGCTGCGATCACCTTGGCTGGCAGTTCTAGACCACCAGCAGCTCCATAGGAGAAAGACTGGGCTTTCTTACTCCAGTAAACAGTTACAGTCTTGGAAACCCACAGAGGGTCGCTATGAGCGATCATTGACTCTATGGCAGTGAGTCTTTAATATATGTATATGTGTATACACAAAGGCAGTGAATCTA
>NW_022105855.1:2988359-3014990 GCF_000313985.2 Echinops telfairi
AGGCAGTGAATCTATAATATGTGTATGTGTATACACAATGGCAATGAATCTATAATATGTGTGTATGTGTATACACAATGGCAGTGAATCTATATCTATATGTATACACAATGGCAGTGACTTTAATATATGTTTATGTGTATACACAATGGCAATGAATCTATAATATGTTTATGTGTATACACAATGGCAGTGAATCTATATGTACATGTGTATACACAATGGCAATGAGTCTTTAATATATGTATACACAAACACATCCCCAAAGTATTGCCACCAATACATTGCATCCACATTTCCTCTTCTCTGGCCATATTCTAGCTTCCAATGAAAATGTTATTCAAGCCTAGCTCAGATGAGAGTGCACTCTTTTGGCTAAGTGGTGGATAACTTTTAGATCTAGTTATTATATCTATGAATAAGAGTGCTATCGTCCACATCGCTCACTGTACAATGACAAAAAAGATGCAGCATTGGATTTGTTCCTTATCAGCATGGAAGCTGCCACATTAAAATGCTGGCTATCTCTTTGTTCCTTCTCTCTCCTCCCAGAATCCACTTTTATCCCTGTCCTTCCTTCGGGGCTCATTCAGGGACTTATCTACATTCAGGGACCAACCCCGAACCAAACGGGTTGCTATGGACATCTGACACAGGGCCACCGCAAGTGTGTTGGGGAAGAAGGGCGCCTCACTGGCTCCTGAAAGAATGTGATCACTCAGAAGCGGGTCTCCGGGCATTTGTTCTGGAGCATCTCTCTGTAGATTCAAGCCTCCGGCTTTTCAGTTTGTAGCTGAACCCTCAGCCGTTTGTACCACACAGGGATCCTACATTTGAGGGGTGGGGACAGACTGTAAAACTGAAGGTAATTACTCAACTTACAAGGAAGGGGTGGGGGTGGGGTTGCTTCTATGGATCCATTGTTTACATTCAGTGTTTGGTAGCCCAATTAAAAGACACTGGATAGGGTAGATGTGATTATTACTAGTTTTAAGTTTTAAAAAAATTGCAAAAAGCAGCAAGGAACTAACTCATGATTCAGATGGAATAGGGATATAGTTTACATCTTAAATTTATGTACCAAAGGTTCGGCTTGCAGTCTATACATAAGCATAACTTCTGCCCAAGTTTATGGTTAAAGTGATATACCAGGCCTGAAATTAAGTTTAGACAAAAAGGCCAGTAAGAGGCCCTCATGAAAATCAACGCGTGTGGCCATAGAAATGCACCGATTAAAACAAAGCGTTCATGTTTTAAAAAATGCAAAAACCCATTGCCAACTACATTCCAACTCTGGGCGACCCTATAGGACAGGGGCACAACCCCTCACCCCCACCCCCAGGGTCTCCAAGGCAGCTTGCCACATCTTTCCGCAGGGAGCTGCTGGGAGGTTTGAACTGCTGACCTTTCAGTCAGCAGCCCTGCCAGCACTTTACCTACGGTGCCACCAGGTTCCACTTTCAGAACGGTCATTCTCTGATGTTTGCCATCTCATCCAATCTCTCTCCTCTCATACAAAGAGAAGCAAGTGGGTCTCTCCCACCCACACCCCCACATAACCAAATTAAAGCTTTTTGTTCTGGTCAGTCTGGAAGTTTGGGGGTTGTGGTAGGAAGTCTTGATAGTAAATTAATACATGAGTACTATTGTCATTTTTCCAAATGGAATTGTGACACCTTCCCTGCGGCATCCATTACCAGCAACTGGGGTCTTTGGAATAGTGCCATTTAAACATACATCCTATAGTTTCCTGGTGAATGCCTTAATGAAGTGCAGACACATATCGCTTAGCATTTATTTCTCTATCAGTCAAGATAGCTGGTGAAGGGTTGCCCTGAGGCAAAACCTTCAACTTCCTTTTTTTTTTTTTTTTATGAACCTTATCAAACATCACACATATTTTATGCAACCCTAACTTAAGGATAAGTTCAACTTGTTTTGGTGTTTGCCTTGAGGTAGTTTTGCATGAAAGAGGCAAAGTCAGACAGACGGGTAAATGAGAAACACATTACACCCACACCCCCCACCCCACCCCGAGACTTTGGCTCTTGGTCACCCTTGGAGGCTCAAACTGAACTCACCCATGTGGATCCAGGTCCAGCCACACAGGGGAGAGGCCCATAAGGTGAACAACGACACCCAGGGAGGTAGGCACTACTCAGAACTATGGGCCACAGGAGTTCAAACGGGCAGCATTTGCCCAGGGATGAAGCCCAGAAAGGCAGGAGGGGCAGGAGAGGACGCGGAACGGAGCCGGGAAGCAGAGGGCGGAAATAGAATACTGCTGCTACGTTGTGGGGTTGCAGTGGGAGTCACAAAACACAAGGCGCATGCACTCTTGAATGGAAAACCGCTTTGCTCTGAAACTTTCACCCAAATCACAAACAAACCTATCAAACCTGTCTTGGGTTTCAGGGTGAGATGAGCTTTTAAGTATTTCACATGTGATCTGTTTTGCTAGTCTAACAATTTCTCTATACTTTGCGGCTCTTGCACAAACCCCCAATCCCACCCTAAGTCTAGATATCTATCTGCCATTAGATATCTTATCTGCCGTTGACTTTATTCCCAGAAATAGCTGGCAAGTTTTTGTTTTGTGTTTTCTTTTGCAGAAGTGAAACAGTGGGTGAAGAAAGTATTGCAGGGACAACGGCCTTCACGTGGCATGACACATCACGCCAGCGCTTAAGAAAGGTGGCTGTGGTGATATGATGGCTTTCTACTACAGCAAAGAGAAACCTGCAAGATTCTCTGAGGAGATTGAATCGGGAGAGGCCGCCTCACCCGTCCTCATCAATCCCACCCAGGGCAAACTGGGAGACAGACACACTTGCCTTACTTATTTCTTAATCAATCTGCCACCACCCCACGGAAGAAAGAGGCAAGCCAAGCCTCGTCTTTTAAATGCAATTACTTTGACATTGTATGGTATCTTCGTCTCACTGTGTTTGAGTTGGAAGCAGATCCCTGCTATGTTCATATTTTGACAGTCCCCCTTTTCTTACTGAAAGGCCAAACTACAGGGCTTGCCCTGGGATTATTGTCTAAAGCAGCGGTTCTCAACCTGCGCGTCGCCACGACCCCTTTGGGGGTGAACAACCCTTTCACAGGGGTCTCCCCCCAACCCCCGATGCATAACAGTATCAAAATGACAGTTATGAAGTAGCAATGAAAAGAATCTTATGGTTGGGGGGTCACCACAACATGAGGAACTGTATTAAAGGGTCACGGCATTAGGAAGGTTGAGAACCACTGGTCTAAAGGATTCTAGAATAAGACAACTGCACTCTGATGATAATACATTGCTGACTCACAGGGACCTTACAGGGCAGAGTAGAACTGACTACGTCAATCGGCTGTAAACCTTTACAGAACCAAATTGCCTGGACTTTCATCGGAAGAGTGGCTGGTAGGCACAAACCAGTTAACAGCTTAACCTGCTGTGCCGCCAGGACTCCTATCTAATGATCCCAAACTGTTCCTGCCATTGAGTTCACCCGGACTCATAGCAACCCTACAAGCCAGGGTAGAGCTGCCCACGTGGGTTTCTGAGACTCTTACTTTTTACAAGAGTAAACAGTCCTGTCTCTCTTCCAGGGAGCGGGCTGGTAGTTTCCGAACTGCTGACCTAGCAGTTAGCAGCCCAATGCATAACCCACTGTGCCATGACATAAGGTACTAATTCAAAAGGGAAGCCAGAGACTGAATGTTCATGGGCCCACCACTCCTCTTATTCCTCAGGATGGTTTCCACACAACCAGCCAGAGGTCATACTTGGACACAAAACGTTTGGGTGGGGGAGTTCTTTTCTGAAAGCTTTAAAGATAGTTGTTAGAAGAGAAAGCTATTGCTATTCCCAAGAGGGAAAAGCAGCAAAAATAACACTTTTTAGGCCATGAATGGAGTCAGTGCAAATGGTTAGCTCACTCAGCTGCTAATTGGAAAGTTAGAGGTTCTGTTCCACCCACAGGTGCATCAGAAGAAAGGTCTGGGATCTGAAAGTTCTGAAAAACCAGTCACTGAAAACCCTATGGAGGGAAGTTAACTGGAAGGCAACTGGGGAAAAGGGACCGTGAGCAAATTCCCAGCAGCGCAGCTGTGACCATGACTTGAGACTCTGCCTCCAGCAGGGCCGGTCTGGGATCCCAGTAAGGATGGGCTCATCTTCGGAGTGAGTGTGTGTGGCTGGGGGGGGGGACTGCAACTGGGAATACCTTGCTACCTATTTGGGTCCTTTTGTTTTGCTTTTTGTTAATCCCAGGGTGGCTCTACATGGCTCTCCTATGTCACTGTGTTCCTGTCACCATACACATCACATCTACAGTGGCACAAGTCAGCAGACGATCAGCATTTAGAAAAATTAACCCCATGAAGCTATCTCAGTTGGGATACCTGTAGACATAAAGCCTACGGAGACTAACCTCTAATTCCCTAAGTAAAGGAACCCCTCCAAAAAGAGAAGCAACACATTCTCCAACCTGACGCCCCAGCCCCCCAGTCAGGAAGCACTCGCCCACAGCTCATTCACCTCCAAAGCAAACTGCCAGGCAGACGAAAAGCAGAGGTACTTTATTTTAACATTACAGGGAGGGGATAACGGTTTCCCCAAGAGGATTATAACCACTGCTCTAATGAAATTAAATGGCCACAGACAGTGATATTAATGCATTCAAGTGTTGGGGGTGAGGGGGTGGGAGTAAACTGCCAGGGGAGGTCAGTGATGTGAGTAAAAATCCATGACCTGCTTACATTATTGTTTAGATGCTTACATAAAATGAGTGCACCACTTTCAAATTTGCAGACACAATTTATCTCGTCAAACTGGCTGAATGGATGAGAGGGAGGCAGGGCCATCTCAGAGGTCAACTGTGACAGCCGAGAGAAAGGTGTCAAGGAGAGGGAAGGGGAAGGGGCTGCAGCACACAGCTTTGCAAAGAGAAAATATAGTCAAAGTTGGTTTTCAAGAATGGTGGAACGCAAATTCCACTAGCCATTATATAATTTTTTAAAACTGGAATATGGCTTAGGATTGTCTCCTGCAAGCACAATATGGAAAGCAAAATTAGCTTACAGACCCTCTCCTCATTCTTCCCCCAACCTCGAAGAGCCAGTGAAGCAGACCTATCTAATTCAAATCGTGTGCTTAGGAACCTGCGGCTTCCACATAAAACACCCTTACGCCTTTTATGCTGATGAGCACAGATTACACATGCAAATATGTTTGGTGGGGCAAGGGCATTTCTCCCACCCCGGGCTGAATATTACAGAGTCCAAAAGAAAACATATATTCTTTTTACCAAAAGAGGGAAAAAAATAGGTTTTCCTTTCCCAAATGCTTCAGTGGAAAGCTTCTTGTCCATCACTGGGGTGCACCAGTGCTTTCACTCAGTGGCTGAGAGGCCACTAACTCACTGCAGAGGTTTGGGAAACTTAAGCACCCATTGTTCATTAACCACACATGGATCTTCTGGAAATAAGGAACAAGCATTTCTGGAAGAACAAAGTGTGGCTGTCCTTGCAACAACCACCACCACAAATTGGTTTAGAAGTCACTTCACAGGTTCTTTTTCTGCAGAGCTAACAAAATCAAACTTTCATCATCTGGCCAGTCTCATCTGGACACTACAGGGCAGGGTAGAATTGCCCCTGTGGGCATCCAAGACTAGCTTTTCATGGGAGTAGAAAACCTCATCTTTCTCCTGCAGAGCAGTTGTTGGTTTGGGATTCCTGACCTTTCGGTTAGCAGCACGATGTGTCACCACTACGCCACCAGGGCTCCTCTTTAAGCTCTCCTTGGATTAGGAACCTTCTGGAAACAGAGCAGCATGAACATTTCCCTGGGAGCTGTGGTTAGGGACTCTTTTCATCCGGCTGCATTTTGGGGTCTCAGCATTCCAAGAAAAATTTGCCACCCAGAGAAGATGGGAAAGAGTAGGCACGCTAGGAAGACTCAGTATTTTGAGGGAATGAGGTCTCTCCATCCTGCAGATTCTTAAGAACGGAGCCCTGCTGGCGCTCTCAAACACGCACTGAGTTGCTAACTGAAAGGTGGGCAGATCGAAACTACCATCCAGTTTGGGGGACAAAGTTGAAGCTATCTGCTCCTGCCAAGATTGACAGCCTCACACCCCCTACTCGGTTGGGTTCCCAGGAGTCATTTCAACTCAATGGCAAGGGGTTTGGTTTGGATTTGAGGTTCTTAAGAAAGCTGCCTGGGACCCCTTTGGCTTGTAATGTATCACTTCTATCAAGTGAAGAGAAGACATCCCTCCTATGAAAAGCTATCCATTGAGACCGATAAAGTCTGCACACACACTATTCAAGTATACTTCTCTGGCTGCAAACTGATTCAGACTGGTGGGGTTGGTCTTGATGAAGCAAGCTTTCATTAAATAAGCTTTCTTAACCAGCCCACAGTCCCTAGGTGGTGCCAAGAATTAGAATGTGGCTGCCAATGGGAGGTGGGCCACTTAAACACACTCCGCAGCACTGCTGAAGCAAGGCCTGGAAACCCGTTTCCATAAAGAATCCAGCCAAGAGAGCAACACTGTGGAGCGGTTCTGCTGTGTCAGCCCTGGGGTCACCATGAGTCAGAACTGAAGTGACTTGACGGCAACAAGCTGAGTTGTTCTCTGTTTTATTAATAACATGTCTATTGCAAATAAATAAAATTAAGGGTTTTTTGGGGGGGTAGTTTCTAAGTTTTCTAGGTTTTTCACAACACGGGTGCAAAACCACAAGATCTCAAACTAACCTGCTCATCAAGGTCAATTTACTTCATTTGGAAGGGACACATCCCTCTGGCTGCTGAGTCATTAGATTTTTCACTACTCAATGGCATGAGCTTTTTGAACATACTTACACAGTGCCTATCAACCCTTTCACAAAGGAAAGGGAAATGCAGGACGAAGTCACCTGTGGAACTTAGGATGGGTGGGAGTCCCACCCAGGCATACCTCCAAGATACCGCAGGTTCAAGTCTGGATCACCCCAAGAAAGCAAGCCGCACGAAATGTTTTTGTTCCCCAGTGTATCTAAAAGTTATGTTTACAGTAGACTATGTGGACGCCATTGCAAGATGGCGCCGGACCGCGCCCGCATCGTCAGAGCTAAGCTGTAAACAAGCTTGTTGCGCATGCGCTGCCAGCCGCTCGCTACGCATTATCAAATCGCACCAATCCTGGTAGGACACGTCACCGAGCAGGGTATTTATACCCGGGGTTTTAGGAGCTTGGGGTCTTCCGCAGCTGACCTCGGAGCAAGAGGCAGCTTAAATAAACTTCGCAGATTGCATCTACCAGAAGGGTCCTGACCATTCTTGTCTCGGTCCGTGTTGCGCCGTGTCATCAGCGCGCGACAAGACTATAATACTATTATGTATGCAATCGCACTGTGGGAAAGTGTCATGTTTTGTGAGAATTACCAAAATGCGGTACAGGGACATGAAGCGAACATATGCTAGGATTGCCACAAATGTTCACTTTCTAAAACAAGCAGCTACCTGTGAAGTGCAATAAAATGAGGTCTTCCAGTCCATGGTGGGTCTCTCGGGCTTCCTTGACAAAGGTCTCTACCGCCCTCAGGGGAGAGGGCAGGTGGGACTATGCTCAGCACACCCTCCTGGCTTCTCCAGGCTACAGGAGTGCACTTCCTCTGGCTGTGTTAAGAAGAGGAGTTCAGGACCTGGAACACATGGACTCCTGTGTAGCACAGAAACATGAAATAAAATAATGGCTGCCATCTTGTAGATTCTGACTCATGCTAACCCATGTGTGTCACAGTAGGGTAGTATTCCACAGGGTTTCCAAAGCTGCTTTTTCAGAAGTAGAGCACCTGTCTCCCAAGATGCTTCTGGGGTGGACTCAAACCTGCAACCTTTTGGCAAGCAGCCAAATATGCTGACCTCTCACACCATCCAGGGCCTCCGCCATCTCAAAGAAGCCACCCCTTTCCTTCCCTTCCTGGAATCAGATGACCGGGTATTGTGTCTGTCACACAGATGCAATTAAACCAAAATGTCTTTAAGTCTCCTTCGACCTAGACATGGGTCACCTATCCACAAATAAGGTGAAGGGGGCGAGGCTGGCAGAGCGTGAGCAATAGGTCCTGGAATCAAGCATTGCTATGAAAGGGCGCCAAGAATGTTTTCTCCCTGTGAATGTTAGGAAACCTTTTGGTATTTATCAAGCATCTACTAAGGCAAGGCTATTCTAAGCATTACAGTCTGCAGAGCTCCCTCACCGCCTGCGAGTCAATTCCGACTCACAGTGACCCCACAGCTGTCCCTGGGGTTCCTGAGGCTCAAACTCTCCAAGGAAGTAGAAAGCCTCATCTTCTCCTGTGGAGCAGAGTGGGTTCAAACTGCTGACATTGTGGGAAGCAGCCCAAAACATAGAATTTCCAGGATGGTCCCAGTATTAAAAATTGTCTCCTCTTACTGTGTAACTACGCAACTACGCAACTATCATGCTATTCATACAGAAACACGCATACCTTTCTGAACACACATTTTCCTGGGAGACAATCAAGGAAAGCAACTAGCATTCAGGGGGCACTTGGTGTGTGCTTTCATGGTTTTCACCCTCACCATCGCCCAGGCAGGAAGGCCTCGGCCAGAGTGTGGAGCCTGGTTGGAGAATCACCGGGGTGAAGCGACCTGCTCAGAACACCAGCTTAGGAGATGGTACAGCTGGTATCTGGGCTCAGGCTGACCCGACTCCACACCTCTGAATGGCAACTCATGAGAAAGCAAAATAAGAAATTAGACTTAAGTGGCACTGGCTAGTCGACACTCGCTTCATAGCTAATGGGGAATCCCAGACGGTTAAGTTCTAACTTGTAAGAATCGTAGCAGCTGCGGAGCTTACTCCTGGTTTTGGGCCCTCACCCCTCACAGCATACCAGCGGGGTTCCTGAAGGTCACTGGGCTGGAGTACCCACGTTCCCAAGCCTGTTGCCTATCCTACTGGAAGCGCAGTCACTGCATTCAATAGAATGGGGCTTCACCTAGGATGTACAACACAGCTTCTCCTGCCCTGCCCTGCCCTGCCCTCTGAGCAGGGGTGGCCTTGAGGATCCATCCAAGGATATGTGTTAGCTGTGCGACACTGGGGCATTCGCTGTGATCATACCTATGATATCTTCACCCAGTCCAGAAATCTGAGTCAATTTCATTCTGCTCCTATCTCTAAATTCCTTAACAACAACAAAGCATGTCCCTGATTCTGCTCCTTTCCATTCTTCCAAAATGAAAAATTGCATAAAACCAAAAACCAGGCCCAATCTGTCCAGGTAATGGAAACCCCCCAGTGAGGTGGAAAGGTCCTGGAGACACTGCTGGTATGCAAAGCAGGGCAGGCCACTCCTACACCAAGAAGCTATGCCCCTCTCAGAAAACATGGTGGCCCACTGGCCACGGGGGAGCAAAGCCCTCCAAGCCACTCAGGATGCAGAATGTCATGCTCGTAAATGAGGAACGGATGAAGGCCCTAAGGGGACACGCTCCCTCAAAACTCTAACTCACTGCCATCGAGCCACTTCTGACTCACTGAAATCCTATAGGCAGAACTGCCCCATGGGTTTCCGAGACTAAATATTTGCAGGAACAGAAATTCCTCATCTCCTTCCCTACCCCCACCCCCACCCCCAGGAGTGGGTCGTGGCTTTGAACCACTGGCCTTTCCTTATCAGTCCAAAGCATAACCGCTATGCCGTGGAGGCTCCTCACGTCCCGCCTGCAGTGGGGGCAGGAGAGGCTTACAGGATTCTCTCACTGTTGTCAGTACTGGAAAAGCCAACAAAGGCAGGCAGAGGCCTACATGTGTTAGGACAGAGTGGAGTCAGCAGTACTTATCTGTGTCCTCGGAGACCCACCTTGCTAACAGCGGGAGCCCCCGGATGTTTGTGATGTATTGTTGCTTCCCACAACACCCCCACCCCCCGAAAGCAGGAATTAAACTCTAGTGGTGACGTGGGTTAAGCACTTGGTTACTAACAGCAGGAAGTCAGTGGTCTCAACCCACCAGCTGGTACCGAGAAGAAAGCTGGGTCTACATGCTCCTTTAAAGAAGCCTGGGAAACCCCACGGAGTAGTTCTACTGCCCGATAATAGGTGGGTCAAAGTTGACGAGAGTAGTGGGCTGGTTTTGAGGAGTTTATAGCAGGAGTCTCAGGGTGGTGCACATAGTTAACAAGCTTGGCTACTTACAGAGGCACTTTGGAAGAAAACTGACTTCCAAAAAACCAGACACTGCAGATAATGAGGGGGCCAGCTTTACTCAGCCACAGAGAGGGTCACTGACTTTGCATCCTCTCAGAAACCGGTCTTTCCAAAGCAGAGAAGACTGAAGCTGATCGATGGTACCCAGAATGGACTCCACTGTAACTGGTCTTTTGAGCTGGTGACTGCAAAAGGGGTCTTGCACCGAGAAGGAGCTGTGGGAATGAGGGCTGTAAAGTTCCATTTAACATCAAAATGCTATTCTACACGAGCAGTAAGTATATGCGTACAATTCTACACCCCCTGGCAAGTGAAAGCTTGTCACACTGTGGGCAGAACCCAAGCAATAAACAGGGACACCGATGTCCACTCTGGACCCCTTACTTCCCAGGGTCCTCTCATAGCACGCTGGGGTTCCATTGACTAATTTCAGAAAGTACTCGTGTCTAGAGCTGGGAAGAGAACCCAGTGACCGACCACTTGACCCCTTTGAATTTTCTGTCCATATATTTTCAGTAATGGAAGGCATATTGAACCAAGGTGAGATTTTTTTTTTTGAGACACTATGGATTTTGCTACAATTAATAGTACACATATATCCCCAGTGGCCTTAGGTGGTAGGACTAATGAGGAGAGAAGCCTGTGTCTTCAGATTCATGCAGCAGTACAGGTCCTGCCAGGCAGCAGCACATAGTATGACCAGGATGGAAGCTCCGCAGGAAACTTGAGAGGATGAGTACTGGTGGGCCCATGGCCCACGGGCCACGAAAGGGTTAAAGTCACAGAGGCACCAAAGCAAAAACGCTTAAATGTATTTCTTTATAGCTCCAATAAAGGAAACACGTTTTAATTAAGATCTCTCCCACCCCTGAGGTGCTGTGAATGTCTTTTCCTGAATGTCAAAATATTTCTAACATGAATTGTAAGCAGAACCTAAAGCTGAGAGTCCTCTTATTGCGAGGCTGTGGCTCACAGGGAGGTCTAGGAAGGTGGCCCAACCTGATGGATACCAGGATGACATGCTCATTTGGCTGGAACCCAGTGCTGATATAGGCAGGGTCAGAGTTTAGACCTGGGAGGGAAAAATACACTCACTCCACCCCCAGGGACGAAGACTAGACCACCTAATCCTTGCCTTGATGTAGACGATTGCTTCTGCTCAAAGCAGAGCTGACAGGAGTTCAGCCACCCATATGACCACTCCTGGAAACACCATGAAAAAGCATGTCCTACTGAGGGTAGCTCGGCAGCAGCCTTTGTCAAGGGAGAACCCTGTAACTTTACTTATGCAGAACAGCAGGAGTCAACTGAAGGGAGAGTTGTACTCTTGGACTGATCCAGAACTGCCCTTACACATTTGATCGACCTTTCGGAAGAAGGTCACCAGAGCCTTTCTATTTCTAAAGCAGAACAAACAGGTACGTAAGTTAACAGCAACTTCTATCCTGGGTACAACAAAATGGCCAAGTTCACCTCTTTATTAGCTGCTTTCTCTCTCATTAATGCTATTCTCTTTAATGGCGTGGCTATTACCATTAGCCAATCTGTGTTGTCCCCTCCCAGGGGCTAACAAGTAATGAACTGAGAGACTTGCTATTTAGTTGTACCAAGGGGGTCGTTAGTGAGCACTTCTCAATTTCTGCCCCCAGATGAGCATACCTTCTAGGCAAGTACTACCTGCCACATGACTGCCTTCTACAGCACACATTGTGCCTGGGGGGAGGGGTGGGGGTGGGCAGGGGGAACTCTGGGAACTTAGCACCTGGGCAGGCAGTGGAGGAAAGGACCAGGGCAGACTGTAGAGTCAGAGTCCTGCCTGGAGGTGAGGAGGCAGTGGCAGCCCAAAGGGGTGCTTGGTGTCCCACCTTGTGTTATCCGCTCCCACCCTCATCTCACCTGCCTATCTTGTCTCATACACCCTTCACTTCTTCCTTAAGTAGCTTCCTCCTTTCTGTTGTAGCATCACTCAGCTTTAATCTCTTGTTTATTTCTGTAATGGCTATATCCTGGAAATCTTATAAACGGGGGTGGGGGGGGACACACCCCCTATGCAAGGCTCAAACCCACACACAACCCCGACTGGCTGCTGAGGGGAGGAGAAGGGGATCAGGGATCTTTTCAAACGAGGCAGATTTTTGGCCCTGCGAGTTCTCTTTACACCGCTGATAGGAACCACTCACCTAAATAATGAACTTTAGGTCTTAAAGACCAAACTCTATAGCCAGGTGGGGAAGATATATACTCTAATTCAAATGAAGATCATTCAAAGAAAAGCTGGATGCTGTTCTGTGTAGTTTATTACTACTGTATTATTGACCTGCCTGTGGACAAAGACGACAAATCTGTTCATGAGGCCCAACACCACACACACACACACACACTCTCTCTCTCTCTCTCTCTCTCTCTCTCTCTCTCTCTCTCACTAAAGAAGAAGGGTGGGTTACCACCATGAGCACAGTCAAATTGTCAAATTGAGCCCATGCCCATGCCCTCTGTCTATCGGTAAATGTAAATGATGAAAAGCTCACCTAATGGCGAGAAAGCTGGCCATCAACCCCACCCCGAGTGGCCTCAGCAGACCGGTCTGGTGACCCTGCCTTGGAGCCCGGCTCAAGCACCCTGGAGCTGTTCAACTCTGCACACGTGGGGCTGCACTCAACAGCAGCCACCACTGACGTGTCAGGTGGGTCAGCCCCATCAACCGCAAGACGGGAAACCAAGCTGCGCGGGAAACCCCCGCCAACTGCAGCTAGGTCAGTAAGCACAAAGCAGACCTCTAGCCAAGAGGAGACCTCTGGAAGACACTCATCACTGTACTGGAAGGAAAGAGGCACCGGAAGTTAGTCAGCACCTCCTCAGTATTACCAACCAAAACTCTGACATGAGCACATCACCTCCACCCCCTTACCATCACATACTGTGCTCTTATTATTGTAAGGATAAATGCGATAAAGCTTATAAAACCTTTTTAGTCTCTTGATACAAAGTTCCTCGATCTATATGTGAGGCACTCCTGAGGCTGAGGAGGCTGAGAAATTGCGTACATCACTGCTTATGGCTGCACTTTAAGAAGGAAGGAATTGGACTCGTTTTTATGCTGTAAAATGGGAAATTAATTGAATTGAAAATACGGCTGAAAATTGACCAGGACCTTCTCGCATGTATGGCTTACAGAGGAATTGAGGCAGAATGATCATTTGTCCCAGCTGTGAATCAAAGAACTCTGAAAAGTAACATACGAACCGCCCTGCACCCTGGTTTTAGGAGTATCACACATGGTACTTCCTCTTTTAAGGATAAAAAAACAAAACAAAAAACTTCCCCAGAAACAAGCAATAACCTGTTAGCGAGTAATTTCTACCCATATTCATTTAAAAAAAAAAATCCCGGGCACCCCCTTATTTGTAGTCCCCAAACTCCTTATAAGACAACCGAAGTGGCATCTTCCCCTTCGTCATGGTATGGGCCAGGAATCCTGGGGGGTTAGCTTCTGAAAGCAAATGACTAAAAATGAGTTCTGCTAATGAGGAGAATGTTAGCATGAGTACATGAGTACCAGTACCTTCTAAGGGACAGGAATGAGCAAGAAGTGTAGAAGTGTGAACATAAATTGACAAGGGGGATTACCAGATTCTCAAGCTGCTGAAGTCTAATCTTGTGGCCCCGTTAAGAATAATCTATTTTATGTAAGATCCTGTTCCTTCATTACAGCCATCAGGGCTCACCAGTGAACAGCAACAGCAAATATTGACTCTCCACAGCCTGCAGGGCCTAGGGAGCAGCTAACAATATAAAGCACACATTTTAAATCAGCGACTCTAAATCTTGGCTCTACCTCGGAATCACCTGGAGGAGCCTTTAAAATATTCTCGTATCTGATTAATGCAAATCAGAACAGGTGGAAGGGTGGGATCCAGGTATCAATATTTTGAAAGCTCCCAGGGTGATGCCAACGCACAGAGTTAACACGGAGCATCCCAAGACATAAATAAGCAGAAATTGTGGTGCATATTAAATGATTAGCTTTCACAATCGGTTTTTCAGAAACCTTATTAGTCAATTTGCTAATTGCCCTTCCCTCCCGAGTAAATTATCATTGTGCTGCTTTAAACCATAAAGTGGAGATTATCAAGGCAATACAGGAAGTTCCTGAATGACGATTACCTGACCTATATAGGAACAACTGCCCCAGACAGGTGTGTCTGCAATAGTTCCTCTTCGCTCCCAACAGCCTCTAGAATTCCTCCTCCCCTCAACCCAGGAAGGTCACTCAGCCCTCCCCGTCCATAGCTTCCCCTGGAGCCCACGGCCTCTGTTATGAGAGCAGGAGAATGAAAACTCACACCACTCCTGCTGGAAACGTTAACCCTATTCCTGACTAGGCCAACCTGCCCCTTCTGCTCCCACCTAGAAGGGGTGTCTTCAAAGTGGACAGACCCCTTCCTTCTCTTGCTCAAGGTCTGATCTACACCCAGTAGCTTGGCATCTGGTGGGCTGCTAAGTCCCTGGATAGGAAGGAAGACCCCATGAAGTGCCTGGGACAGTGTATAGGAGAAAGGTTGGGCTGGCTGCTCCTGTAAAGATTACAGTTTTAGAAAGCCCGTTCTACTTTGGGAAAACAGTTCTACCCTGTCCTACAGGGTCACTACGAGTGAGAACTGATTCAATGACAGGTCACTCCCAAGCCAAACTTGCTGTCATCAAGTAGATCCCCCAGCCACCCGACAAAGAAACCTTGCTCTTCGTGGTTAGATCTTTATTCTTAGCCACAGATCCACAGAACTTTCTGCTGGGTATAATCTGAAGAAATGCCTTCAGTACCAAGCAGCTGACCTCTTAATAAAATCTCAGGACCCTAAACTAGTAGAAACCTTAAACTTGCTAAATCTCTTTACCAAGACAGTTTAAAGTCCTTCAATTGCATGCTGTGTTTTCCTTCTTCAAAGGAGCCCTAAGTTAAAAAAAAAAAAAAAAGGAGCCCTAGGTAGCATAGTTTAAACCCGCCAGCCTCTCCAAGGGAAAACATGAGGCTTTCTGCTCCCACAGAGATGCACAGCCTCAGAAACTCACAGGGACAGTTCTGCTCTGTGCTATGGGCTCACTAAAACCCGAACACCAAACCCAATGTCATCGAGTCAATTCTGACTCACAGCAGCCCTCGAGAGCAGTGTAGAATTGCCCCTGCATGCTTCTAAATCCATTCGATAGCAGTGAGCTTGAATTCACACTCATGGGAGTCATGCCACCAGAGTTAGCCCACTAGACAGATGCAGAAGTTGAAGTTGAGGATGAACGGTTAACAATATCATTCAATGAGTTATGTAATTACTCCTCTAGATAAAGCTTAATTCTTATCATCAGGTACCTTCGAGGTGATTCCAGCCCCACAGGAGTTGGACAGCCCCACAGGAGTCTCTTGGTTATTATCGGCAAGGTCTGCCTCCTGTGGAGCGGCTAGGTGGATTTGAACTGCCAACCTCTCTGATAGCAGCCAAGTGCTTAACTGGCCCCACCAAGGCTCTCAGCCCAAGTCCCAAAGTAGTTTATTTTACTGGACCACATTGTCTGCCTATAAAGGGCTGCTTTGATGTTGGTGGGGGTGGTTTTTAAATGTTGTTGCTGCTATTTTCAATGTGATAAAATACATATAGCCACTTCGCTTAATTCATGTATTAGCTCTAGTAGCTCTCTTGTGGCTTCTTGAGATTGTCTTTATGTAGGATCATGTGATCAGTAAACAAAGATAATTTACTTCATCCTATCCAAATGTTTCCTTCTTTATTTCCCCTCTGCCTAACTGCAATGGTTAAAACTTCCGCTGGTTTTGAATAACAATGAAAGGTAGGCTTGTCTTGTTCTCAATCTTAAGGGAAAGCTTCCAGTTCTTCACCAGTGAGTATGTCAATCTCACCGCCATCGTGTCCATTGCAGCTCATAAATATCCTTTATTGGGGGATGAATGTCTCTTCCATTCCTAGTTTGTATCACAAAATATCAAAATAAACAAACTCCTTGCCGTCGAGTCAATTCCAACTCATAGCAACCCTATAGGACAGAGCAGCTCTGCCCCTTGGTGTTTCTGAGGCTGTGCCTCTTCATGGGACTAAAAAGTCGCATCTTTGTCCTGCAGAGCAGCTACTGGTTACCTGTCAGTCAGCAGCCAACACATAAGGTGTTGGATTTTATCAAGTGCCTTTTCTGTATCGATTGTGATGATTACATATTTTTATTCCCTTCCTTTTACTAATGTAGTATATTCCATTGCAGTTCTTATGTTGAACCACCCTTGCATTCCTGGGATGATCTGACTTGATCGTGGTGTAAGACCCTTAGGTACTGCTGGATTTGATTTGCTAGTATTTGCTGAGGATATTTACAGCTACATTCATAAGGGATATTGGTCTGTAGTTTTCGTGTGATATCGTAATCTGGCTTTGGTATCAGGGGACTACTAGCCTTGGAGGATGGATTCGTACAGGTTCCCTCCTTTTTGGGGGGGGCGTGGGGTGGGATGGGAGGCTTAAGAAAAATTGGTGCTAGTTCTTTTTAACTATTTGGGAAAATTTGCCAGTGAAATCATTTGGTGGTGAACATTTCTTTGTTGGGAGGTTTAGATGACTGATTTGATTGGCCTGTTATATGTTTGTTGAAATTTTGTTTATTATTTTTTAGTGTTTAATTTTTAAAAATCAGCTTATGAGTATTATTCTTCTAGCTTATATAATCCCAAGCTTCTATTGTAAATAGGAGAGTTTATCCATTTTGTATTTAAATTTTTATTTTTAACAGCTTTACTGACATATAATTCACATACCACACAATTCAATGGTTTAATGATATTTAAACGAGTTGTGCAAACTTCTATTCCCTCTTGAGTTCATCGAGGTAATTGGTATTGTCCACAAAGTTTTAAAAATCCTTGGTCACCAAGATTAAGTCTGTAAAGAGTGGACCTGGATGGTAAGAGTACCTCATGCAACATTTTAATGAATTACTTGTTCCTTGATTAAAAATACTCTTTTTCTACAAAATGCCACACAGGAAACTTAGTTCTTCCTATAAAACCAAATTTCCAACAGTTCCCAGGCATCTCAGTGCTATTTGTATTTGTCTCTTCTTCTCTTAAGCAAAATACAATTCTGAAGGAATGACAAAGTGTGGCATGAATGTGGCTTTATCATCTGAAAACCACTTGGTGGGGAAACAACCAAAGTTTGCAGCCAGTTTCTTTGCACCTTCAGAAAGCAGTTTGCAAATCATGCCGTGCACACCCATCAAGCCTTACCAGTGGAGTTGACAACAATTTTAACATGTATGTGCCAACAGCAGAACTATAAATAGGAAGAGCTATTTCAACACAAAAAGTTGAAAACTCACTTGGAGCTTGTAGAGTGGAAACAGGAGCTAGAAAAGCATTAATGCGTCCCTTAAAGGTACGGAATCCCCCTTTGGTTGTGCTGCTTTATATTCTTTTCCACAGGCAAAGCAAACCCTTGCTGTTGATCCGCAAGTCTTTCTGCCTGGAGAAAAGGTGAAAGGACCCAACAGACACAAATGACCAAGCAGTAAGGCCTGCTCTGTCCCCATGAGCATCAGTGGTTTCTGAGTAGGTGAAGCCATTCTCATTAAAACAAGCAAAGCTACCTTTTTTCTAATAACACTGCTTAAAATCTATTGTCCAAGCCTCCCTCCATGGTCATAAACCTATCCAAAAATAACAGCCATGCTAAAACAGCGAGGGAAGTGTGTCTCTAACTTTTGAAGTCTAGCAATGTCCCCTAGAAGACCCTTAAAAACACATCTAGAAGACACAAGGCCCTGTCTAGATCAGCACTGTCCAATAGAAACATGTGAGCCACTGTGTCATTTAATTTTTCTAAAAGTCACATTGAAAACAAAAGCAGGCAAGTTAATTTAAGGAATGCACACTTAAAGATCGTCAAGATATCCTTTCAATTCATAATCCACACAGTATGTTTAAAAGGTGTTTAGCTCTTTTCCCAGAAGTATTTTGGACATGTTAGCAGGAGAGGCCAGTGCCCAGAAAATAACGGAATGCTTGGTAAAGTAGAGGATCGTTGAAAAAGAGGCAAAAATGATTGACACAGGGTGCAATGTGGACTCAATTGTGAGCAACAAAGAGCCCAGCGGTGTTCTTGTGTTGTTTTCTGTAGGGTCGTTAGGGGCAGGAGTCAACGCAATGACACCCAACAACAACCAGTCTTTGGAATGTCGTTGCTAGTTTGCATTATATAGCACATTGTCAACAGAATACTAGATTCCCATCAGAAGTACTTGTTCTAATAATGAAATCAAGTATGAACTTAAATGAGTCAAGTAGACTTTGACACTTTAATTTTAATTTATTAGATTAAAAGACACTAAAAATTCCCTGTCGCACGAGCCATAGTTGAGGTGTGTGCATCAGCCACATGTGGCTAGTGGCTACATATTGGACAGTATCAGTTAGACACTAGGTGGGGCAGTTACATAATCTCCTGTCAACTTGAGCAAAGGGGTGGAGTCTAGCCTGTCAATCAGGTCACAGCTTGATGACCTCATTGGACGCACGATGGAATTAAATAGCTCACTGGAGGCAAGATCCACTCTCTTTGCTATTGAGACACTCAGAGAGCTGGAGGAGGCACGTGGAGACCTGCAACAGCATTGAGATGTGTCCACCACCCCTGGATCCACAAGACCTCTACCCGCTGGCCTGTGATCTTCCTGCATTCAGCATCATTGCATGTGCTGAGTGAGTCTAAAGTGTAATTTATGAACTAGTATTGGACAGATGAGCTAATATCGGACTTATAGACTTGTTCTGGATTGGGCTGGGATGTTTTCTCAAAATATAATTACTCTTTTATATGAAGTTCTTTCTTATGAGTGTGTATGAGTTTTTTCTTTAGTCAACTCAGACTAACCCTACGCAGTTAGCACCCCACAGAAGCGCCACAGTGTGCGAAGTTATCTCTCCCCACATTCTTTCAAGAGCGTCATAAGCTCTGGACAGGCAATGACTACAGATGACCTACGTTCCTCTTTGTTTCTCTAATCTCAGCAGTCAGTCATTAGCGCCTTCCAGACTGGAGAGCATTTATAGAGAAGGACAGAAAGTTGGAGATGCATCCCCGTCCTCCGGGCTCAGAGGCAATGAGCTTTTGGGAGTCAGCAGAAAGAACACTGGGGAGTTTGGATACAGCCAACCAAAGTTTTTTCCTTTAATCTTATTTCTTTTTCCTCCTTCCTCCCTCCTTTCCTTCCTTCCTTTCTTTTTCAGCAACTATCTACCACTCTTCCTGTGAGCTGAACAAGTTAGTTCAGGACGCCACTTTGCAAAGTTTAAGCTCTCCTCCCCAAAGGTTGCACATTGCAACCTTTAGCCATTTGGATCATTCTTGGACGTGGCCGTAACTGTGCTCAACAGAGAACTACGTATATAACCCTGCTGCATCTCCTCAAGCTCTGAGCATTCTTTCACGTGAATCATCTCCACAAACTAGAATCCTGAACCATAGAGTCAGCTAGCACTTGTGGAGGGAAAGAGCAATTGCAGGAGAACACGGAATTAAAACTAAAGGAAAGCTTTGTAGAGAGTCCGAATAGAGAATACACAACTCTTAGTTACTTAAGAGTAACGCTGTGTCTGACATGTCCCGATCTGCCTCCAGACTCCCATGCCGTAGGTGAAAGCACCAGGTGTGGAAAAGGAAGCTGTAATGGATGGTCCACTTGAGCGAGCCCTTCTGAAAAGGAAGACTGTCATGTAGGGGCCCTTGATGAGACAGACACAACCCCACATGACCAATCTCTTGCTAAGATACCCTCCTAGTTGTAAGTCATGCAAACACACATGTATTGTTACCAAATCTTGCCAGCTTGATCTTATATTCCTTCCCTTCACCACAAGGCTTAAACATGCCAAAATATGAGGTTGGCAAGTCATACTCAATATTTCCTCCAAACAGATTCCTCCCACTAAAACCATAAAAAATTACAATACCCAGCCATCCACTCCACCGCACCACAAAAAGCAAGAGGTAGATCTGAGACCCCGTTTCCTCGGCTATCATATGGAGACAACTGCAAATGTGCTGCCTGCCTGAGGAGGTCTTGAGTGAGTTACAGGAGCTAAGATATGTGGAAGATGATGTGCACATCAGGATGTGTTACTGTTATGCAACGCTTTCTATGTCTTTCTGATGTACACATTCAAGGACTAATGCTACTTCTCTTGTCCCCTACTTTTATCAAGAGCTAATAGTAATAATAATATGCATTTTCTCACGGCTTGACAACAGTTTACATGCATCAGATTTGTTGAGAAAGAAGAACAGGTCATATTTTTCCCCAGTTCAGACCGGAAAATTAAAGTAATCCTAGTTTTCAGAGATTTGCCATGAGTGTCACATCTAGATTACAGGCCAAAGACTAATGAACTGAAAAATCCCCCTCTTCCCCTGCGTATTCTATGATGTCCACAAAAACTCCACTCATTGCAATCCACCCTCAATAAAGCACTTCTGAACTCAATGGAAGGCATTTAGACAACTTCTTACAGTTGATTCTAGGTTTTAACTCTATCCCCCACATACCTGCAGGCTATTTCCCTCCCTACCTGTGGGCTGAGCTATGCTATTGTTCCCCTTCAAGTCACCCTGTTCTGCTTCTTAGAATGATCCAGACCACGCCTCCCTAGTCCTTTCTTGTATGACCTTCTCATAGAGCCTGCCCTGGAGTTTGATATAGGTCTCCTTGTTTATGGGTCCGAAGTCGGCTTGCTGGTTCTGGGACTCTGGTTTTCCTTTGACCATTTCCACAGCAGGAGGCCTGTCTCACTCGTACCTGTTTCCCAGGACTCCCCGTAAAGCAGAATTGTCATCAGAAGAAAGCTCTCTATTGAGTAGGAATCTTGTCTGTCTGTTCTCCATCATATCGCTTCCATCTAGAACTGTGCCTGTTGGCTCACAGTAGGTACTCAGTAAATATTTATTAAATGAATTGGCCAAGTTTCATTTACATAATCTCCCTTCCTCCCAATGCCAACCAAAACTCTTCTTTCATCCTGTGTGTTTGCCTTACCTTCCTCCCCAAGGCCATCTAGTTACTTTGACAGTTTTGAGTCCAACTGTGTACATGAAAAACTTGCTCCACTCATGTCATCTGGTAATTTGGCTTGTTTTTAAGCCTTATTGTCAGGCTTAAAAAGTTCCTGAAACGCTACTCTATGAAATCTGTTGTCCACTCTCAAGTGTTAAGTCCAGTAATGCCATCATTCCAGAAACCTCTTCAGAGGTGCCTCTTTTAGAATTTCCAGAACAAGTTATGGTAATAGTTTATTGTAATTTCTTATTTCTAACCATAAAAAAATATCAAGTGTGGTAGTTATATGATTTAATGTCAACATAAAAGATAAAAAAATGAAGGGGTGGAGTCCAGCCTGTCAATCAGGTCACAACCTGATGATCGCTCTTTGTGGGCATGGCCTTCTCATGAGGATTCTGGGAAATGCTTCTCTTCCTCCCTGAAGGCGGGACACATTCTGCTTCCCCTTTTTGTTGACAAGCCCCATGAAGCTATGCTGATGGTAGCCAGAGCCCCGAGATGCGTCCACTGCCACTGGATCCACAGGATTTTCTACCTACTGGCCTGTGATCTTCCTACATTTGGCATCATTGCATGTGCTGTGTGAGTCTGAAGAGGAACTCATGGGTTAATATCCAACTTACAGACTAATATTGAACTTATGGACTTGATCTGGACATGGATGAGATGTTTTATTGATGCATAATTACTTCTTGATATAAAGGTCTCTCTTACACACATATGAGCATCTCTGGATTTGTTTCTCCAGTCAACCCCGGCTAACATATCAAGCATTGCTTGAAATTCTACTTATCAGATTTGACCTGAGAAGATTTTACTTATTCACAAAATCTAAATCCTACCTCAAGAATTAAAGTTGTTAGGGAGTTGGGGATAGGGCAAGGACTGGGGAGTTCTGATCTGTTGTTTAAGGTAGTGAATGCAAAAGTCAAGGTCTAATATATATGCCCCCACCTAATTTAAAGTTTAAACAGATGAATGGATAAACAAAATGCAGTATGTCCATAAGATGGAATATTGCTCAGCCATAAGAAAAATGAAATTCTGTAGCATGCTACAACATGGCTAAGTCTTGGAAATAATTACGCTGAGCAAAATAAGTCATCTGTATGAGGCCAAATACCATTTCATCTCACTTATGTGAATAAGCAAATATCAAGAAACTGAAGATTATTAGTGATTACTGGAAGTAACAAGGAGAGGGAAAGGTAGACTGCCTAAGGACCAATGAATTTATGTTAATGGTGGTAGAATAATTTTGGGAAATGGCAGTGATAATAGTTAGGCAACATGAAAAATATAGTCAATGCCAGTGGATTATACCCAGATAGCTGAATTGGTGAATGCTCTGCTGAATATATTTTCACCAAAATTTACAAAGAAGTCAGTTATATATTACAATTATTTCCTGTGCAATGATTCTCTGCCTGCTGGACTAACGAAAGTGGGGTTACAGACTGTAACTGTTGTTATCCATTGACTGCACGACCCCAAGCACAGTGTACAATACATTGTAGAAACACAGTAAATGGTATAGGGAATGAAGGAGTGATCTGGAGATATTTGAAACGATTTTTCTATGTGCCTGGTAATGGGAACACTGAGACTATGGAGATGAGTGAAATAAAGAAACTCCAGTTCTGTGTAAGGAGCTTAAAGTCTCAAGGGGGAAATAATAACTTAAGGGGGAAAGGAAAAGAAATACCATTTATTGTCAATTTTCACTTGACAGACACATATATTATTCCCATTAAACCTCCCAGCAGTCAAATAAGCTTGACATTTTAATCCCTATTTTAAAGACTGAAAAAATGGGGATTCAGAAGTCTTACCTAACTTATATGATATTGGTAAGTGACAAGCTAGGCTTGAAATCCAAGCAGCAGAACCTAGGTCCTGGCTTCTGTTTCCCAGGCAATAGATGAGAAATTCAGGTAAGCATGAGTATGTTTGAAGCTCTGAGGAAGAAAAAACTTAACTCTGTTACTGGGGAGGACTGGTAAGAGAGCTCGGTGCTCAATCACATCATTTTACCCCATGCTACTCAATCAAGTGGCAAACTTAGATGAAGTCTAAGAAGTCCCCAACACACCAGCGTACATAGCCTAAATCACATGGGCTTCAAAAGCTGAAGCCTTCAACTATTGGCCTCGCTCTATCCAAAGCAAAGATGAGTAAAGAAAATCAGAGATGCATGGAAATAAATTGTTGAAAGGACTAATGAACCATAGAAACCTGAGTCTTTACAACCCCAAGATCAGAAGAACTAAATAGAACTTGGCTAGTACTACCGACTGCTCTGAAAGGGATCCCAATAGAAGTCCTAGGGAGAGCAGCAGAACATTATGAAACACAACTAAAAATTACTATAAACAAACAACACGGTTTACCATTTGTATGGACATTGAGAGAACACTTTCAGACTGGAACTGAACCCATGCTGGTAGCTCAACTTTCAGTCAGACAACACACATGCCTATAAACTGAACTAAAACACCAGGCAGGTACACACTCCTTAGAAGCAAATCATAAGGCAGCATTTGCCCAAGGATAAAGGCCAGAGGGCAGGATGGGGCAGGAAAGGAGGAATGGAAGTGGGGAACACAGATAGGAGCAGGAAGAGGGCCCTTACATTGTGCGGATTGTAATTCATGTCATAAAACAAACCCTGTGTGTTTTGTTGAAGGGAATTCTATGTGTGCTTTCATTCAAACTTTTATACAAATGATAACAAAAAGTTAAGAAAAAAATGAGAACAGAAAGTAATCAGGTCTGAGACAGGCAATGCCCATGTGGATCAGCTCAGCAAGTACACATTAATTAAATTGCCTTTGGATGTGAATGAAAAGAAAAATGGAGTGAGGAAAAGACAACGAAGGGACGAAGAAAGAGAAAGAAGAGAAGGAGAAGGGAGGCAAGGGGAGAGAAGAGCAGAGCCAAGAGTTCACTCAGTTGGAGGTTCATGATGCCCCACTCAGTGCTGTGGAGAGGATGCAGGTGCTTTTGATAGAGGGTGTTAGGGGAATGTTGGTGGGTCTACAAACACCTACCGTTTACAGAGGGGTGAGTGGATTAAGCAACAGATAACCCTGGTACATGTGGAATTGGAAAGAAGAGGAGGTGGAATCAGAAAGTAGCCTTACTACAGGGAGCCAACTTCCCACCTTGGGGGCGTATGTCATAAATTATCAAGATTCTGCTCATTCTTACCAAAGAGATACGAAGACCAGGCCTTCCAAGTTTTACTTCACTGGCATTTGAAGAGAAATTAAAAGCTCCAAAGTTCCACACTATTATTACAGACCATTAGAATTTGGGGACTTCAGTTTCCTTTTCCTAAGCTTTTTTTATTCTGCTCAACAAGCATGGTTAACAACAATGGATTGGAAGCAGCCACGTTTGTTTTCAATCTGGGCTCGTGCCCTGTCTCATTTTTACTCCAGCATCTTTCCAAGTCCCACTTTCTTCATCTATAACGTGAGAGTAATAGCAAGATTGGGTCTAATTTACGGGGTTTGTCATGAGGGCTAACAGAGATGATGCAGTAGAACTTAGCACAGAGTTGGCCACATAAATAGTTTAATAAACATCAGTAGCAGGTATATGAGCCAACCTTGTGGTAAGCCTTAAGGACACTGTATTGTACAGACACATGCTGAAGTTGTTAGCTGCTTCTGAGTTTAAACCCCAATTCAAGGGGACTACATGCACGCCAGCCCTATCATCCTTTACAAGACTGATCGTTGTAAGTCATAGGATTTTGTATTGGACATTCTTCTAGCCCATCTCCCACCCAACACTGATGGAACCTGTTTAGCATGACAATAAAACACACACACAATCCTGCCACAGACAGCCAGGTGGTAGCTGCACAGGAAGTTGTGCTAGCGAGGAATCGAAGCCAGGTTTCCCTCAGAGAAAGGGAAATTCTACCCACTGAACCACTAACACCTCATACGAACCTAAACATACCGCTGCCTAATCATTTCTGCCTTATAGCAAACCTATAGGAGAGAAACTCCATAGGGTTTCAGAAACGGAATATCTTCATAGAAGTAGACTGCCTCATCTTTCTACCACGGGGCAACTAGTGGGTTTGAACAGACAGCCTTAAATTAGTAGCCCAGCACTTAGCCCACTGCACTACCAGAACTCCTAATGCCTCATTTACCAAACCCCAATCCCAACCCATGGAGTTGATTCTGAATCATACCAACCCTAGAGGGCAGAGTAGAACTGATCTGTGACTATACATCTTTATGGAAGCAGACAGCTTCATCTTCCTCCTAGGGAGTGGCTAGTGGATTTGAAACACTGACCTTGAGCTTGGCAGATCAATGTTTCACCCACCGTGTCAGTGGGAATTCAGACACCTCATATGTATTTTTAAAAATCGGAGCCATCAAGCTGATTATGACTCAGAGTGACTGAGCTTGTAAATCTTGACATGAACAGATAGCCTTCTCTTTCTCCTGCTGATCAGCTGGTGGGTTTGACCATGTGGTTAGCAACTCAATCCCTAACCCTCAGCATGTAAAAAAAAAAAGAGGATGGCTCAGTGGCGCCATCTGTGGTAGGCTCAAGATATCACAGGATTACACTAAGGCCTGTGTAAGCGAGGAAACAATGCTTGGCACACAACAGGTAGGTGTCTCTCTTGAAAGTGCCTCTGCAAATTGTTTATGTTTAAGCATATGTTTGGGGGGGGGCGGGGAGAAATGGAAATGAAAAGAGTTATAAAGATGCAGCAATAGGCATTTCCAGGGCAGCATGTCCTAGAAGTAATCCATCTCCCTGATTTGGTTTTAGACACCCATGGGGGAATGTTTCAAGGTAATTTCGGTAATGGTGTCCCCTCCTTGCTCTGCTCAGAGGGAAACCATGCTTCTTTTGATTAACATGTGAGTGGATTCAGCTGCAACATCAAGCAGTGTGCAGAGCAGCGGCTTCCCTGCTGTCTGCCACCACAACCAGTCCAGAAGGCCAATTGTCACGGTCAGCGTCACCTGCACTTAGACACCAACTTCCAGATCATCGAAAGGGAGGGAGAGCAGTGGGCGTACTGGTGGTGATGGGAGGCGCATGTATGGGTCTAATAATAAGCACACAAGTGCATTCCTTGAGGTGACTGGCTCTTGGCTAATAGCAACTCTTTCTCAGTTGACGCCATAAACATTCAGAGGGAGCATGGTCCCTTAAGAGTTGTCAGGCATAAGCAAATGTGGTGAAGAAAGCTGATGGTGCCCGGCTATCAGAAAGTATAGCGTCTGGGGTCTTAAAGGCTTGAAGGTAATCAAGCGGCC
>NW_022105855.1:3016575-3017731 GCF_000313985.2 Echinops telfairi
AAAGGTAGCCCAATTCAAAAAATCAGAAAGCAACAAGTGTTGGAGGGGCTGTGGTGAGACAGGAACTCTCATCCACTGCTGGTGGACCTGTAAGTATGTACAGCCACTATGGAAATCGATCTGGAGATATCTAAAACTGATAGAAATCGTGTTACTATACAACTTAGCAATCCCCCTACTGGGCATCTACCCAGAAGAGGCAAGAAACAAACCAAGGCCAGATATATGTGCTCCAGTGTTCACTGCGGCACAGTTCACACTTGCAAGGAGTTGGAAACAACCTAAATTTCCATCAACTGACGAGTGGATTAAAAAACTGTGGTATAAAAAAAACAACAAAAAAACTGTGGTATATACATACAATGGAGTACTACGCCATCACTAAAAAGCAGTGATGAACGTATGAAGCACATCGCTGCATATGAAGAACTGGAGGAAATCATGCTAAGTGAAGTAAGCCAAGCACAAAAGGACAAGTACAACATGAGTCCGCTGAGGTAAGCTTTAAAAAAAAAATGCAAAAGGGGCACAGGGAAAAAGCTACTGTATGCAAACATTCCTGGGGTGAGGACCAGGTAATATGACAGGGACCAGACCAAATACAGGGATATACACAGTAGACAACTAAAAAGGAGGTGAGGAAAGGTAGGGGGGAAATAATAATAAAAAAGAAATGGGTAGCGGGGGCACAGGGCACTAACCCACCCAAGGGGAGGGTATTGTTTATATCTCCACAGGGAAAGAGGGATCAGACTTCAACCCAGTGCTCTAAGATGTGAATGTAACATGCAAGCATGGAGTAGGGAACCATTGGAGAGGTCTGGGGGGCTGGCCCCAATGCCAACTACTAAGTGGACACCTGCCCCTCCCAACAGAAGAATTTATTTCAAAGGACGGCATTGAATCTGCAGCTCCGGGAGAGGGACATATCTGATGGGAGCACACGGGTGCAGATGAAGGGGGAGGAGAGAGTGGAGCACATGCTGGCCCACCAGGCAGTGAAGACGATGTTCCCAATTAGAGCAGCCAGTCCACAGAGAGGACCACATGGCCAGCCCCACTATGTGACATAACGCCCCTCACTGACCCATAGCCCTACAGGGGACAACACTGGAGACACAGTGTGGAAATTGCACTGATCTGATCCCACCACACC
>NW_022105855.1:3019663-3033701 GCF_000313985.2 Echinops telfairi
AAAAAAAAAAAAGGAGAAAAAAAAAAGAAAATGTACTAAAGAGCTAGCATGTCCCACCATGCCCTGTGTTCCCCCACCATGTGTGCTACAATCCTACCCCCTTTACCTGTGCACGTCACTCCATGCACCTCCTCACTCACTGACTCTCTCGTCAGCTAATGTCTAACACTGACATTAACTTCGAAAAAATTGCCCCTGTGGTCTGGGCCCCTTGCTGGGCTACTGTCAGGCCCAAGCCACCCTGAAAATACCACCTTGAGTGATAAACCAAAGAGCCCGGAGAGAAGTGGACCACAGAAGGGCACAGCAGTGGTCTGCTAGATGCTTTCTCTCATTCGTCTGTGAGGTCTCAGTCTGGCCCCAGATGCCCTGAACAACCACAGGACAACACGAGATCTGAGGTGGGCAGGAGAGGATGGGTGAAGGTACAGGGAGAGGTGGGGAGGCAAAGGAGGAGAAATCGGGCCATGTGCAGCTAGTGGGGCCAGGGTGGATATGCTCTGAACAGGAGGTCCAGTCCTACAAGCAGAGAGGGAGGTGGTAGACAGTGAGCAGGACCAATCCACCACCAGCAGCAGCACCCCAATCCCTGTGGGCTCTACAGTGGTCAGACGAGGGACTAGACACACGATATGGATGTGAACGAGGGGGGTCGGAATGGAGACCCAATGCCCATCTGCAGACAATTGGACATCCCCTCACAGAAGAGAAGGGTCACAAGGAAGGGACGAGCCAGCCAGGGTGCAGTATAGCACTGACAAAACATACATTCCTCTAGTTCTTTAATGCTTCCTCCCCCCACTATCATGTATCATAACCCCAGTCCTACCTTACAAATCCAGCTAGGCCATAGCATGTACATTGGTACAGATAAGAGCTCTCACACAGAATCCAGGATAGATCAAACCCTCAGGAACAGTAATGAGAGTAGCGATACGATGAGAGTAGGGGGAAGGTGGGAGGAAAAAAGGGGAACCGATAGTAATGATCAACGTATAACACCCCTCCCCTAACCAGGGTTACAAACAACAGAAACATGGGTGAAGGGAGACAGTGGATGGTGTAAGATATGAAAATAATAACAATGTATAATTTATCAAGGTTCACAAGGGTGGGAGGGCGGGGGAAGGAGGGAAAAAAAGAGGAGCTGATATCAAGGGCTCAAGTAGAAAGAAAATGTTTTGAAAAGGATGATGGCAACAAATGTACAAATATGCATGACACAATGGATGTAAGGATTGTGATAAGAGCTGTAAGAGCCTCCAATAAAATGATTAAAAAAAATAAAAACAGAAGAGAGACCAGGTGGCACACATGCATGCCATGCCAAGAAGAATGCCGGTGCTGAAGATGCAGCACAGCCCCCGACTCTTGCATAACCCCCACATCGCAGAGTGCCCTGGTTTTTGGACCTGAACCAGGCCCCAAACGAACAGTGTCTGATGCAATCACCCTTGGTAAAACAAACTTCCACAATGCTTTGCTCATGAGGCCAGACGCCACTGCAGAGCGGGCCCTGTCCCTCATCACTCCTGAGGTGTAGCACGGACGTACCACACAGTGAAAGGAGCACACACTGGGGAAGGCAGTTACAACTTGAGCACCACAGGAACCCAGGAATGTCTGGGGCTAGGGACAAAGACAGGACCAACACAGCCAGGGACCCCCATTGGACTGTCAGCCTCCAGCAGGGTCAGAGCAGCTGTTTAAATGATTTCTTCAAATTTTTTTCCTGAAAAATGTTTTTCCTTTTTAAGGAAAAGGAAAATTTCTTTTCTTTAAGTCAGGCGGTTTGGGCATTTCTGCTGCACCAGCACTAGAACACGAAGACAAACCTCGTTGCAAAGCCGGCGCTGGGCCGTGTAAATAAATAGAGAGAGGGCATTTTGAGAACCTGGTACTGTATCCGGCTAGTTGCATCGACAGTGGTATCCTAAGAGCCAGGGCTGTTCTGGAAGCAGTAGGAAAGGGCATCTGTGTGTGGGGCGCAGGCACTGCACATGCAGCTGTGGGCTGGCAGCTAAGCCTGGGCTGGGATTGTCCATGCAGGAGAATGCCCTGCTCCTGGGTGGGATTCACTCAAGGGGATGAAGTCCAGCCTTCTCTCTGACCTCTGCTGCCTTCTATTTCCTGCTTCTTGCCCCACCGTGCGTTTGAGCAGGAAAGGGCCTTGGAAATCAAGCAGAGCATCCTCATTTCTCAGTTGAAAAATCTGAGACCGACAGAAGTACTTGAGTTCACACTTCTTGTTTCAGAAATCAGGTAATTATCAGTTCTTGTTTCTGGTTTTCTGTACAAACTGTAACAAGGAGAAGAAGAAGAAAAAACATGGTGTGTGTGTGTGTGTGTGTGTGTGTGTGTGTGTGTGTGTGTGTGTGTGTGTGGCAGGCACAGAAACTTTACTTAGCCGACACAAAAACAAGGAGTCCTGCTGGGCCAGTGGCTCCGCACTCTCGGCTGGGAATGGAAATGTCGGCGGTTTGAACCCATTGGTCACTCTGAGGGGGGAAGAGGTGGCAGTCACTTCTGTTCAGATGACAGCCTTGGAAACGCTCCGGGGCAGTGCCACTCTGCCCTGTTGGATCGCTGTGCCTCAGAATTTGATTTGGTGGCCCGGTTCGAGTGGACACAAAGATACCCTTTAACTTATCTCAAAGTCCCCTAATTCTGTGACTTCGGTTTGACTCCTTCGCCTTGAAGCTCATTAAAGGTTTACATGGAACCATTTTCAGCTTCGTGTCTGAGGTGGACAGCTGGCCAGGGTTAAGGTGAGAACCATGAGGAGGGATGCTTTTTAATTCAGGAATGCTTTTTAAATTGGTTGGGTGACCAACCAATCCCTCAACCCCTGGTGTTTGTGCCTAACTCTCAGGGCTGAGCCCCGAGAGTCTCAGGGGCTGGAGCCAGTTGGTCACCCTGTTGCCTCCAGTGGGACCACCTTCTCGCGGAGGCGAACGGACCCCGATGGGTGGCCTGCATGTGGCTGCAAGTCTGAGCTGCTAGGACACGCTCCCTAGCTCACATTTCATTTTTTTTTTTTTAAAGTAAAGAAGCAGGACAAAGATTAATGACTATAAAGGGCTTTGAGCCCTTGGGGAGGAAGGTATTCTCAAAGTAGGAAGTGTTAAGTTCATAAACGAAACAATATGAGAATTCAGTGGGGCTTTTTCATACCTAACAAGTATGACTAAACCTCTGAACACTTCCTCTTCCGTCCCATGTTTTTCTGAAATGTTCTTTTCCTTATCCACCAAGAAGGGTGGGGGTGGGGCCAGAGACTACGTTCTCTATGTTCTCTCTCTAAATGTTAAAACCTCCATGAGGTTTTGCCTTGATATATTTTTTTTCCAGTTCACGTATCTCCACAAGTGTCCTAAGTGTTTGCTATGTATAGTCCATGGTGAGTACAAAACCAGCCAACTAGAAAAGGGATAGGCAATCATAATTCAAAATATTTTTCCCCTTAATCACATTGCTAGGTACTCAGAATAAAGTACTAGATAAGGAGAATGGATTTTATTTTATGATATCTTGGTCTCCTAAAGATCAAGAACAGGCTTCTTGGTCGGCACTGCAGACTTGTGGCGAAGAGACCCGCCCCTAACATCAAACTTCACAGTTAAATCATTTCTCCCAGCAGCACTCCCCATTCACCAAGAGCAACGGTCGCACAAGGCGTCTCAGGTTCACCTTTGCTGGGTCACCGAAAGCACCAGGCGCTTGGACCTAGAACGGGGTGGTGGGGCGTGTGAAGCCCAGCACAGGGACCCCAGGGCAGCATATACTCCTGTCCTCGCAGGCCAAGTTTAAAGCTGCCTTTTCTCCCTATATGGAGAGGGCCTTCTCCCACCTTCTCTGGTTTCCTGGAAGCCCCATGCGGGCAGCACTGTGGAAAAGCCTTTCTTTCCTCAACTTGCACTCAAAAGGCTGGCTACTGTCCTTTCCAAGGGCAAAGTGCAGCAGCACTTCAGGCTCCGCAAGTGGCCAGGGCTGTGACGCCACATCTGGCAATGCGGTGACGTTCATTCTAAGAGGAACGAGACGAGAAGGCCACGGGACACAGCAGAGCAGGAACAAGTGTCACCACCTGGTCAGCAACATGGCCAGGACTGGGTTGTCACTGAACTTGGCTCTCGCCTGCTGGGCTGAGATGGCCCTCGAGTCCTTAGTCAGTCCTCTGGGTGCTGCCCGCCTGCAGACCTCCTCGGTGTCCTCTGAGGGCCTCCCTGATGTCCACCTTTGTGTATCCCACAATTGGCTCCTTTGAGCTTGGCAACCCTGGACCAGAAGCCGGACTGGACTTCCTCTGTTTACACAAGACTTGTCCAGCCGGTTCTGCTGCGGTTCTGCGACTTTTCTTTCCAGATACCTCTAACATGCCAAGAGAGCAGGAAGTGAGGCAAGGGATAAAGTTTTCCTAACGCGATCCCAAAGAGAGCTACAAAGGCATGTGTAGACCATAGACTTCACCCAAGGCTGGGCTGCCGGTCTCTGAAAATGGTGGCATGTTTTCTTTGTTTTGTTTTGTTTTTATTTAAAAATTGTAAGGGAAGAGTTATCAAAAGTAAGGTCTCTATCATTACAGCTGGCATCTTTCCACAGAGTCAAATGCACCCATTGAGGCTACCCGCAAGTCCTGTGGCTACATCAACAAGAATTCTCACGTGCACAGAAAATCCTGAGCACACCCAGATGGTCAGGAGCTCCCCACTATTTGACAGATCTAGAAAATAATGCGAGAGAGGCGTCAAATGCCTTCGTGGATCGGCAAAACAGGCTAGCAACACAGCTCAGGGCCTATAGTCTCCTGGCTCTTCCACCCAGGCACCCTGGCACCCAGCACACAACTGGGAAGGGCTATTTTTGCCACCACCAGAGACACAACCTTCTTCTTTAAAAGTGTAAACTCAAAAAGTTAAATAAAAGTCGTACAAGGCACCAGTTATTGTGTGTGTGGGGGGGGGTAAGAGGTGTCAATAAAACAGTAGGTCAGGGCATAGGTCTTCCAAGAGCGCAAGATGGTACCCAGCCAAGGTCAAGACTACATGGAACCAGGAATCCAAAGGCATTATCTCCTCCACAGTCTGAGTCAGTCAGTCGGGCATTCGAAGATTGCTGCCAGGCAGAGGAGAGCACCATCAGACTGCTAGCCATCACACCAAATGGGACCGGGGACAGGCTCCTCCTGACACCTCTCCTTTCCCATTGATGGGAAGTGGGTGATCTGGGGAACACACCCCTCAGATCCTGGGAAAGTCAAACTAGGCGTGATCACACACCTATCCCACAGCCACCCGATTCCCTACCTCTCCCACGATGACTGCTTTGCCTCAGCAAGCACTTTTTCTAAAAGATGTTTTGGTCAAAGAGAGAAAGCCTTCCCGCCGCCCCTAGTTCTGGTTCACTTTGTAGACATACGTACAGCACAATGTTTGCCCAGTCAACGTTTTCCACATAACGTGCTTCCACCCACGCAGGAGGACACCCAGGGGAGCAGATAACCCTTGAAAACATGGGCAGAGTTCAAATGACACAACTGCTCCTTCTAGGCCACGAACCGGCACACCTGGCGGTTTGGCAACCATTCCCGACTTTTCCAGATCCTGCCTGCCTGAGCAGGAAGCAGTGATAAGGCTGGAGCTAGTTTAAGTTGACTGTCACGGCTGCGCGCGCTTGAGAAGAACCCAGCTTTAAAACAGAACCTGAACTTGTTCACGATCAATCCAGTGCCGTGTCACAGCGCCAGAAATAACACGACGATTGTAAGCCAAAGGGATCGGTGCACCCTAAAGCCCTGCACCCCATACTGCTTACTATTACTGTGGCATGAAAACAGCGCCGGATGTGGAATACACATTTTAAAATAAGCTTCGATAACAACGGTGTGAGAATCATGGGGGCCTAACGCTAGGGGCCTGAGAGAAATCACAGGAGATGTACAAACTCACCATTAAAATATATATATATATATAAATTTTTTTTCCAGCAGGTTAATCATGTAATGAACGCTAAATAGGCTTACGTGGTTTCCTTTCATTCTAAATGTCTATGCTGCAATTGGGAGAGACAATGAGCATTGATCTTAACTTGAAGGGGACCTCCAGATATCCCCGTGGCCAGCCCTACCTCTTTGATCACCGCAAGGAAAAGGGATCTCATGTTTAAAGGTTTTTATTAAGGATGTGTTTCTTAAAAAGAGGATCTTTATTTTATTAAGGATTTTATTCTCGCTTATTGCATATGCCACCCCTTGTTTAGTCTTCTGTGCTAAACGAACAGCCAGCTTGAAGGAGTGGGAAGCCCTTTAGGTAGCTGCAGCTAGAGACACAGGTCATTCATTGTCTTAGAATGGAGAGAGGCACGCTGCTGCCCCCACCCCAATCATACCCCCCACACCCCTCCTGCGGAGCCATTAATGGGGCACTGGGTCAAGCATCTGCACACACCTGTGGACACTAAACCCTAGGCTTCTTCCTAGCACTCTCAGGTGTTCTTCACTTTTTATCACGATGTCAATCACAGATTCAGTCCCCTCACACTGGTCATCGAGCCTCGTAACTGAAAGCCAGCTCCAAGCAAGTCCCAAGCTCTAGGTTCTCAGCCCCATCTTACTTCCTGCTTCCCGAATCTCTCCTTGCATTATTCCTCACAAACAACTTCAGGAGTGAGGACACTGAGAGAGATGGGGATAGGGTGGGAGGGGTAAATGACGGAAGGGGACCCAAGTGCCACCCATGAAACAGGAAGCTGGCTGGTGCTCTGCCACTGTGAACGAGGGAGCCTAGAAGATGGCTTTTATGTGGCTGCTGGGTGAGTGAGCTGTGCAGTCTCCCTGTGTGTGAGGACCTCAGCCTCCATGGCCTACTGCATGCAGGGCACATCTGTGTTATAGAAGGTTTCCTCTGTCCTGCTCTTTCGGTTGGGAGAGTCAGACAAACTCCGTATTCAACAGGAGATATGCAGGGGCAGACAACCTCCTCAGAGCTCACACAGGCAGGGCCTCTGCACACTGGTGTCCTTCTCCCTCTGTTCCACCTCCCACGGTACAGACGATGCCTCTTCCGGGGCTACAAAAGCCACTCAGGTTCAAATCTAAGCTGGGGATAAAGATGGCTACGGTGAAGGGCACTGCAGATGAAATGAACACAGGAGTACCTATGGGTCACCCGCTCTTATTGCAGCACTGCTGGGCACGCGGCAGGGAAGGAGGGTTTCTCTTCCTTTCTCCAGCCTCAGAACCCACACGCTTCATCCTGAACTGGGTTGTGCCGCCGCTTCATCCTTCCGTGCTTAGATACTCTCTCCCCATTTAGATGATGAAGGAATCGTGCTTTGTAATTTGCACTCCCTACTGCGTGAGCTGTGCACAGAGTGGGAAACCCAATATGTAAGTGTGGTCTAGGATGCAGAATGAGCGGGTCACTTCCCCACAGCCAGCAAGCACCTCTGGTCGTGTTTTCTAGGACATCGCTGTGGGTTCTGCAGAGGTTGATCTCCCCTCCATCCCTAGTCAGCTTTGCATGTCTGTCTACCACTCGGAAGGTCTGTATGCCCTCTCAGAAGCCAAGGCGATCATTCAGTACTCACTCACTTAAACGTGTCTTGTGCATGTGCTACCGTCTACTACACACGAGTGGCATAGGAAAGGGCACGGCATGATTCGTACCGGGAAGGGAACAGATAGGTGTCAGGCGAGAACACCACCAAGACCCAGAATACCACACTGAGATGGAAGTTCACCGATGCGTGCATAGCTCTTCTTTGTTCTAAGACAGGACCTTCAAAGCACTTTGCTTTTTTGAGGGAGTAGGTCAAGGGGAAGCCCCAGGTTGGCCTGTTGCAAAATGTATTACAGCAAATGACATTCCAACGAAAGCCTCAGGGCTGCCAAGTCCCTGTCAGTGCCTTCTCTCACTCGAAACCACATACGACGCCAAACAAAAGAGCTGTTTTCCACCCAACACTTGGAATTCTGACTGAAGCTTCCACACACACAGTCACAGCACGACGTGTAAGTCTCACCAGGAGCTGGTGAGAAAGGAGAGAAAGAAACTATCAATGTTGACAGCTCCCTACAGATTCTGGGCAGGGCGAGATGCCTGGAACAAAGCTGTGTGTCCTGACCCAAGGTGAACCTAACAGAGACTGGGCAGAGAGTGAGTGGCTGCCGGAGCACCGTGGGAGACACACACAGGTGTGGGGCTCCAGACTCCTCAAAGGGGAAACCAGACTCAAGCACAGGAGGATTAGAGGGGGTACTCCAGGAGTGGTCTCTCCCAGAAACCTTGGTGCAAAAGCAGAGGGTCTCCCCTTTACAGCCCCATGGAATAAGAGTGCCCAATCAGAGAGGCTGGCAAGTGCGAAGGGGCCTCGCATATGGAGCGCACAGTCAGACAGCATACATTCCTGGATGTATATCTACCAGATGGCCTTAATGAACCTCTACATTTTCCAATTTAAGATTTTAATCCTACTTGTCTAAGGCTTATCATTTTTTTGTCTCCCTCACCCCCCTCCTAACTTTGCATTCTCACCATCAACGAATTCACTTCTCTATGGAGACACAGAGCCAACACAAAGGCTTCTTGGAGCCTTGGTCCTGGTCATCTTGCTATCCCACCCTAACTGTTGCTAGTACCTAGCAGGATGCCGCCGACCTGAGGTCTATGTTTATTTAATAATTAATTTGACACCCCGTTGTGGGTCAAACAAAGTGAACCAGTGGAGAAATGGATGGTTGAAACATCATGTGGTTGGCAAATTCTGTGAGTGTAACTCCCCTGGTCCTCACTGGCACCCACCCACTCCATATAATTAATGCCAAGCTGAAGAGCCATGAATCTACTGTGAAGCTTCTTTCTAACCCCTCAAAGCACAGCCCTTCTCTAGAAGCTGCCTGCTAAGAAGCCTGTTCATGAAAAGTTTACAGCTGCTATAAGCTCTGACCACATCAACTGCGCAAAGCCAGCCCCCACCAGGACCTGTCAGAGGGAAACCTGATTGGGCAGAGTAACTAGAGACTCGGGCAGCTGACCTGCTGGCGCTCTGCAGACAATCATAGTTGAGTCGTGGGTTTAAACCAACTGTAACTGGGCAATACCTGACAGTCAACTTCCCTATGAGACCAAGGGTTAGGCAAGCGGGCACAAAAGCATGCCTCAGAGTGGGGCTTGGGGCTTGGGGCTGGCGGGCAGGGGAGAGGGCTGTCTCAGAGCAGCACCCATTCCGCTGGGTCAGGGGACAGGCTGCTTCTGGGGACCCGTTTTGACTCAGGGAATGATCAGGAATGCAGGTGAGACACTCTTCCTGGAGGATCTCAAGGAGACCTGGTCTTGTCCATTTTCAAAGACTTTGGCAGGGTGGGGGTCCAGGCAGCATCCAATGGAATAAAAGCTTTATAGATGGAGGGGGGTAGGGGGGCCCTATTTGCATCATGCTGTTTATCAGGTCGAGCTTTCTACACTCATAAAGATTTACTGGAGTCTCAGAAACCCCCAGGCACAGCTCTGCTCTGTCCTGTAGGGTCACTGAATCAGCATTGCCTCAACAGCAGTGAATCTGGTTTTGGTGAGTGTGACTGGTGTTGAGGGGCTGGGGTGGCAGAGACCCAAACTTACCTGGGAGCTAGTCAAGGAGAACAGAACCAAGAGCTTAAAGGAAGCCCTGGTGGAGAAATCCTGTTGCATAGGTAAGGATAACAGGATCCGTGAAGTAAATGTTCACTGGATGCATGCTGAGTCCCTGGCCAGAGAAGAAAACGAGGAGACATAGCCCTTAAAGAAGTCCTACCTTTGGAGGCTACATTTTCTGCTAACAAATGCATGTGTGTTTTTGTTTTTGTTTTTCATGTGGAACTTTATTACTATTGCTTCAATATGGTTGATGAAGAGCTAGACAGTAAGGAGAGAAGTTGGGTGGGTGTGGGTAGAGAAGAGAGGAGGAAAGGAAACAGATAAAGAGGAAGGAAGAACTCTAGGAGGCAAGAAGTGAGAAAGTGGGGAATAGGTCATTGTGGGGATAAAAGATGATAATCCTTGTGAAGTGCTCTTTTTCTAGTGCATAGTAAGTGCTCAATAAACTAAAGAAATTACAGCCATTGTTATCACTACCACCCCTGGAAGCCAAGACATCCTGGCCTAATTAAGAAGCATATAGCCAATATATACTCCCTGGTGGCAGAGGGTAACACAGCAAGCTAACCACAAGGTCAACAGCTCCAGCCCACTGGTTGCTCCACAAAGAAAGATGAGTCTACTTCATTAAAGACTTAAAATCTTGTAAACCCCAAAGGGCAGTTCTACTCTGTCCTGTAGAGTTGCTAGGAGCCAGAATCAACCAGATGTGGAGCTGCTATGTGTTGGTCCTGCCTCATTGACACCCAATAACAAAAGTCTACAATGAGGGCTTACAAGAAGAGCAAACAGTATTCCAAGAGCTTACCAGTTGATTCACTGAATGCCCACAATCCTTTGAGAGATGAGTAGTTCTATTTCATACATGAGAAAACTTACAGAAGGGACTGTGTAAACTATATACCACCTCTTCGCATGGTTACCAAAGCAGAGAGAGAGAGAGAGAGAGAGAGATCTGGGATTCAGACTCATCAGACCATCTGATTTTGGAGTCCTCTGATCCTTGAAATCCATGCTTCTACAAGTATGGTCCCTGGGACCTGAGACTTCCTGGATTTTAAGCATTCTTGGGCCCCATCTCATGCCTACTTTTCTACAGCCCTCCAGATAGTTCTGGTACACACGGAAGTTTGCACAGAGCTGCATGCTACGCCTGTCAATGGAGAGGCAACCTCAGGCAGGTTTTAAAACACCCTTCCTCCACTGTGCGCGGCATGGCAGTGAGCAAAGGTCAAAAAGCTGGGTTCATCTACTACTTCTAGTTTGGGGGGTGGCCTTGGGGTTTGCATGGGGCTGTGGGATCGGTAAGTGTGGGGTTTCTAACCACATGGTTGGGGGTTCAAAACCTACCAGTTGTTCTGAGGGAGAGAGATAAGGCTGACTGCTCCCATAAAGATTCCGCCTCCGAAACCCTCTGTGGTGAAGTGAAGTGACTTGGCATGGCTCTTTTATCCAGTCTTTGTCACCCCACCAAATAAGGGGGCAGGAGCACGCACATAAGGTGCAGAAAGGCTCTAATTCAGGGATTGGTCAGTTTTGCCATTCTGAGATGAGTGAGTCATCTCAGAAGCTGGGACAAAGGAATGTCATAGCCACCAAGAGAGAAGAGCCACTGTGGAGCACGTGCAAGGTCCCTTCCTGAAATGGCGGGGACCCCAGCGGCCCCAGCACAGAAGCTAGAGAGAGAGCCAAGGAGTCACACGGAGACCGTGAAGCTCTCAAACAGGCACAGCAGCAGGCTTCCCAGCCATCAAAAGGAATAACCCCGAACACCTTCGGACAAGAGGCTGGCTTGCTCTCTGTGCCCGTGGGCAGAAAGGAGCTTTGCGGCGTTTGCCTGAGCAGGGCAGATGGCAAGGGTCCAGGAGGCTGAGAGGCTGAGAACCAGAAAGGCGGCCCCCGGCCAGCATGGCTGAGAAAGAAGCACTGCAGATGAAAGGACTCTACCGGTCTGAGCCTGGCATGTGATAACCTGATAACGTCCCTAATAACCCCCCACCCCAAATTGTCAGTAGTGTGCGTCTGTGAGTTCTGTGGTCATTGCAATGGCTCCTGAAGCCAGCAGAGAAGGGGAGTGCCGCGAGAGGGACAGTTGGTCTCAAAAGAGAAGGAGAGGGGGAGGGTGGAGGCAAGTCTCTCCTCTCCCCTGCGGTAATCAGCCTGGGAATGGGGTGGGGTTGGGTTCCCCTTCTTGCTTGGATAGCTGGAGGAGGTTCGATGTGGCCCCTACCCCATTTCCTCACCCAATATAAGGTCACTGTGAGCCAAAATTGCCTCCAGGGCATGGGTTTTGGGTCAACTTTGATGTAAAAGGCAAAGAGGAGGTGTGATCCATTTAACTCCTGCATGACACCCCAACTGGAGTCATCGGATGTCATGGGCCACTGAACCCAACCCAACCCACAGCAGCTGATTTGGTTTAGGCTTGTTTGGACCCCGTAGAACAGAATGAAAATGCCACCACAGGATGTCCAAGGTTGGTATCTTCCCAGAAGCTAACTGCCACATCTTTCTCCGATGAAGCAGCTGGTGGGCTCAAACCCCCTACTCTGCAGCTAGCCCCCCAGGGCTTCACCACCGTGTCCTCGCGGCTCCTGGAAGAGGGCAAATCCAAACTCACTGTGCCATCCAGTCCAGCCTGACTCACACCCACGCTAGCCAGTTTCCCAGACTGCCAATCTTGACAGAAGCTTCATGTTGCTCCCTCAGAGCCAATAATGGATTTGAACCACCAACCAATGACTAACCCTTTTATCAGGGCTCCTTTTAATAAGTCACAAAAAAAAAAAAAAAAAAAAGTAACCTTTGGTGCCATCCAGTCAATGCAGACTCACAGTATTTCTATAGGACTGGGTAGAATTACCAGTGAGTTTCCAATACTATAACTCTTAAGGGAGCAGAAAGCCCCATCTTTCTACCATGGGGAACTGGTGGTTTTGAACTGCTGACCTGATCAAAGCCCAACACGAAACCACAGGCCCCACCAGGACTCCTGCCCAGGGCTCAGGTGGGCCCAACATCTAGCCTAGTTACAAATGAAACTTCAAAAGGAATACTTTGCTTCTCCTGTGTTCATTTGGATTTCAACAATGCACAGCAGGTGAGTTTGTTTGGACTTCCTACAGAATTCACTCAATTATTCAAAGAGATTATCTACTTTGGGGATAAGTTTAAACCTTTTGCTTCTCTTTCCTGGAGTGCTCACCTTTTAGCCATTTCACTGCTCATTAGCACCTCTGAAGAGAAGCAGGGCAGAATCAGAGGTGAGGACTCAAAGGTCAGTTTTGCTCCTCATTAGCAACTCCAGTAAAAAGTTGGTGGGGTGGGGGGAGGAGAACTGTTATTGGCTACAGGAGACACTGGGATTACTTCTGGATTTCAATTTCCCATGCCCTCCCTGCCCCTAACTATCAAGTCCAGCCAGGCCGCCTCACTTTATAGGGTTCACCCAATCTCTATGTGAATGACAGCAATAAGTTCTAGAGCTTCCACTAAGTAGCCCATGGTATCTTCTTGCCTTAAATTACGGTCCCTGGTGCCAAGGTCTGGGGCAATTTTGATGGCAGGTGAAATTGATTACATCTCCATGAATCTCGTTGTGGTTTTCTGACTTTCCCCATCATTCCAACTTACACACCTGAATACAGTACATACCTCTTGACTCTTGTAAGAAAAAGAAGAAACTTACTGCCAATGAGGAAGATGCCCTGGGGACGCTGAGGGGATAAGCGTTGGGCTGCCAACCTTGAGGTCAGTGGTTCAGTTATACCAATCGATCTTCAGAACAAAGATGAGGCTGTCTGCTCCTGTAAATATTTAGTCTTGGAGCCTCCCTGTGCAACTGTACTCTGACTCGATGGTGCTGGACTCTACTCTGTTGGGGTTTTGCATGTGCTATAGGAAGGGACCCAGCAGCCCTGGCAGAATATTGGTTTACCCATTGGGTTGCTAACCTCAAGGTCAACAGTTGGAAAATCTCAGCCACTCTGTGGGAGAAAGACAAGACTTTCTAGTCTCTTAAGAAAGAGTGACAGGTCAAAGGCAGTTCTAGCCAGTCCTATAGGGTCTCTACGCATCAGAATGGACTCAATGGCAGTGGGTCTGGAGGAAGGGGCCCTAGTGGTGCATAAACAGTGGGGGTTCCTCACCAAAATATTAGCCATTCGAACTCATTAGCTGCTCTATGGTATGAAGGTGCTTCCGCTGCTTCCAGACAGACGTATAGCCTTGGATACCCGAAAGAAGTGACTCATTACTCCGCGCCGGCATGTTGTATTCACACCTTGGAACCAATGGAGAGGTCTGGGGGGTTGGCCCCAGTCCCAAATACTAAGTGGATGCCTGCCCCTCCCCTGAGAAGAACTTATTTCAAAGGATGGCACTGAATCCGCAGCTCCGGGAGAGGG
>NW_022105855.1:3035370-3041523 GCF_000313985.2 Echinops telfairi
GGGGGTGTGTGGCTTAAGTGGAGAGGAAAAGTTTTGAGAATAATGAGGGCAATGAATGTACAAATGTGCTTTACACAATTGATGTATGTATGGATTGTGGTAAGAGTTGTATGAGCCCCTAATAAAATGATTTTTTTTTAAAGGGACTCATTAGCAAGTGGCCGTTTATAAGCTAAGGGCACCAGACCTTTGCTAAAAGTCATGTAAAATTGTCTGGCTTCATTCTGAGACAACCTGGGCAAGCCATTTTCATCTTGAGTTCCAGGCAGGGAAACTCAAGTCCAGACTAAGTGAGCCCCAAAGTTAGTGCCAGAGCTAAGAAGCTCTGGATACACATCTGACTTCCCCCCCAGCAAGCTATGTTCTTTCCACCCCACGGCTTGGCCTCACTGATAGACTCTCTGAAGCTGGCTTACACCCAGAGCTCTTTCTCTGGTTCTGTGCTCACGGGCCACCTGGAGGGTGACGGTGCTAATGGTGCCCAGTGGCTTTTAAAGATGAAGGCCAAACCTGAACATGTGAACAGCGTCCTCAGAATTGCTCTGAACACCTTCAGGCTGCAACTCTGTCCTCTGCTGTCACCACATGTGCAAATCACCGCCAGCTTCTGCTGCTTTGCCAAGTCTGCACAAACTTCCGACTGCCTGAGCTGCTGTTGAGGGGAGACTGGGCATTTCCCACATGGTGGAAGCCCGAGGTGGGAGAGGAGGCAGAGAGGTCTTTGGTGCCCAGGAGCGTGCCGAGTGCCTGGTGTCCCCACACAACCACTTCCTCTTTCAGCAGGGGAAGCAGCAGGGAGCAGCCCAGGGTGAGGGCATGAGAAAGAATGAAGGGACTCTGGTAACCCGCCTAATCTTGATAGCCCAGCTGACTGTGTCTGCCCTGCCTCAGGTTGGGTTTCAGAGCCTGGACTTGCCTTGCTGTTCTGGGCGACTCTGCCCTGGACCCTCAAGGAGCCCGTTCACTGTGGCCTCTGGCTGTTGGCCAGAGCTGAACCGTCTTGATGAAGCCCCCTGTAAAATGACAAAGGAGCTCGCTTCCTGCCTTGACCACCAGCCCTTCCTTGTCCTCCTGGCTAGTGAAGACAAGTTGGTGTGATTCACTCTCGGGGCGGAAAAGCGCTCCAAACTCCTGCCCTTCAGGGAAGAAAATCTCACCAGCACCTTTCTACCCTACAGCACTGATCATCTGGACCACCTTCCAGTGCTGAAAGAGCAGCGTGTCCTGTGGGGGACCAACCTGCGCTATCTGTAATGTGTATTACATGGTTGACAGTGTGAGGCAATGCAGGGCACACACCATACTGTGTCCCCCAAACAAATCCCTCCTTTCTTTTTTTAATGTCATAAAGTTCATTGTCATCTGTTGCCTAAAGCACTGCCCCCAGGCACTCTAAAGAAACCCCAAAGCAGTGGAAGGTCCCTGACCTTTAAGAGGCTCACAATTTCCTTAGGAGTGGGAATTGGGCGTGTGTGTTACAGAGAATCATGACTCAATCTTTAGCACAAGACAGACAATACCCAGGAAAAGAACTGATGAAATGCTAATCCGTGGCACAGGCCCGCTTAGTTCTCAGCTAAGATGAAGGCAAGACTTCAGTGGGGCCAGAACAGGATTTAGGACTTGGAAAGAAAGGAGGAGGGCATTGGGGTCAGGAGAAGCATGCACTGAGTGGCACAGCCTGAGCCCATGCAAGGAGAGTGAACAGCCAGTTAACAGCCTGAGTTCAGTTCAGAGTGAAGCCAGGGTGGAGAGCAGCCTGGCACTTGACAGGTGACTGGATAAAGTAGACCAAGTGGTATAATGGTTACGGAGTTGTGTTGCAACCCGCATGATCAGCAGTTCAAAACCACCAGCGGGCTTTCTACTCCTGTAAACAGTTGCCACCTTGGAAACCTACAGGGGGTCAATATGAGTCAGCATTGACTCGATGGCAGTGGGTTTGGATAGAAGATGCAGGCATTGGTGGGGGGAGAACGCTGCAAGTTCCTGCAGATGGCAAAACACAGCAGAGCTCAAGAGAGACAGCAGCTTGCTATTGAAACACACACTCAGAGTCAGCTAATCGCCCAGTCCTAAATCCCTCCTAATTTAAGGTGACCAGACGTATGGCTTTTGGCGGGACAGTCCCGATTTTTAACAATTTGTTCTGCGTCCCGCAGGGTTTTTAAAAAGTCCCGATTTTTGGAAAGAATGCATGACAAGCTAGGGTCTACGGTTTTCGGCTGCCATGTGGCTATTTCGCCAGGATATGAGTTTTCTCAATGGTGTCCCGCTTTACCAATGTTAAAATCTGGTCACCTTATCCTAATTGGAGACTCTTGCTGAGAGTGGGCTCCCTGACAGGGTAGCTGCCTGGTTGTTGGCCGGTTGCATCAACACCACTAATGTCACCTGATGGGTTTCCGATTTTGGAGATGCCAGAGAAGCCACTGATGGCTCTAACAGATTGAATGAAACACTACAGCTTCAGAAAAACGAGCAAGAAACCCCGCACCCTGGGCAATTCCTATCCAATTGTCAATGGCCCTCACTGCCCAGGGCTCTGGCCATGCTCAGAGGACCTTGCCCTGTCTTCCTGCTCTGTTGTCCTTGCCTTGAAAGTCTTTATACTGTTTGCACAAGGGATCCACAGTTTCATTAATGACAGGGCCCTGAGCACAACAAGCCAGTCCTCCTGAGAACTCTAAAGTCCAAAGTGTCAAAGAAAGGGGATTTCAAAGTATGAAGTAAGTTTTAAAAAAGTCGGGGTTAAGCATTAAAACAGGGGTGACAATTTTACCTTGCAAGTCTGGCTAGACCAGGGTATGTACACTGGTACAGATAGGAACTGGAAACACAGGGAATCCAGGACGGATGATCCCTTCAGGACCAGTGGTGAGAGTGGGGTTACTGGGAGGGTGGAGGGAGGGTGGGGTAGAGAAGGGGAACCAATTACAGAGATCTACATATAACCTCCTCCCTGGGGTATGGACAACAGATAAGTGGGTGAACGTAGATGCCAGACAGTGCAAGATATGACAAAATAATAGTTTATAAAGTATCAAGGGTTCGTGAAGGAGAAGGGAGCAGGGAGGGAGGGGGAAAATTGAGGAGCTGATACCAGGGGCTTACAAGGAGAGCAAATGTTTTGAGAATGATGAAGGTAATGAATGTACAAATGTGATTTATACAATTGATGTATGTATAGATTGTAATAAAAGTTGTATGAGCCCCCAATAAAATGATTTTTTAAAAGAGGGGGGTGAGGCCTTTGGTGCCCAGGATGAAGCCAAGGTGTGGAGGATGATCCACTGGCCAGGCGACAAGTGTGCACAGCACCAGAAAGAGGCCTCCAAGTAGACAGGCCAAGTGGAACATGGGAACACGGCAGAACACTGTTGTTCAGAATTTAGAATCTGCCAATTGATCTTTGGTTATGGTCCTTATTCTCTCTCGCTCCCTCCGTTTCATTCCCTTTCATTCATACTTGTCTGATCTTTCCAGAGAGAGACGTGTGGGCTAAACATTGGGCTGCTAACGGAAGGATCAGTAGTTCAAACCCACCAGTCACTCTGTGGGAGGAAGATGAGTCTGTTTGCTGCTATAAAGTTTAATAGTCTCAGAAACACTGCTATACAGTGTTGCTAAGAGTCTGGGAATGATTTGTTTCAGGGTGAATTTTTTCCAAACGTTTCATAGACAAAAGTCCAATGCCATCAAGTCCCTTCTGACTCTCCCTGTGTCAGAATAGAGTTGTGCTTTCAATGGCTGTTTTTTGTGTGTGTTTTTTGCAAGTCGATGGCCAGGACTTTCTTTCAAGGTGCTTAAGGCTTAGGGGTAGACTTTTGGTTAGCAGTCAAGCACTAGAGATACATTGTAACCATTTGCAGTTGCAGAGAGGGGTTCTACTTTTCATGAGCCCAAAACCAAACTCACTGCCATCGAGTCGATGCCAACTCATTGTGGGCTTACAGGGCAAGGTGGAACTGCCCTGTAGGTTTCTGAGACTGTAACTGTTTAAGGAAGCAGAAAGTCCCGTCTTTCGGTAGTTGAGAACTGCTGGCCTTTTGGTGAGTAGCCCCAACTTATAACTACTATGCCAACAGCGTTCCTTTAGCTTTCGTGGAGGTTTGCTTTAGAACCTGGCATTCCTTGCATTTCTGCTGAGATAAGAGCTACCAGATGGAGAGAGCTGAGTGAGCTGCTGAGCTGCAGAGAGCTGTCCTTGTAGGCTGTTGGTTCTCTAGGTCCAGCCTGACCTACTCAGCCACAGGATGGATGGCTGCAGAAAGTCCTTTCAGGTCAGATTCCACCCAGGAGGAGGCAAGGAAGGGATGATCAGGTTCACCCACACAGGCTCGAGTCTGTTAGGGTACAAACTTCTCTATGATCATTAATCCCACCAAACTACAGGAAGAGAACGGGCCTTGGAAAAGCTTTCCCGAAGTTTTACCACACACCACCACCACCACCACCACCACCAAAGGAGCCAGAAGACAAAGACATTATTTCTTTGAATGATACATTAACTGTCTTGTGATCAAGTGCAGGCACATGGGTTAAGCCTTCTACTGATGTTCTCAGACCGGACAGCTAGAGATGTTCCTTAATCCTACAGACCACCACCACCACCACCACTCCCACTCACATACCATGAAAACATTATAGTACAATGGGCCAAAACAGATGTGCTCTGTTTGAGAAGACAGCGCTCCCCATCAGTGTAAATACAGAGTCCACAGCACCCCTGCTTGTGACTCATCTGTGTGAATCCCTGTCCCTCCCTGCCAGAACCGTGAAATCAAGAGGAAGCAGATATTCCTTATAGCTGTGTGTCACCTCATGCTGCCTATGCATCTGAGCTGATAATCAGATCATCAGCACTTGCCAACGAAGATGAAAACGTGCAGCCTTGGTTCCAGGTCAGCCCATTTTTGGGAAGGCCAGTTCCTGGTTGCCTCCTTCTGGGCAAAAGGAAGAAAAATGTTAGCTGGGCAGGCACTGCCGCTCACTGCTGGGGTAGGAGAGCAACATTAACACACAGCGCAAGAAGGGTGAAGACACAAGGCCAGTATAAAGCCGCAGGTTTTCAGGGAGGCCCCGTGGAAGTTGGCCCTCTCGTTTCCTGTGTGCTCTGAGGCCAAAGCCCTCGACATCACCTTCTGAAATGACTGGTCAGATGGGCGTTTACTGACCACAGTAGGCCAGTGACCTCATTATTTTGGGCCAAAGAGAGACGGGATCCACCTACTGAGCAGCAGATGGACTTAATAGGAGCAGGTTTCAAAAAGTTAGTGAAATAATAGAATTAAAAGATAATGAAAAATTCCCACCAACTGTCTGAAGCCCCCTTGCATACCTGCTTCAAGGCCACTCAGTCTACATGAGCATAGGGTGGAATTCGACAGATTTGGGAGGAGTTCAGCAGAACCTCTTAAGATAGTGGCTCAAGTGGCCATTCGACTCACCAGATGCAAAGAAAAACCATAGAATTCTACAGCTGGGTGGGAGCAGAGCAATCCTGCTGTCTGAGGCTCTTACTTTATAAATAAAGAAATGGGAGTATCTCTTGGGTCTGACTAATGAGTCTTCCAGAGCATTCCTAAGACAAAGGATGGAAAGGAGACCGGTCCCGCTCTGCCCATGTCCACTAATGTCAGTCAAAAGTGGGCAACTTCCACCAGATAGCAATACGAACACCAAGGTTAAAACTGAAGCAGTGGAGAGGAATCCCAACTTCCAGGACAACTCACTTAGGTGGCAAAGTCCGGCCTCAATTTACCTCTTCTATTTGCTTCCAAGTGGTTTAAACACCGGAGGGTAGTGAGTAAGAAGTAAATGGCTTTCTTTAATTTTTCAGTATTAGCAATTCGACTTTAACACGATTTCAGGTGCGCTACAGTTAGGTCAAAGGGCATGTTCATTCTTCCTTGGGAACTCCTATTTATATAGAGAAACTGATGACTTAAAAAAAGTATTCTAAGAAAACTGATGATGATGCTGTGACTTACGGTGGGTTTTCCTCTATCATCTCTCACAATTCAGGTGTTTTTAGGAAGCTTAACACCTTGACTTCAAAGGCCACTCTATGAACTTGCGGCCAAAACTACCCAGAGGAAACAGCGTGTGTGTGTGTGTGTGTGTGTGTGTGTGTGTGTGTGTGTGTGTGTG
>NW_022105855.1:3041623-3052049 GCF_000313985.2 Echinops telfairi
GAGAGAGAGAGAGAGAGAGAGAGAGAGAGAGAGAGAGAGAGAAACGGAGCCGATATCCAGGAGTTTAAGAAGGAAGAGAATATTTTGAAACTGATTGTGGTAGCAATTGTATAATACTGCTGGATCCAATTGAACTATGCTGTCTTTATTAGATCCCCAAAAAAAGGTTTGGGGCTGGGTAGGTGGGGGTGGGGGTGGGAGACATGATCTCAGACAAAATAAAAGGGCTCTATTTAATAAATATAATATTAATGTACAGGTATCATGGTGAAATATTTCCAATAGTCTATATCACAAGCCTAAAAACTCATGTAAAACTATACAACACAAAGAGTCCATAGCTTAGAATGAATAGACCCAGGTTCAAACTCTAGAGATGCCACACTTATTAGCTGTGTGATATCAGCTGAGTTACCATCTGAGTCTAGGTTTTCTTATCTTTAAACTGACACTATTATCACCTACTTCACAGGATTTGGGGGAGGGTTACATGAGCAATTCACATATTAACTACCAATCACACTGTGACTATCCATTAATGGTGAAAACGAGTCCCAGTCATGGCTCTGAAGATCATCCTCTTCACCTTCCAAATAAAAATGGCTAACATACATAATCACTAGGGTTCATCACAGCTTGAAGCTCCAACAGAAGAGAGCTCAATGCTCAACCAATCCCATTATCTGATGACCAATGGAAGAAAAAGGACTTTTAAGTTTGCAGCATTGCCAAGTTCTCAAAGTATATGCTTATGAAACTATCCAATTTCATGTCACTCTGAGCCTTCCTCCTCCTTTCAGTGCAATGGTAGAGATGGGCACAGTGGGTCACATTGGCACCTGTACACCAGTGACTTCCGGGACCCGTGTGTGTTGGACTACAACAATGTTTTCAGAAGTGATGGCCAGGTCTTTTTTCAGGATGCTTCTGGTGGGTAGTCAAGCACATAAAAAAAGTCTCTCAAAACCATTTCCTTATCCCCGCCGCTTGGGAGAACTCAAAAAAAAAAAAACAACAACAAAAAAAAACCATTTCCTTATGTTGTATCCTACGGCCTCTGCCCAAGACCACTGCCTCATGATCTCATGTGGACAGGATCTGTAATCATTCCCAACTGATCTCTTTCTTCCAACCACCATCCACAGCCATCAGACATCTTCCCAAGCTGCAGAACGGATTGCACTCACACCCCCTCTTCTGTCTCTACTGGCCAATGGGAGTCCCATGCATGGGTATGCCTCCCACGACAGCTCTTCAAATGTCCGTGTGGCAGTCACATTCCCTCCTCAAACATCCCCGTCTGAAATAATCCCTGCTCACCTTCCTCAGCAGCCTGTGTACATGTTTGCAACTCTCTGATGGCACAGACCACTTCTAAAGCTGTCATTATTTACCAATAGGGCTGGCTCTACAGCGGGACCAGAAGTTGTGTATTTCCTGCCTTGGTTCTTAGCCCCTGAGCCCATGTGAAGCCATGCATGTAGTAGGCACTCCACAAACATCTTGCAGAATAATTGGCTAATTGGTTTCAGGAAGCCCCTAATAAATAGATGCTTAAAGAGACGATGCAGGGGACTAGGTAGTTAAGCAATTTATTAGCACAATCTCTTTCCATCGTCAGCTATCACCTTGGAATGTGCACCAAGCAGGAGTCAAGCCCACAGGACATGAGGCTGGACAGGCTATGCCTATGGCCAGGGGACATGGGCAGAGAAGAACTGTTTCTATCTTCTCTTCCTTGTTTCTGGCCTCTTCCCCCTATCACCTGCCTCTTGTCTCTGAATTTAAATTGATGGTTCATTGATTCATTCAGTAAACACTGACTGCGTGCTCATTGTGTGCTAGGCACTGTTCTCACACACGGACTACAACAGCAAGCAGAGCAAAGCCCGAGCTTACATTCTAGTGTCCAAACCACAACCAAACTCCATACCATCAAGTCAGTTCTGACTCACAGCAGTCCTACTGGACAGGACAGAAATGCCCCTGTGGCAGTACACCTCGCCTTAATATCGCCCAGGTCACCTTGGGATCTTGCTAAATAGCAGAATCAGATTTAATGGATCTGGGGTAAGGTCTGAGCGACTGCACCTGAACAAGTCCCCAGGCGATACTGAGGCTACTGCCCCACCCTCCTCAGAATAGCAGGGCTCTCTACCCTAGAGCACTGGTTCACAGCCTCCTCGACTGTCTATCGGAATCACCTGTGAAGTGTTGTAAACTACTGGTGCCGGGATCCCCTCTCCGGTGTTGGCCTCCAGTGTACCCGGACATTGGGTTTGTTTTTAAATTTTGATGATGATTCTACTGAAAAGCCAAGTTGAGAACCACTGTTTTAGTGAGAGGATAGAAACCGAAAATAAATCTGTATTTCACATACTACTAAGTACTATGAAGAAAAGAATGGAGCAGGTAAACAAGCAGCCATCTAGCTTGGAAGCAACAAAGCCCACATGGAAGAAGCACACCAGCCTGTGTGATCACGAGGTGTCAAAGGGATCAGGTATCAGGCATCAAAGAACAAAAAATCATATCTTTGTAAATGAGGGGGAGTGCAGAGTGGGGACCCAAAGCCCATCTGTAGGCAACTGGGCATCCCCTTACAGACGGGTCTAGGGGAGGAGATGAGCCAGTCAGGGTGCAGTATAGCAACGATGAAACATACAACTTTCCTCTAGTTCCTAAATGCTTCCTCCCCACCCACTAGCATGATCCCAATTCTACCTTACAAATCCTGGCTAGACCAGAGGAGGTACACTGTTACATATAGGAACTGGAAACATAGGGAATCCAGGGCGGATGATCCCTTCAGGACCAGTGGCAATACCGAGAGGGTGGAGGGAGAATGGGGTAGAAAGGGGGAACCAATTATAAGGATCTACATGTTACCTCCTCCCTGGGGGGCGGACAACAGAAAAGTGGGTGAAAGGAGACGTTGGACAGTGTAAGATATGACAAAATAATAATTTATAAATCACCAAGGGTTCATGAGGGAGGAGGGGAGCGGGGAGGGAGGAGGGAAAAGGAGGAGCCAATGCCAGGGGCTTATGTGGAAAGCAAATGTTTTGAGAACGATGAGGGTAATGAGTGCACAAATGCGCTTTATACAATGGATGTATGTATGGATTGTGATAAGAGTTGTATGAGCCCCCAATAAAATTATTTTAAAAAGAGAGAAAGAAAAAACAATGGAGCAAAGTAAGTGCAACGGAAAGTGAGCCTGTCTCTTATTTTGTATAAAGTGGTCAGAGGAGGCTAGTCAGAGTAGGTAACATTCAAGCAGATGCCCAAAAAACGCAGTGACAAGCCGTGCAGGTGCTGCGGAGGCGGCTCTGCACAGGCCCTAAGGGAGACGAGTATGTGGCCTGCTTGAGAAATCGCAAAGGAGAGGCACACGCACTAGCAGCCCTTAGTAAGATAATGGCTTACAATCAGAGTAAAATAGCTAGCGGGATCTGCATGGAAAGTTCTAGGTACCCAAGGGTTGAAGGATGTAGTGTTTGACATCTGAAAGCCAGTGTGTGCTAGACATCACCAAACCCTTGGAAGCCAGGGAAACATACCTGTGAGTTAGGCCATTTAATCATGCAGGAATTGTATTAGACAAATCTCGGGGTCGTGGAGGGACATATTCCCTTGTCCATGGTCCTCACAGTGCTAGATCCCAGGCTGACTACACAATGTGTTCTTGTTCTACCAAACATGGATCACCCATCTTCTTGTTGCTATCCCGTATTCTCACCTGCCACATTTCCTTCATCTCAGGCAGAGCAGTTGGAGAGGAGATCACAGAGGGAAGAGGCAAGGGAAACTTTCCGGAGGGGAAGGATGCAGAGATGGGCTGAAGTCCCCACTACCTTACCTGCCCTCTGCTCCTAATTATGCACATCTGGTGCTTTAAAGCCCTGTGAGATGGGCACAGCAGCACCACCACCCCGCCTGTGGTGAGCGATGCCATCATCTCTGTGTCGGCTCCCAGGCACATTTCTAGAAAGGATCAGGACTGAGCCTAGAACCTAGGTCCTGTACTCTCCTCCACACCAGACACTAGCAGAGTTGGTTTTCATCTTCAGTCTCAAGCCAGGTTGAAATGCACAGAGTGCCTCTAAGCAGCAGTTTCAACACTTAAAATGGATCGGGTGAATGAAATGGGGGAAACAACGTAAAGCAAGTACAAGAAATGTACCGCACTCGGCCTAGAGCTGAAGGGAGATCATGGTGCTTTAGCTGTCCGGGTTACTACAAAATACAGGAGGGTCCATGGTCACCTGGTTCCTAACCTTCAACTGAGGATGAAACAAAACACTATGTTTGTTGGTGTTTTATGAGGCAGCCCTGATAGGGTGGCAGCTATTGACGGTTGCTAACGCAATTGCAGCTGCCAGGCTAAAATGTCTCATCTTAAAGCCATGCGCTGGATGGAGCCTTAACAGGCAGGAAACAGAAAGTGGACAGGGTTGGGTGGGAGAAAAAAAATGAGTCAGTGATGTGATTCCGCCCATGGTGGGAAGTTTGGGAAATACCGTATAATTCTTCCTCCAAAATGTTGATCAAAGTACTTTCAAGTCCGAATATGATCACATTGAAGAAAGCAAGGAAATGACGTCTAAATCAAGACTTCAGATAAACACCGGCTTTTCTTCTTCTCGTTTTTGAGTAGTGAAGAATGCACCCTAAAAAGGACCCAGGCCCCATTGTTTCTTTCTTTGACCGGCACCTGGAATATGCTTTAAGAAGAAATTTCTGGAAGGCAGAGGGAACAACAAGAATCTCCTGGCTATGGCAGTGGTGTGTACAGTCGCTTTCTTTCAAAAAACAAACTTGGGGAGAGAAATAATAGATCTTATAAAGAGAAAAGAAGGGAAGCTGTCTGTTTTGAGTGAGCAAAATACTGAGCCTTTGGAGAAAGGTGGCGTAGCTAGTGAGTTTTCCATCCACTGTTCCACACACAATTCGTCCTGGGACATTGGTTGGGATCCCTAAAGAATCAGTTCTGGAGACGGGCTGTTTGATACCATTTTACTTCTTACCACATTGGGGGGATTAAAGACACTGAGGAAAGAACGAATGAGTGGGTCAGTGTCAAAAATCCCAACGATATAATTGGAGGAAGACAATGAAAAAAAGAGAGGCGAGACTTAATGCCAAATTCAGTTCCCTGCGGATGCCCAGATTCCCGGAAGGAAGGGTGGGCGAGTCTTCAATGCTATTTGCCAACTCAGTCAATCCACTGTGGTCGCAATGAGTCATGTATGAAGGGGACTGGAGAACGCTAAGGCTACTGAGCTTCGTCTGTTGGTCCTGAAGGGAGAAGAACTGCTATTCCTGACTGAGGCCTCTGACCTTCCAAGTCAAGGTTTCCTCATCCGGGTCCAGTACGGAACTTCTCCAGACCAAAAAATATATGTGTGTATATACAACTCACTGCTACAGAGTTCACTCCAACACATCGTGATCCGATTCTTGTTTTAAATATAAAGTAGGGAGGGAGGCTGATCACCCAACCCACCATCAAATCAAGCATGCCCTAAAGTCCCCTTGTAGCTCAGGAACTGTGGCCACCACCAGAGAGAGCAGTAAGCTCCCTCCAACAACTTTACAAAGCTAGGTCAGCTCCCTGCATGCCCTATCTACCAACTCAGGGCAGAGTGCTGGGGCCTGAGGCAGGCAAGGGGCACATTTGAATAACAGCAACAACAGTATTTAACAGTGTTAAGGGCAGAAGCGCTGAAAGACTGATTAATTGCCTGAGATCAAACCCCATTTCTTTGACTTTTCTCCCCACAAATGAAGCCTATTCGCAGAGACGGCCGGCCTCAGCCTGCTATGAAGACACATGGGATAAACAGGTAAAGTACTCGATCGATGTCTAGCATACGGTGACACGTAGTAAGTACAAATAGGAGACTCCCCACGGCCTGTGATGGGGCTCAGCGAAGCTAAATGTCTGTCCTACTGGCATGCGGGCCAAGACTCCATGCATGTGTGCACGTATTTTGGAGGGATAGTTTGTAAGGGGCCAGAGGCAGCGGTAAGCTCACGAGGCTATGGGAAGATAACAGAGTACTAAAAAGGAGGAAGCCAGAAAAATGTACCCTAAGAAAGAGAGGGCTGGCTTTGCTTCCACAGAAAATCCAGATGTCATACTTGCAAGGCCCAGGCGAGAAAAATCCACACACCTCAGACTTCTGTTAGGGTCTGTCATGTTGGTTTCTACTTATAGCAGTTCTGTGTATGACAGAACTTGCTAGGGTCTTGCTCCATCCTCAGATGTCGCTTGTGGGCTCATTATTACCATACCACCGACTGCCTGAGCTAAGAATGCTCTCCAATCAACTCGCCAAGCATCCACCTGGCACACAGTGGGGGTGATATGCCTAAGCCGTTCTGCCTCAGAGATCCCGTGCCACAAGCCCAAAAAACGCATGACATCCACGAAGACCTCACCACCACCACCACCACCACCACCGCCCCAACACAAAGGCCAGATAAAATTCACGATGGTGGGGAATTCATCAAAGACTGGGTCAGTGTGGGGAAGGAGTACATGGTAGGCTGCTAGTATGCATAATGTTCTACTTCTTAAGTTGGGTAGTGAGTTCAGAGTTGCTTGATAGGTTACTAAGCTTTGTAGCTCACAAAGCTTCCGTGGTGCGCATCAAATACTAGATATAAAAGGGAATTGCTGGGGAAGGTAGGGAGTGTGAAGCTATCAGTCTAGGTAGCAAGTCCGCCTCAGTGCAGCCTCCCCTGTGCACACCTGGGAAGACATCACCCTGCCTCTGATCTGCTCCACTCAATCAATTCTCATATGCTTAGACCTTGCCTTTTCAAATGGATTATAAATCCCTTTAGTGCCAGGACAATTCCTTCTGCATCTCTCTATCTCCCCTACCCTACTCCCCCAGCCCAGCCTTCCCCAAGAGTCTGGCCCAGTAGCTGAGTGACTCAATAAATACAATGGCTGAAAAATCACCTACTATGCAAAACAAGCTGGGAGGGGGCAAGAGTAACAAACACAGACGGGGGAAGAAGTGGGGCTGCTTGAGCCATGCTGGGCTTCAGTTGGGTTATGGGAGGCGCCAACAAGGCATGAGAGAGCTCAGGTGGCACAGCGGTCCAGTACTCAGCTGCTAACGTTAAAGGTCAGATGTCCAAATCCACCAACCTCTCCACAGCAGAGAAGACCTGAGGATCTATTCCTGTACAGAATGCAACCTGGGACACCTGATGGGGCAGTTCTACTCTGTCCTATAGCCAAACCCACACGAAACTTAGTACCATCGAGGCGACTCACCCTCCCTCTGTCTGCTGTCCCTGTGGGTTTCTGATGCTGTCAACCTTTACGGACCAGAAAGCCTCATCTTTCTCCTTAGGGTCAGCGTAAGTCAGAATCGACTTCACGGCACAGAAACCACAGCTGCAGCTCAAAGGGTGGCAGAAGCATTCCGAATCCAGCCAAGGGTCCCACGGGTCACTTTCAAACGTGCCTAGATTGAAACAATGGCCGTCGCATGTGACGGTGAATGGCCAACAGTGCCAGTGCTGACACAGGGACACTTGTAGAGAGGTGAACGTGCGTGGGACACGTCAATGGGAAACCCCTCCCAGGATGAGGCACCTTGAGCCAAGTCCCCTAAAAAAAAATAATAGATAGGGGATGAACGAGCCCCCAAGCAAATTACCAGTATTTCAGCAGGCTTCCAGCCAACAATTAGGAAGACACCAGGCTCTCCCACAGAGCCAACGGTGAGGCCTACTCTGTCTCTTCACATCCATCTCCAGACCTGGGAGTTGGACTCCTTTGTCCCATGAACCACAGTTCTGGGCTTATCCCAGATTTGGGTAAAGGAGATCGAGGCTGTACATGGAGGAAAGAGCTCTCTGGGGCTGGGGGTTAATATATGCTCACCACTTAGATCAGAATTACAATACTACAGTGGGAATCATTTCTCTACTCCACTCAGGATGGGGCTGGGAGAAACATAAAATAGAACTTCTGAGAACTGAATTGACAAGATTTTAGATGGCTTATAAATTGACCCGGTTGGAAGGTCACATCACATGCTGTAATACTGAAGAACAGAAGGCTGAGATTCAAATTTCTGTAGCCATGATCTAGCCCAAATCAGTTAACAGATGGATTTGTCCCTCTGCCGGATATAGTCTCGTGCAGACAGATACTGGCCACTCGCCACGTCTGCACAGATGACTTGGAGCTTGTGCACTGAGCACTCAAAGAAAGGGCCTCGCTTAGAACGCATTAACCCACATGAGGTGGTAAGTGGGAGGAGGCCTTCAAAATGTTCATGGGAAAATCCCACTATCTTACAAACTTTTTGAAGCCCCCTCATATAATGGCATTTGGATGGCAACAACTGAAAAAACAACTCTCTCTACGCTACGGGAAGAAAAATCATCAAGGCCTAGCCCAAAGCAAGAGGGTGCCCCAGGCCTGCCACTAGGGTTCATCATACATTGATGAACCATCCTGATAGTTCACACCTTTACAAGAACACTCTCCTGCGCCATGATGACGTTTCTTAAGACCAGCCCGCTGTTTGAAAATGGAGTGAATTGGTGAGTACAGATATGGAGGGATCAATGGAAATGCAGAGAACAACTGGAGTGAAAGTGCTTACGTCCACCCACTTCAGGTGCAGAAATCTTCCAGTTCCAACCTCTCAGCAAAGGATGTTGCTGTTAGCTGCCAGTGAGTTGGCCCCTAACTTCACCCACAACCTAACAAAAGCTGCCTGGGCCCCAGGGCCAGCTGCAGATCAGACCCTGTGATCCCCTTGGCTGGACTTCGAAAGTCAGGAGACCTTTATTCCTAGGTCTGCCTTCGGGCAGCTAAAACCTGTTCAGTATCATAGCCCTCAGATGTCCACTGTGAGATGGGGAGTGATTGTGCCCGAGCGGCACTGACCAGGAATCAGGTCTCCCACATGGAAGGCAAACATTCTGCCTCTGAAGCACCACTGACCCCTGAGCTAAGGATAGAACCCACGACCATGCTGGTGAAACGGGCTCTCAGAGGCCTCAGAGTAGGTTTCCCAGATCTTCACTGGAGTAGATGGCCTCATTGGTCTCCTTGGGAGTGGCTGGTGGGTTCGAAGGCTCTCCTGGCAGTTAGCAGCTCAATGCCTAGCCTTCAGCATCACCAGGGCTCTTCTAAATGGGCTGTCCCAACCCTACTCACGGCAAATCATCTTACAATCCACAGTTTCTTGATTGCTAATTGTTTTTAACCTTTTCATTGTACTTTGGGTGAATGGGTTTCCATTCAACCCCATCCATTCCACTGTGGTTGTACACATTTTGTTTGGTGACACTGGCTGCAATCCCCCAAATATAACAGCCCTCTTCCCACTCCCCACCCCCTTGTGTTTACCCTCCTTTCCTATCCCTTCCCGCCTTCGGAGCTTCTCCCTGCACAAATGCTGCCCTTTCCATCTCAGAAAGCTAAAGTCTACAGACTACAAGTCTCCTTGGTGTTCTTTATTATTTTTAAGATGACCCAGGATCCACTGGAGAAGCTGGAATGAGACTCACAACCACCCTGACTCCTCCCCCGCTCCCTGGGTATGAAAACACACACACACACACACACACACACACACACACACACACACACCTACCCCCATCTCTAGCCTCTTTAACACTACTGCTCTTCTTCTCGAATCTGAACTTGAGCACTTTTATTTGCTTTCTTATTAGTTCCCTGAGGTCTGAATGTTGATGTCTGTGCAAGGCAGTGATTAGCATTCTGACTTCAATTCCTTCTTCAGAGTCAGCCAGGGATGTTCAAGAAACCGGCCACATGGGCTTGCTGGGAACAATGGGCCCTTTCTACAAAATACAGGTTTGTCTTCCTGTTGCAATGCAGACGCAGAGGTCTGCCTGACTGCACAGCCTGTGCGCTGAGACAGAGGGCTCCCTGAACAACAAAAAGCAGCTTGCAGATGTCCAAGGAAGTCAGCGTTTTACCCCAGACCCGATTACTAGAACCCCAACGGTGAACTACAGGCCCATCAGAAAGCCAGGCGCTTAAACCGTCCTGGAAATACCCAGCTCTTCACAGCCTGAGACTGTGGGGGGCAGCCAGGTTTCCAGAAGCTCACCTTATAGGGTCTCTCCCTCCCCCACTCCACATCCCCCCTCCCAATTTAAGAATAACTCAGTGTCCTTTCAGGTAAGATTCACTCTTCTATCAGCCTGTTCATGAGACAGTCCAGTGGGCACCCCTGTTAACGCTAGCGCTTGGACTTGACGTCTTTAGAAGTCTTATGGCCTACCCAGATGAGGCCTTGACCTGGGAGGCAAGACGCTCCGAGCACACCAGTCGCTGTTTCAGTGAGGAGAAGATTAATACTACTTTCTAAGCTGAAGTTCAGAACATCAGCCTCTCAACTTCCGGGGGGGG
>NW_022105855.1:3052149-3070860 GCF_000313985.2 Echinops telfairi
GGGGGGGGTGTCATTCAAGATCAGTTCACAGGAGCCAATCTTACAATACAGCATCGTGGATTACAATCCCCGTTCTCTCTCTCACTAGACTGGCCAGTGCTCACCTAAGAGGTTCTTCCCAGGGGCACAAGGACTATAAGAACCTGGTTGCGCACACTGTTCACTGAGGGTTATTGCCAAGACGGAAAGGGCCAACAGCAGCAAATGGTTTACAGTCTGTTTACAAGTGAAAGTTCTTGGTATTTTTTCAGCAGCACAGGAAGAGGGGCTCAGGGACATCAAGAGCTGGGATACGAGGCTGATGTGCATTAGCAGAACAAGCATTAGCTTCTTATCACCTCTCTCCTACAAAGGTTTTCAAGAGTCCTGAAGTCAGTGAAGCCCAGAGCACACCCAAACTGTGTGAACCAGGGACGCTCGGGGTGGTAGCTCCAGAGGATACGGCCTGCCCTCTATTCCAGTAAGTCTCTCAAAACTGTTCTGGAAACATCCAGAGGTGCGAGGGTCTCCCTGTCCTCTCTCTGTGCTTCCATGGACAGTACAAGCACTTCAACATGGGGCAGGCTCTCAGCAAAGACTCCCAACCTGGGTTTCCAGGAAGATGGTGAGAGGGCTGGGGCGGGCAGACCGGGAGTTGTCTGGACTGGCCTCTAACCTCTAACCTCCACTACCTCAGAGTACCCTTCTAGTTAGGAGGCAGCACGGTGCTTCAAATCAGTATTTCCTGAACACTTCCAGCAACATAGCCCAGTGTGCAAGGTGGGGTTATTTGACTTTGAAGGAGAACTGTTTGTTTTGGGAGGGATGCTGCGGTCCTTGTTATTTTGTTTTGTTTTGACCTTTTGCTAATGGCAGGCCTAGTGTCCTAAGGTCCAGGACTTCATGTCCTCAGGCCACACTGGAACAGAGTAAAGCAGACTACACTAGGTTTGGGGTTTGTTATTTAACTACTCAGGCTGAGAAGGGTTGAACAGTCCAAAGCACAGAGGCAGTTTGTAGCAAAATTGCCCTGGTGGTACTGTGGCTTAAGTGTTAGGCTACTACCTGAAACGTCAGTGGTTCAAATCTATTGGCTGCTCTGTGGGAGAAAGATGAGGCTGTCTGTTTCTGTAGAGACTTGATATCCTTGGAAAACCCTATGGTATAATTGGACTCTGTCCTATAGCGTCACTAGGAGTCTTTAGGGACTTGACAGCAGTGGGTTGGCTTTTTCTGGATGACAAGAGTTTACAAATAAACCTTGTTGTTAGCTACCAGAGTCAGCGCCAATTCAAAGTGCCCCACCCCCCCATGGACAACTGAACAAAACTTTGACTGGTCCTGCACCATCTGTTGTGATGCACAGAGTGTCCACTGATCTTCAGAGCTCTATCACTAGTCTGTCCTGTTCTGGAAGCTCCCCTGAAACCTGTTTAGCCCCAGAGCAACATAAGCCTTAGGGGGTCAGACAGACAGTGGCTATGAGTGAGGGGCACTGGATGGACAAGGAATGGATTTGACCCCTGAACTATCAATGAACCCTAACAGCTTTCACCCACGACTGTGCCACCAGGCAGTTTCTCAGAGTTAATGCACGTGAGCATCATCCTGTTTGGTGTACTGTTTGGGGGGGTAGTTTTTTATGTGACATTTTCCCACTTTAGCACATTATTGCCGAATGCAGCCTCGACAACAACACAACAGTCCCGGTTCCAAATTCACCCTCTTCTCCTTTCTCCCATGATCACCCTCCCTCTCCCTTTCCCTCTTCAGCCCCCAGACTACCATCTCTCTCCTGGGTCCCCACGCGAAGACCTGGGAAAATACCTTAGAGAGCAAAGGTGACTTCCCCCACCCCCACCCCCAAACCGTAAAAATAACCATTTCAAGGATGACCCAGGAGACAGACAATCTCTTTCTAACCAGTACTGGCTGGTGACCCTGGTGCTGGGATGGGGTGGCTTGTGCTCCCCTGTCTTTCGATGGCTGATTTTGCTTAAGCAGATCACCAGGCCTTTCTTTCCAGGTGTCCCTGGGTGGATCCTATCATTCAAGTCATTTATCATTCTGGCCCTAAAAGCAAACAAACCTTTGATTCTTGTGGCCTTGTCTTACAGAAACCAGGGACACTAAACTCACTCACTAAACTCATAGCCACGCTATAGGGCAGAGTTAGAACTGCCCCCGGGGGTTTCTGAGACTGAATTCAACCTGACCTTGCAGTTAGCATCCCAAGGAGTAACCATACTCAAAAACTCTGCCATCGAGTCAAGTCTAAGTCCTGGAGACCCTGTAAGACAGAGGTTTTCAAGGCTGTCAATTGTTATGGGGGAAAGCGTTATCTTTCTTCTAAGGAGCAGCTGGTGCTTTGCAATGGCTGACCTTGTGGTTCGCAGCCCAAAGTGTAGCCCACTACAACACCCCACAGAAACGAGCAAACCATTCCGATGCTAACACTCAAAAACCTGGCTCCCGCCATGGAGTCAACTCTGATCCACAGGGATCCTCTATCCTAATGCCTCCCTCAAATCTTAAAACCAAAAAGATTTGCATAATTGAGATCATTCAGTCCAAACTCACGTCCAGGAAGTTCTCCAGCCAGAGGTAGTCTGCAGTAAGCCCTGCTGATGGTTTATAACACCCCCAAAGTGCAGAGGGTAGAGTGGGAAAAGAAAAATTCAAAGTCCTCACAAAGACCAGACTTACTGGTCTCATAGGGCCTAGTGGAACCCAAACCGTCAACTTCTGTGGCCCTTAGGATATCCTTATGTAGCTGGAACTGAGAGGGTCAAGGGCCAGTCACACAACAGATAGGACAGCAGGGAGGACCACCTCCTTGGTACAGCCCACCCTCTGAGACCAAAAGGACAGCATTTACCAAAAAACAAACCTCAAAAGACAGGAGATGGCAGGGGAACAAAAAGAAGAGACAAAACAACCAAGGGAAAAATTGAGAAGACCGCAACCAATGTCTCAAAACAAAAATGTATATAAATTGTTGAGTGGAAAATATATTTATTTGCACCTAAACTACAATGAAAAGCTCAAATAAGTCAATTAGTTCAATGTCTCCCATAACTTACACATTTATTTCCTTTCATGGAGTGCTCTTGGGCAAGGAGCCCTCGTAGTGTACTGGTTAGGCATCGGACTGCTAACCACAAGGTCAGTGGTTCAAAACCACCAGCCACTCCTCAAGAGAAAGATGAGGCTTTCCACTTCCATAAAGAGCTATAGTCTCAAAAATCCAAAGGGGTAGTTCTATCTAGTCCCGCAGGGCCACCATGAATCGGCATCAACCCAATGGCAGTGAGTCTGGTTTGGGTTTATGTGTTCATTGGACCAGTAGCTGATCACCCTATGGTTCTAAAGAGAGCCTTTTTTACACTTAAAAACCCCATCGGGGCAGGATGGGTGTTTTACAGTTTGTGGTATCAAGCACATTGGTTTACCCATAAATATTCTTTTGATTTCCTGCTATTAAAGCCCATCCTAATCCCCAACTTTCTTTAACCTTCTCTTTTTAAAACCCATATTCCAAATCGCAAATTATTTTTATCACACATCTTCTATATTTACACATTCTCTTAGACTAGTGACTAAAATAGGGGTGGGGGGACTATTCTGAGGAACTGACTAATGCAAAGGTTAGCAAAATAATCGTTATCCTTAAAATTCATATTATTTTCGTATATTTCAGCACTTTTCCCTCAGTCAGCTTTTAGTCAGCTTTCAATCCTTTCTTGGGTATTTTCTCTCGGCGCTTGTCCACTAGTATTTCCGCTTTCTGTATTTGTACATCTGAACCTTTTTATATCAGTCTTTAAGACTACTGATAGAATTAATTTTTCTCCTGATTTCCCACAGTAAATTCTGGTCTTTGAAAACTTAGACTATAAACTGCATTCAGGAAGAGACGTGAGTGCCACGTTCCTGACCATCAGACAGGCTCTGGTGACAGGCCAACTTAGCTTTGTCCGTCAGAGTATGAGTTCATACACTTGCTTGACAGTCCCAGGCCGGGGGAGGGGTTATGTGTTGGGGTGCTAACTTCACCGGCAGCAATCTGACACCACCAGCCACTCCTCTAAAGAGCTGCACCCTCAAAAGCCCACAGGGGCAGTTCTGCGGTGCCCTATAAACTCTCTCGGAGCAGGCGTCCACAGGATGGCAATGAGTTGGAGTTCGAAGTTTTGATGAAAATCCCTGGGTGAGGCCAATGGTTTGCCCTCAACTACAGACCTAAAGGCTGGCAGTTTGAATCCACCCAGGGGTGCCATGTAAAAAAGGCCTAGTGATCCTCTTCCATTCTGATGACAGCCAGGAAAACCAACCCTGTGGAGAAGTTTTGCTCTACCAACACCTGCATGTCCACGAGCCAGAATTGACCTGATAGCTGTGGGTTTTATTTGAGTTCTTTTGTTTAGATTTTGTTGTGGTTGTTGTTGTTAACGAGAATTAATAAGGTATGGGAGAAGGGAGCGTTCCTCTAATGTCACTTGGCTCATCTCTTTTCATTGCGTCTGTATTCCAGTTAGCCCACACGGCATGCAACCTTAACCTCCGCCACTCCCACACGTCAGCACCTCACTCAATACACAGAAGACTCAGAAACACGGTTAATCAAATTACACAGGTGAGTGGAAAACTTGGTGGTTAGAAACCTGTCCAGCTGTCTTTCAGAAATGGATACATTCTTTGCCACTATGGTTTCATTTTTCAAAACGCAGAGTTCTAAATTGGAGTTGAAGCGGTATGAACTTCAGAAGGTACAAAGGAATGGGCATGAGGATGACCCAATGTTCTTAGCTGCCAACAGACCAAACGCTGTTGACCATGAAAACACACGTTTCAATGGCTGCCTTGGTTGAGACCCTAGTGATCTAAAATGTCACAACACCATTGCCATTCCTCTCCCCTATAAACACACACACACACACACACACACACACACACACACACCTCTTACTTCAATCCATCGACCATTCTGTCAACCCACAGATCTCATCAAGCCCACCTAACTGCAGGAAGCCTCCACGCTTCTTACGGCCTTAAGCTCAGGTGCCTGTACCTATGGACCCGAGTGCCCTCCAGCCTCCCACCGCTCCTCCACACTCTCTGTGCGCCTTCCTGTGCTTCCAATAAACCATGAGTTTTCCGCAGCCTTAGCTCAGGCTGCTCATGGAATGCTGTGTCCCTTTTCTCTCTACCTATTTATCCTTCAAGGCAAAGGTGACCAGACGTCCCGTTTTTGGCGGGACAGTCCCGATTTGGGGCGTTTTTTAAAAAGTTCCAATTTTTGGAAAGAATGCACGACAAGCTAGGGAACAGTCTATTTGGTCCACATAGACCAAATTTTTAATTAAGAACACCCCCCACCCCACCCCCACCCCCACAATGGTGTTCCGCTTTAAATCTGGTCACCTTATTCAAGGCCCATCTGAAAGACGATCTGTTCTTTGAACCTTTCCCAAACTGTCCCCACTTTTTTCTGCAGACGGAGCAAATACCGTCTGCTCTTCTACACTTAGCACATGGAACTACAGTGAGCTGCGGGTACAGGGTGAAGACTTGCTGGTCATTGCCAGTGTTCCTGACACACAATAATTGCTCATTCAGGGCACTGACCTTAATTAGCTCTGTTGAGCCACTTAGCAGCCCCAAAGGACCAGCACTCAGAAAGCCAGGGTATGCCCTTGTTTAGTTTCATTCCTGTAAAAGCCTAAGGGCAGGTCTGAAAGAGAAATCTGCCTCTGGCTACAAAGCTGAAAAACACTAACATTCTTGAGTCCTAAGAGGCAGTGACTGACAGCCCCCTTCACCAAAAAAAATTTTTTTAATGCATAGGAACATGAAGGCTAGTGACCAGAGAATTTGTTCATCAACTCCCAGATTCCTGGAATGAGGGGGGATCCCTCTCAAAGACAGGGGTTTTAAAGCAAATGCATGCATGGGAACTCTACCTCCCTCCCACAGCAGGAAACAAGTGTGTTGCAATATATCCCACCACTTTCATTCAACGTAATCCATAGGTATTGAGCACTTAGAGTTCCAGGCTCCCAGTTGATTGCGAAATAGCCGAGGGCACAATGAGACACAGCCAGAGCATATCACGTGTAGCTACAGAATGAGACGTCCAGCTGGTTGCAGGGCAAAGTATGAGACATCGAGCTAGTGCGCTGGGCTGCCGTGGATGCAGGTCCGTGAAAAGACGTCCAAAGGCAGCACGGAGGAAAGGACAACAGTACGTCCAAGAAGGGTTTCCACCCTGAAATTAAAGAAGGCACATTCATAGCCGTTGGATGAAGGGCGCGGGGGTAAGCCTCCAGCGCGCCTTTGCGTCCTCACTCCCAAATGAAGAGTGAGACTTGTTCTTCTCCAAGGCCCCTCGACCCGGAGGACTCCGCCACTCTCCAGGGTGGCCACACCACCCAGGGGCTGTCTTCCTGGAACTGACCCAGGGTGGCATTTTGTCTATTCTCTTGGCATGTCGCTTGCAGCTGCTCCATTCTGCTACTCAGGAAAAGGATCAGTCATCAGCAAGCCTTCTCTGTACAGTACTTCACTTCTCTTTATACATAAGAGTTTCACGTTCCCTGCAGGGCAGCTCTCAGGGTTTCCAGAAATGCAGAAGGGACACACTTACCCAACTGGGTTTTTATACTCTACTATTCTGCAGTTGGTCAGGTTCAAGCCAACAACATCCACACGCTCTGCCTTTCCCAGGCTGGTTGTTTTGTTGAATAATAAAATGCATGCTGTTGTTTGCTGTTCTTAGCTGCCACCGAATCGGTTCTGATTCATAATAACCCTGGCCACCCTGTGAAGGACGGAATGAAACACTGCCCGATCCTGCGCCATCCTCGAATGTGTGACCCACTGCTGAGTCACTGTGTCAACCCATCTGCTGGAGGGTCGTCTTCTTTTCCACTGGCCCTCGCCTTTACCAAGCAGGACGTCCTTCTCCAGGGACTAGCCTTTCCTGATAACGGGTCCGAAGCACATGAGATGAAAGCTCGCCATCCTTGCCTCTATGGAGCATTCCAGCCGTGTTTCTTCCACGACGGAGTCGCTTGTTTTCTTGGCAGTCCACAGTGCTTTCAATGTTCTCTGCCAGCGCCATAATTCAAATGCGCCAGTTCTTCTCAGGGCTTCCTTACTCAGTGTGCAACTTCCACATGCATAGGGGCCACTGAAAATGCCAGAGCTTAGGACAGGTGCACCTTCAATGCATGAGGCTTAATTATACAGACAAAACTGTATTCTACCTAACGTTCAAGAGTTTGTTGAATCTTTGGGACACCAGAATTTAATGGAATTTACATGTAAGGGGCCGTGTGTGGGCTATCCATAATGGGGGGCCCACCAGATAAGGCAATGAGGGCAGCTTCTAGCAGCTGTGGGTGGTCTTCTTCAACAGCCAATAAGAAACGGAAACGCTCTGCCCGGCAACCAGCAGGAACTGAGTTTGCCAACAAAAGCAGGTGCTTCCCCAGGCAAGCCTCAGATGCGACCTGAACAACTAACCTGGGCTGCTGTTGCAGAGCGACTGCGAGATAATAAACGTGTTATTGGAAGCCACTAAGTAGTACATAGTAAATTTTTTGTGCTACAGTTGAAAACCACCAGAGTATTAACCAGTGGAAAGGCTAGGAATGCAGGCAGGTATCCACACACATGTGCACACGCAGCCCTCAGATGTAGGACTGTGGCTGCAATGATTTGCACTGTGGCAGGGAAGAGCAGGAAACCAAGAGCAGACATTTGAAAACCAATACTACTTCTTAATAGTAATAAGGTATTGGGGGGGGGGGGACAGGGGCTAGCAGGGGGAGATGGTTGTTTTCTGTAGCAGTTCATTCAACAAATAAGAACAAAAGGTTCTGTTTTTGTTTTCTTAATTTTTGTTTTGTTTAGTTTTCCATTTATTTTCCAGTTAGGCATATCAGCCTTTCTGGAGACCAAATTGGGCAAGAGTATTTTGTCAAGGTACAAATCCTCTTGCCAAAATGTACTTATTTACCTTGTGGGCATTTTTGGAAACCTCTGGGGCCTAGTTATGGGGAAAGGTTCACAAAGCAGATGCCCAGTATGTACAGCCAATGTGAAATTTAGTTCACCTGAAAGACACTGGCCCAAACCAGGAGACGGAAAGAGTCTTTGGTTAGGATAAGAGGCCTGCGTTCATTTTCGACCCTAATACTATCATTGTCCAGCTCCTCTCCCCAACGGGCAGGTGTAAGCTACTGCCTTCACACCCAGTCCATGGGTTCTACTGCAGAAAGTATGGTCCCTTCCATTTTATCAGTCTCTCCACTGACACCCCTGCCTTTAAAGTCTTACTCCTTCTGCAGCCTTCGTGAACATGCCCCACACAATCAGGAAGATCAAGGGAAGGTAGTTCCTTGGAGCCCCATCTCTAATTTTACAGCAGAAAAGCAACAACAATAACAACAAAAATCCCCCAAACTGCGAGGCTTACAGAAATCAAGTGCTGGTTCAAGTTTTGGAGCAGAACCTTAAGGCCATTTCTTGAGAAGTGGGGTGAGGAGTTTCTTTCCTTCTTTAATCAGCTTTTTCTCTTTTCTTTGGCCCCTCTCTTGTCTGCTCGGGTACCTGCAGCCTCTGCTCACTTTGCCAGGTCAGCATTTCCAGCTGAGATGAGAGTCCTCAAGCGACTCCCATGTACCTCACAGGCTGGGATCGCACTCATGACCCACAAATTTTCTGCCCCCGCTGTCAATCCCCAAGGAACATCAGGTAGGCCAGGCCCTGGCCACAAAAAATAAGCGGCTGTCACCGCTGCCCACAAGGAGGAGGTAAGGCTTGGCATAATCATACTATTCCACGCAGATTCACCCACTGCAACCCAGGGTGGAGGACAGGAAGGGAGTGGAGTCTACTCACTTAAGTTAACCAATACTTACAGAAGTATGACCCACAAGTTCCGTATCATTTTCCCGTCTAATCAGTCAACACTGAATATCTGTCAGTCCATCGCTAATGCAAACAAAAAGATAACGTAGCCAACAGCCTGTGCCCTCAAGAAGTTTACACTTGGGTGAGAGAGTCAAAGCACTGATGGTAATTATTACAATAATCATCCCATTGCCGGCAAATCTGCTATAACGCAGAGCAAGCCTGCAGAGCAGAGTAGAACTGCACCACGGTGCCTGCAACGCGGTGCCCTTTTGGAAAGCAGACTGCCACGTCCTTCTTCCCTCGCGTGGCTGATGGGTTCAGCCCACGGCCCAGTCAGTTAGCGGACAAGCCCTGCAGCCAGTGTGTCACCATGGCTCCAGGAACATCAACACAACACACACGCCCACTGCCTTCAGCTCGAATCCACCTCACGGAGACCCGATACAAGGTTTCTGAGGCTGTACATCTCTACAGGAGCAGAGAGCCTCATCTGTCCCCCAGGAGTGGCAAGGGTGTGATTTTGTGGCTGGCAGCAGAGCAGACCAGTGCATACCTGACAGGGCCATCCGGGCTCCTATTAAGGAACATTTACTGAGCATTTGCTATGCGCCTAGGGGAAAAAAAACAAAAAAAACTCATTGCCCTACTACTGTGGAAGCCAGTGCGAGAAGAAAACGTGCCCAAACTGATTGCACAGCTCTTGAAGACACACTGGAATCACCAATTTGTAGGATATGTGAAATACATTGATAAAAATGGTTTCAAAACAAACAAATCAAAAAACATCTATCTCTTGGCCATCTAGTAGCTTCTGACTCCCGTCGATGCTGTAGGGCAGAGTAGAATTGTCCCTGTGGGTTATCAATCTCGCCAGGAGCAGAAAGCCTCCTCTTTGGCGCACAGAGTAACAGGTGGGTTCCACCAGCTGACCTTGCGCTCCATATCTACACCACCTCACCACCACTACAGCCCCCTACACCACCTCAGCTGGCTTCAAGGCACTCTAGAGGCACAGCAAGAGGCCCTAGTCGGGCACTGGTTAAGTGCTCGGCTGCTGGCCAAAAGGCAGGTGGTTCAAACTCGCCAGACACTCAGAGGGAGAAAGACCGGTCCATCTGCTTCCATGAAGATGGCAGCCAGACAACGGAGGGGGGGGGGGGGCTACTCAGTCACAGGGGTCTCTGTCAATCGGAACTTATTCCATGGTATCAAACAGCTGCAACACACCTTTTTGATTATTTTTATTAATCATTCATTCTGGGGTTCTTACAAATCTTATAACAATCCATCATGCAGTTGTATTAAGCACACTTGTACTTAGATTGCCATCAACATTTCCAAAACATTTTCTCTCTACTTGAGCCCTTGCTATCAGCTCCTCTTTTTACCCCTCCCACCCTCGTAAACCCTTCATCAATTATATACTATTGTTGTTATTTGGTGGTTTACACTGTCCGTTGAACAGACTTGCTTCAGATGGATTAATTCCTTTGGTTTTAATTACAGCTCAATGAGATGGGCACTGTCTTTAACCCTTATTTTACTCATAAGAAAGCTGGGCCACAGAAAGGCCAAGGTACTTGCCCAAAGTTTATCTGTTCGAATACGTATCGTGTAGTCGGCACTGCTGGAGGTAGCAGTGAACCATAGAGACAAAAAACCCCGTCTTGGTCATGGTAGCAGACAGAGATATCCAAGCAAAAAACGACTGGCGTCCTGATCGGAGAGGGACAAATACTCTATAGAAGCACCCGGCTGTGAGAGGGCCTGTGGGTTAGGTGGTAGCTATTTTTGAAAAGGGTGGTCAAGGAAGGCCATTTTGGGGTGAGACTTGAGGTGGCTGGTGGAGCCAGAGTTAGGATTCCCACCTGGGCAGCCTGGCCCGGGACTGAGCTTAAAACATAATCACACGTCTCGCCTCTGTGCCATAAGGTAGGGCCAAAGGGGCTGGGCGAGCAGAGCTGTCTCTTTATCGATCTCTTTCCCCTTCTCCTGATCTTAGTAGTACATTCTTGGTGGGGAGGGGGTTTAAAATTAGGTTTTCATAGAAACGTCTAGTTGTAAGGAGATTTGAGGTTCATCAATTAAAATCACTAGAGGGGGGTTCTCCACGTCCGGCGATGCAAGGAGGAACCAAGAAGAGAAGTTGTGGAATGGAAACAGTCCCGGACGCACATCTTCGTCAAGGTTTTCCAGAGAGATAGCTGGCCCATAAAAAGAACCATTACACTGGTGCCGGCTATCAAAAGACATAGTGTCTGGGGTCTTAAAGGCTTGAAGGTAAACAAGCGGTCATCTAGCAGAGAAGCAACAAGCCCACATAGAAGAAGCACACCAGACTGTGAAATCATGAGGTGTCAACAGGATCAGGTAGCAGGCATCAGAAGACCCCAAACAAGCAAAAATCATATAGTTGAGAATGAGGGGGATTGGAGCGGACACCTGTGTTAGACAGGGTTCTCTAGAGAGATAAAACCAAATTGCTGATAATTTAATATATTTATTTATAAAGATAATTAGATATATAACAAGAAATGAACTGTTAAATCATATACAGATAAATATATAATACAAGAAGTAAACAGTTAAATTATAAAGCACTACAAATGGCTCAATGCAACTCACTCCCGTGAGAGAGAGTTGTGAGAGACAAGCAGTCCTTCAAGTCTAATCTGCTGCCAGATCTTTCTCTATTTATAGAAAGAGCTAGGCTATGTCGGCACAGCAGCCAATCAGAAGGCAGGTCACCAACTGCCAGCCAGGTCACCAACCGCCAGTCCCCAGCTCCAGAAATGTCTGAAAGGGACCTCAACTTACAGCGACACAGTCCACAGGCTAAGCGTCCCACAGGTAGTGTAGCCTTTAAATTGAGACACAGAACAAGCAAGGCAGCCACACACTGGTCCGATGATCAAAGAGTGAGAGACAAGAAAGAAGAGGCTCACCAAGCCATTTATCTCTCTGCCCTTCAGTTAATCCCACTTGTGTTTATCGGCTGGCACAATAAACTATCTCAACACCCAAAACCCATCTGTAGACCATAGGACATCCCCTCACAGAAGGGTCACAAGGAAGGGATGAGTCAACCAGGGTGCAGTATAGCACCGAGGAAACACACAATATTCTTCTAGTTCCTTAAGGCTTCCTCACACCCCCCCCACCCCCACTATCATGACCCTGGTCCTACCTTTCACTGCAAGCTAGACCGGAGCATGTACACAGGTACAGATAAGAGATAAGACCCCATGACACACAGAATCCTGAAACAGGAATGAGAGTAGCAATACCAGGAGGGTAGGGGGAAGGTGGGGAGAGGTGGGGAGGAAGGAGGAGCCAATCACAATGATGCACACAAAACCACCATCGCCACCACCATCCCAGGAGAGGAACAACGGGAACCATGGGGGAAGATATGAAAATAATAATAATTTATAATTTATCAAAGTGTTACAAGGGTGGGAGAGGAGGAGGGAGGGGGGAAAGAGCTGATACGAAGGGCTCAATAGAAAGCAAATGCCTAAAAAAGCGTGATGGCAACAGATGTACAAATATGCTTGATACAATTGATGTATGGATTATTATAAGAGTTGTAAGAGTGCTCAATAAAATGACCTTTTAATGAAAACAAACACACACGAATACTTACTCTGTTTAGCAGAGATCCACCAATAAAAAATTCCAAGCATTCAAAATACAAGTCACCAACTTCCCCATTTCAAATCTTGACCGTGTGCTCCTGTTCAATAAATGTTTGTTTAAAAAAAAGAACTATCACAATTAGGATTCCAGAACTCAGCTTCTGGTCCTAGTCCACCTCGGACCAAAACACCTTTGTGGGGACCTGTCTCATTACCTCTCCAGAGTGCAATGCCTTCCCATGTAAAGAAAGACCTGCACGTTCTAAAGGGGCCTTAGGAAAGAGGAGGAGGCCACTGGTAATGCAGGACAAGCCCACTGAAAACACTCTGGGCTGCTGAAGCTAGAGGCCTCCCTGTTTCCATGGCTAGGTCAGAGGGCAAGGAGGGGCAGCTGAGGTCCCTCTCATTTCCTCACGATGCCCCTGCATCTCCAACACTAGAGAGACAGTGGGGGAGAGGCATTAGAACACACACACAAACACACGCCTACAAAACATGTCCCACTAGATGTGAACAAAATATTAAGAAAGCATGGATTCAGAAGGTGGAAACTTCTCAAAATCTCCCTCCACATTTTACAGTGTATCAGATGAATCATGGGGAATGACAGTCAGGCCTGGCCGAAAGCCACACTGACTTACCCCCATTCTTCTCCCTCAAGATGGTACCACTTTAACATCCTTGAGGTGAAAAACTGGGCAGATCTGTAACCCACCTTACTCCAATGAACTGCCCGGAATCCAGTAAAAGTATTCTTTCCTTAACCTAGAACCTAGGACAAAACCAAGCGCCCGTGAAGAAAATTCCCAAACACGAATGGATGAGTTCCAAGGGCTTAAAAGCAATAGCCTCTGGGTAACCCGTTCACCTAAAATAACGCAAAGCAAAACAACAGCCCCTGCGACTCCTGTTCGCTACCTACCTCTCTTCGGTGCACCTCTCTCCAAAACCAACGCTGTTGTCGAGTCTGACTCCCAGCACTCTCTGAAACAGAGCAGGCTGGCCCTCACGGTTTCCAAGGTTGCAATCTTTACAGAAGAACAGACTGCCATGTCTTTCTCCTGGGTTTGAACTGATGGTCTTTCACGTAACAGCTGAGCACTAAACCACTGTATAACCACCTTTCAATATTGAATTCTCAAAATGCTCAGTGGTGGGAAAATGTCTATTCTTATAGAACCCAAATTCTCTGAGTTTGGGTTCGACTTGATTCATCATTCAACCGAAGGACAATGGCCATTCACGACAGATGCCCCAGCAGATATGAAAATGACAGGAAATTGAATGTTCCCAACAAGCTCATCTCCAAGATCCACTGAAGGATTTTCAACGATGTTCATGTCCAACAGTTACAGAGAAGATGTTCACGGAGGGAGGACTTTCCTCTTTGCATGACCTGTTCCACACTAGTTTCTCAATTGCCGGGCAGGTCTAAAGGAAGAGAAGGTGAAAAACAGACGCCCAGTGAGCCCTGAGCGAAAATCTCTCCCAGCTCCTGAAGGAGGAGGAAGTGGCATCCCCATCAGGAGGTTACAGACCATCTTACTCAGGCATGCACCATAGAGGGAGAGGTTCAGACACTTATAAAAGTATATGTAGACTTTAACAAAAAGAAAAGTTTTTAAGTGAAAGTGGATGAATGATTACGCCTTTGAAGAGCCGAAGGCATGACAGCACAGAGTGTGGACTGGACTGCGCGCTGAAACAACCAAGGGCGATGAGGGGGAAACAGAGAGGGTGTTTCCCACAGACAACATTTCAAAGCAGAGGGAATTTTCACAGCACTATTTTGAAATGAGAGCAAGAGCTGTGTTTAAGGCAGACAGGGGCCCTCTCTGTGTAGGCATGCCCCTCCGCCCCACCCCATCCTCATCCGTGCTAAATGGCACTACAATCTACTAAGCATGATAGAAGGTGATTTTCCAGGTGGCTGTCTGATTGGTACGGCTTAAGGGGGTTGGGGGGAACAAACTTTTTGACAGCGAATGGGTTCAAATTTCAAATCATACCATAAAAAGCCACTGCAAAACATTTTACATGCCTTATAATCTCCTATAAAGGAACCCTTGGGGCGCCCAGCTGCTAACCAAGCAGTCAGCAGTTCGAACCCACCAGCTGATTCACAGGGGGAAATGTGGCAGTCTGCTACTAAAAAGGTTTACGCCCTCAGCGAGGTGATGGGGCAGTTCTACTCTGTCCTGTAAGGGGCACTGTGGGTCAGAATGGACAACAATGGGCCTGGGGTATCTCCCAGATAACCCGCCTCCTGATAACCCAATTTGGGAACTGAGAATTGAGAGGCTCCTTTTTCAGCTGAGGAAACAGAGCCTCAGAGGTTAACTAGCATGTCAAAGGCCACAGAGCTGTTAAGTGGCTGAGAGAGTTCATACGCAATTCTATCAGTTAATATCTATGCTCTTAACCACTGTGTTGATAGGCAAAAAAATATAAAGACAAAGAAGTCAGTTCAGATTTTAGCGGTAGCCTCATAAGACCGCTCCCCCAAAAAGAAAAGTAAATTTTAAAAACCCTTCCAAAAAGTCATCCAACAAAATATAGCGCATCATGCCATGGCATAATATAGTCTGATTTCTACTACTATCCATTCCAATAAAAGTTTTATTTGGTACAACTCCATCCTATCTTCCCCAGAGTATGTACTTGTGTGTGCAGTGGCTGTATAATCTCTCTAGTTAGCGCAGAGAATTGGTCACAGAGGACTAGCTGTTTTCTCTGAGACAAGAAACTCCTGCAGTCCACCCTTCCTCTCTGGTCCTCTTTCCTGAAATCATCCCTCCTTCAGCTAGCCAGTCTCTCAGAACACATGGTCAGGGATAGATGTGAGTGAGCTCATGCTTCGTCTCTAGAAACCCAATGGAAGGAGGCAGCTGGGAGGTTGAGAGAGGGGCCAGAGAGAGCACTGAGGTTGAACGCCATCACTAAGAAGTAAAATTTCCCAGCTAACACATACTCTTGCTACTCCAGCAATGGGAGAACAGTTATTTTGGTCTAGTCTCTGGAGAGAAAAACACAACCCCATGACCCCAGACTGCTCCTGGATTCTAACTCAGGTGAACTCACTGCCCAAGTAAATAGACTGACAAGGGCCAGAAGCACTAGGGATTTTTCTCTCTACCCCGGGCATCTGGTCAGGCCTGCCTTCTTGGCCAACTGGAGGTGCTCAGAAGGGAAAAGGGTGAGGTGACTCACTAAGTAGCATTAACCCAAAAGACTAGTGTGAACTAGAGGTAGGAGGAAGTAAAAATGGTTTGGGTCTATCTAAATCCCCAAAACAAGCCCACTGCCATAGAATTAATTCTGACTCATAGTAACCCTGTAGGGCAGAGCAGAAAGAACTGCTTCCTGGCATTTCCAAGATTGTGAATTTTGATGGCAGCAGAGAGCCTTATCTATCAGGTCAGTTTGAACCCCAGGCCTTGCGGCCCTTACAATCCCCCAAATTAAGAGACTCATAGAAATGTAAAGATGGCATTAGCTTTACCTAATCTGCCTGTCCTGCACACACACCGAGTTAGCTGCACTTGCTCCATGCTAACTGCCTTTCACACGATACATGTTCCCCTCAAAGTCAACCCCTCACCATGCCCTGAGTGCACCAAGTGGCCCCTCAATGGGTAGCAAATTGAGCATAATCACCCAATGGAACGTCCTGTTGCAGACAAAGGAAATGAGCTGATCAATGTGAGCGGTAGGATAGTAAGTGAAAAAAGTTCCAGAAGATTATGTCCTCCTTATCCCAAACCATTAAAATCACATACATCAGACGAGCCAGTCAGGATGCAGTGTAGCAACGATGACACATACAACTTTCCTCTAGTTCCTAAATGCTTCCTCCCCCCACTATCATGATCCAAATTCTACCTTATAAATCTGGCTAGACCAGAGGATAGACACTGGTACAGATAGGAATTGGAAACACAGGGAATCCAGGGCGGATGATCCCGGATGATCCCTTTCAGACCACTGGTGAGAGTGGCGATACCGAGAGGGTGGAGGGAGGGCAGGGTAGAAAGGGGGAACAGATTACAGGGATCTACATATGACCTCCTCCTTGGGGGATGGACAACAAAAAAGTGGGTTAAGGGAAACGTCGGACAGTGTAAAACAGGACAAAATAATAATAATTTATAAATGATCAAGGGTTCATGAGGGAGGTGGAAGCGGGGAGGGAGGGAAAAATGAAGAGCTGATACCAAGGACTCAAGTAAAAAGAAAATGTTTTGAGAATGATGATGGCAACAAATGTACAAATGTGCTTGACACAATGGCTGTATGTATGGATTGTGATAAGAGTTGTATGAGCCCCCAATAAAAAGATTAAAATTTTAAAAAAGAAAGACAAAGAGGTAGACCTTTAACAAGATGGGTGACACAAGAGATGAATCGGTGGGCTCAAATGAGAGTGACTGAGAACAGCACAGGACCGGGCAATGTTTCCTTTCGTTCTATATAGGGTCACTATGAGTTGGAACCAATTCTTCTGCATCTGACAACAACCTACATGTAAATAAAACCACACATAAAAACAACAACAAAAAACATACATCTGTGTGTTATGTATTTATTTTTGGAGGTCCGTTTTAGAGGAAAGAAAAAACTGTAGAAAAGAAATGGCATGAACAGATGACGATAACCCTGAAGAGGTCTGGAAACGAGGGGGAGAGGGGGCAGTGGGGGAGGAGACCACTTGGTTCGATGGAGCTCTTTTTTTTTTTTAATGGAGTTCTTCTTATCCCTAGTTCTGGTTGAGAGAATAGGTTTATGATCTTTACCAACTGCCGTGGCCATCCCGTGCATGTCATAGTTGCACTCCGTAGGGTAGGGGTTTTCAATGGCTCATCTTTCAGAAGAAGATCTTTCTTCTGAAGAATCCATAGGGGCACTCAAACCTCTAGCCTTTCAGTAGCAGCCCAACCCACTAATTCCTTTTGTTTATTACATTACTGTATCAAAAATAACAAAAATAAAATAAACATGTGAAAATGTACCGTGAAGTAACCTGATTCCATGTACCTAAAAAGTGTCTCTGGCTCGTTTATGCTAAACTATTAGCCAAAAAGGTTGGCTGGGACCCACCTGGAGGCCCTCAAAAGAAACAAAGGCAAGGTCTGGTGATCTGCTTCTGAAAGGTCACAGACTTCAAAAACCTTGGAGTTGACATGATAGCAGTTGGTTTGGCTTGACGCATATAAAATCCAATCATAAAAGTAAAAACTGAAGTTACAGATTATTATAATGTGGTACCTGAACTATATCAAATGGAGAATTGTCTCATGGGGTTGTGCGGGAGGGGTGACTTCTAGTTGCTTTATAGACACTAGCCTGGGTCTAGATTAGCAACTGAAAGAGGCAAGCTGCAGCACATTCACATCCCCTCCGCAGCTCACCAAGTAGTTCTTTCCACATGTTGGCATGTGATGAAGGCACCTGAACCCTGGAGAACAGCAAACATTTCAGTTGGCATCATCACAAGACACTTGTTAGAAAACAAAACAAAATTTACTGCCATTCAGTCAATTCCAACTCAGAGACCCTATAGGACAGGGTAGTACTGCTCCTGTGGATTTCTGAGATGGTAACAGGAAGCTTCGTATTTTTCCCTCAGAGCAGCTGGTGGTTTCAAACTGCTAACCTTATTGTTAGCTGCCCTATCCATAACCCACTATGACACTAGGGTTACTTCAAGACACAGACACTCAATATTCTTACCCTCCTAAAACAGCACCATAAATTCATGCTGATGATGTCGAGTATGTTAAAGAGTTTCTGGTAAGGCTATTACCGTAAACCAGTAATGTTCGCATAAAAATCCTTCGGTTCCAGTGGAGAGGTCTGGGGGGCTGGCCCCAGCCCCAAATACTAAGTGGATGCCTGCCCCTCCCCGAGAAGAACTTATTTCAAAGGATGGCACTGCATCCGCAGCTCCAAGAGAGGGATATATCTGACCAGAGCACACAGGAGCAGATGACAGGGGAGGAGGAGAGACTGGAGCACATCCTGGCCCACAAGGCCCTGAGGACGATGACCCCAATTAGAGCAGCCAGTCCACAGAGAGAACCACATAGCCAGCCCCACTATGAGACATGATGGCCCTCACTGACCCTGGCTCTGTGGGGGACAACACCAGAGACACAGTGTGGGAATTGCACCC